>NW_006159617.1:9575508-9627893 GCF_000334495.1 Tupaia belangeri chinensis
ATAGTCCTGGGCTCCTTTCTTTTTTTTTTTTTTTTTTTTTTTTTTTTTTTTTTTTTTCAGTTGTTGATTTCTAGCACTCATCATCCAAAGTAATACAGTTGATTTTTTAATTTAAATAAAAATTGCACCATGTCTTTAGGAATAGAATCTATAAAATATATGTGAAAACTCCAAAGAAATAAGAATGGCTTAGAATTCATGTAAGACTTATTGGAAAAACCGTCAGGCTAAGATAATTTCCTACTCTTCACATTGAGAAATCATTTAAAATGGGTAACACATTTTAGTATGGTAGCAGGAAAAAAATGTTTCTGAGCTGAGATTTTCATTTTATAATGTTTATTATAAAAAAGTCATACACTGTTGAAAATAGAAGTTTGTTCTATGTGACAGACCCTTCTTAAGTGACAAAATGGGTCAAAATTTTAATGAATATAGTGATGCACTCACCAATTATCCTTGAGTGAGAATGTGACCATGTGGGTTTGCAAAAACTTGAAAGTGGATAATTTCGGTCAATGTCCTCCTTACATCTGTCTACAGTTGTCAAGAATTTAAATGACCCATAACATATAACATTAATTTTATGAAAAAACTCTCACCTGTGTATTCAAAACATCTTGAGTTTAGAGCCATGAAGAGAAAATGACTGAGCAGCACATGGTAAAATACAGGGATGGAAATATAATAATGGAGAAAGGGAGGGGGAAACAACTTGGAATTCAGAGCTACAGAAGTCAAAACTGTCAATGGAAGCTCATGTTGTCATGGAAACCTGATGTAGTTGAGGGGCTAAGAAAGCCATTGCTTAGCTATAGCACACAGAGGGGTTCAGGTGCTATTCAAAACAACTAGAATTGTCTGGACAGATGACTCTCAAAAAAACCAGTGACTGGGTCCGTGATGAGTCCAAAAATTACAAATAAAAGATCCTAATAACAGAAGTAATGAGAATTTATGTGGTTTCAACTAGGATAAAGAAGTCCCTAGGTCTATGTAGTACTAAATGGGAAAAGAATAAAAGAGAAAAAGAACAAGTTTGATCTAATAAAATTAAGGCTAACATATAAATTATACAGAGAAGTGTTAAGAAACTAGCACAATCAGTAAAGAACACGCCCCCATAACAGTTTACACTATAGTGTACTAATCGTTAACATATATATCTTTCCAATAGACAAGGAGTCTCTTTAGGAAGGAAGTAGTCTTATTTATCATTACAACCTCTACGCCCAACTTATAGTAGGCACACAACCAATATTGGGTGAATGGCAATACTTACTCTTATTTATTAAAACATTGTACAGTTACAGTAGCAAGCACATAACTTATTTCATTCCATCGTCATCACATTACTGGTATCCCCATTGTGTAGGAGGCAATTTGAATCGTATAAGGATTAAGTAGCTTACCTATTATAACTAGGAAAGAGGATTCAAAATCAGGTGTATTGACCTCATAGCCCATGTTCTTTACAATATGCTTTAATGAATATATAAGATAAAAGTTACTTAAAATTGAACTGGGAAATTTAAACTGTCAATAATAAGTATCATACCTTTATTATCATTAGGCTTAGAACGGAAAGGGAACCTGAAGATTGCATCAGACTCTGTTTCATGAAGGAGGAGTCTGAACTTCAGGGAAGTGAGGTGCTTTGGCCTCTAAGATCTTACTTTGTGTGTTAAACAATTCTGCTTCCCAAGGACTGCTCTCTCAGTCAAGATCAGGTAGATTTTTCCAGTCTATGTGAAGGATGAGAACTCCAGGGTTTTTGAGTAAGAGGTAAGAAGAAAAATGAGAGTGCATTGAAGCCAACCTCACGCAGTCAGTACAAAGCACACTGTGGAAATCTGTGCAAAGACAAAATCATCTTTTACCTCTAGGAATCTGTCTTCTCATGATGATAAAATCATGCTTTGTTGCTGTTTTTGCTTCCTTCAATATGCTTTTAAAACCAAGCTGATCATTTTCTTTTAAATTCTGCTGACTTCTTCTTGTTCATTCAAATAGAATTTCTCTAGAATTAAGTGACAAAAGTGCACTATATAAAAAGTGAAATTATTTAAAAAATTCCAAGGTAATCCATTCAACTCTCCTACCAAAGAAGTGGGGGTGCTTTTTTCTACTGATTAGGATTTAGGATCCCCTAGAAAACTGACCACTCTCTAGGCTTCTACCATTTGATGAAGGGTTATAAAGGTCACAATTAAAAACTGATGCAGAGGGACCAGTGGATGATGTAATGGTTACCTCGCTGGACTCCCATGTAGTTGACTGTGGTTTGAGTCCTAGACATGACGGTTTAAAACTCAGGATGGGTATGTGTACGTGTGTGCCCAAAATCCCAAGAAGAGATTGGAGGAGAAGGGATTGCGGCATGGCCATCCTCCTAATGGGTGATTTCTCGCTTTCTGTCTCTCTGTGTCTCTGAGTACATGTGCCCTATAACAAAAATCTATTAAAAAACAAAAACAAAAACAAAACACATTTCTGCAGAGAGAAAAGGTGTCAGCTGCCTGTTCCCACATTCTTTCCACTATATTATGTACATTTCTCAGCCAGAACAAACCCATTCATAGAACTCTCCTCATGGGGAATAAAAAGGCTTTAAGAAGAAAATTTATCCTGCAGGCTCATAGGCACCAAAAGTTAATGGATCAATTGTGTTTCATAATCTTAGGCTTTAAGACACCCCGCAGTCCTCCGTATTGCCCTTTGCTAAACCAGCAGAATCTATCTACTAACTGTACCTGTTATTGAGATTTTTGTGCTGTTTTCTGGGGTTCTTCTTTCTGAAGCTTCATTGTTTATTCCCCTCCTCCTCCCACTAGGCTCTCCAAGGAACTGGAGGTCTAGGGTTGGCTTCTGGGAACAGAACCAGGTTAGATCCAAGATTTTTTCTTAAACTGATGGAATGACAACAAAATGGAATTGACCTCACAGAGTTCTTTGAGAATAGATATGCCCTCTCTTCTAGTAAGACAGTTTTTAAAAATGAATACATTTCAGCCATTCCTAAAAAATGATCTTGCAACGGTACATTTCATGGCATACCACACTCAGTGTAATGCAGTAAGGCCATGTTATAAAGCATCTTGCCACAGAAAAGGTTGAGTTATAGACAAGGCCATACAAGACAATACTTGAAGGAACTTGGAGAATACTGATTTGGGGTAGACGAAAGCAAATGGGAAGTGCACAAGGGGAAGCAGGGAAGGTCTCAAGGTAATTCTAAAAACTCCAACATTTACTGAAACACTAGCTATGTTCCAGGCACTGTGCTGCGTCCCAGACTTAGTACTAAGATAAATAATATACCTTCTCTCCCTGAGAAGTGCTCAGGGAAGAAAACTAGCTTTCTTTCCCCCCCCCCTTTTTTTTTCGAGTGGAACTTTGATCATGGATACAGTAGTATATATTATACAATTGAGAAAGTTGATAACATACAATTCTATGTGCATAGTGCAATCATGCGATCTGCTTTGCCACCCACTCCCAACTCCATCATTTTTGAAAGTTGCCTTAGGTGTTTAAAAGGAATTTATGAAACCCCAACAAATGATTCCACTCTAGAATTATGAGTTTTATGAAAAAAAAAAAAACCAAAAACACATAGGGCAACCCATTTTCCAGGACCCCTCCCTTCTCGGGAGCTCTCTTTTCCTCCATTCTCTTTCTTCTCTTCCTACTTTGCTCTACCAAAAAGAAAGAAAAAAGAAAAGAAACACACACTCAGTTGTTTCTATACATATTGTATATTGTATAAAAGGAAAAAAAATAAGATTTATTAAAGAGTTCAGGTCTCATGGTTAAGAAAGAGAAGGTGGAAACGGCAATTTTAAAAATCTTCCTCATTTTATATAAGAAGGGAAGTATCGCGCAGATCTCAAGAAGAAAGCTCTTCAATGCATAGCGTCTCTTCCTTTTTCTCTTACAGGTTTAACTTGGGCTCCAATACCATTCAGACCCTACATATGACAAGTAGAGCCTGAGCCATTAAGTGATTACTGGGTCTGCAGCTCTATGGAGAAAAGGTGAAATGCTAGGCATCAGCAGATACCAAATCAGAATAAAAGCTGCTTTCACTGAAATTATAAGGAGCATCCTGTCCAAGCTAAGAGAAGAAACTCTCAACTAATCTCGGAGAAAAAGTAAAATGAATGACACTCGTGGTGGCCAGGCCTAGACAGAGAGCCTTAAGAACCAGCAAGAAAGCCACTTCACTGAGAAATTAAAGCTCCTCTTTACAGCCTTTGAAGAGGAACTATTAATGTACTTTCTCTTACTGACATACTTATTCTGTTCTTGAGAGTTCATTTCAATCCTCACTGCTACCACCATTATTTTTGTTCTTTGTCACAAAAGTTGGATGGTTTATAACTCATTTCAAACTGAAGTTAGAGATCTATCTTATTCTGAGTTTTTTTCTCACTTGTCCCATATTGTAAATTTTTAAAGAAAAGTGTAAGTGGTGGACATAATAAAAAATTATTAGAATAATTACAGCAATGTTTTTTTAATTTTAAATAGATTTTAATTTTTTAAAGTATGAAATAAACAATTTTATTAGATGAACTCATTTAGTTGACACATTAAATATGCAAAGGAGAATATATGAATGGCATAAAAAAATCACATTCTCATACTACTTGGGCACCTAGCTGTGGTCAGAAATAATGAATTATAGAATGGACCCCAGGATTTAATGCAAACAACATCCTGTCCAAAAAGTTTCAGGCTTCTAACGTCACTGAATTCAGTCCTACATATTACTTCTTTATATTCTTCAGCTTCTTCCAAATCTTTTTCAGTTTCTAATATCTGCTGAAGATCCGTATATGCAGCCCCCAACCTGCACTGGCAAGCTGGGCTCATCATCCAGGACTCTTGCAGGATCTCTGCCTGTTTTTTTTTTTTAGAGATTTTCACTGTAGGGCGCGTGTGCTCGCCAGACAGACAGAGAGAGACATAGAGACAGAAAGCGAGAAATCACCCCCCAGTGGGGGATGGTCACGCCGCAATCCCTTCTCCTCCATTCTCCTCTCGGGATCTTGGGCATGCACGCACACGCGCCCGGCGTGAGTTTTAAGCCACCGGGTCTGGGACACGAACCACGGTCGACTACGTGGGAGTCCAGCAACATAGCCATTACGCTAACTGCTGGTTCCCTCTGCCTGGTTTTTAGTGGCATAATTTTAACCATCTTCAGCTTTCATTTTCAATCCTTTCTTCTTGTTGCTTTGCTTCTTTTCATACATCGCTTTTTCTTTCACCAATCGCTTCACTGCACGGCCTTGATCTTGATCTGCCTCACACAAAGATCAGCCGTGTTCCCTCCAGCACCGGGAAGGATGGGCGGAGAATATATTTCAATTTTAAAAGCCTACTGTAGTTTTTGATAAGTGTGCTGATTGGACTGTTGGCATTAGAATTAGCTGGAGATTACTATTTTTACAATAATTTTATTAAGCTATAGTTCAGATACCTTAGATTTCACTCATTTAAACTATATAATGTAATACTTGTTGCTATTTGCTTTAGTCTATTCTCAGTTGTTCAACAACTGAACACCTGGAACTAAGTAATTCATAAGAATAGAAGTTTATTTACCAGGGCTGGCAGGTGGTGTGGTGGTTAAGGGTGCTGGCTTCCCACATGGCTGACCATAGATCAAGTCCCAGACCTGGAGGCTTGCTTTCCTTTTCTCTCTCTGTGCGTCACTCTCTGGAAATACTAAATAATAATAATAATAAATAAAGTTAAATAAAATAATTCTTTTTTAAAAAGTTTATTTACCTCATGGTTTTGAAGGTCCAAAGTCAAGGGGCAATACCTGATAAGGGTCTTCTTGTTGGTGAGGACTCTGCAGGCGGCACAGGGCCTCACATGTGGGGGAGCAAGAGTGAGTGTCTGTTGTGTAAAGAGGTATCTCACTGAAGTTTAACTTGCATTTCCTGATGGTTGTCTCTGCTCCTTCCCTCTCCTTATAAACCAACCTCAATTCAGCCATGGGGATCTCACTCTGATAACCTCAATCCTAATAACCTTCTAGAGGCCCTATTTTTTAATCCGTCAATTGGATTTAGGATTCACCCTCTTAATCTTATTATAAGCAAATTTTACCACATACATTTTGAGGGTACACTTCCAAACCACAGCAGTATTTTCATAGTTACACAACATAAAAACATAAATTAGGAACATTTTATTTATCCTAGAAAGAAGCCGTCTTACCCAGTAGAGGTTACTCCCTGTTTTCTACCAATCCCCTTGGGCTTTAGGTAGTAACTAATCTATTTTCTGTCTCTATGGGTTTACTTACCTGGGATATTTTGTACAAATGGAGTTGTATGTGTGATCTTTTGTGACTGAATTCTTTTACTTAGCATATTTTCAACTTTATCTATGTTGTAGCATGTATTAATAACACTTTATTTTTTTAGTACTGAACAATATTCCATCAGATAGGTATACCACATTGTATTGATACGTTTATTAGTTAAAAAGACATTTGGATTGTTTTCACTTTTGAGCTATCTTGAAAAAGTTGTCATGAACATTTGTGTACAGCATATTTTTTAAACATATATTTTTAGTTCTCTTGAGAATATACTAAGGAATGGAATTTCTGGATTATATGATAACTCTATGTTTAACTCTTTGAGAAGCTTCCAGACTATTTCCAACGTGTCTCCAGTATTTTATATTCCTACCAATGTATGAAGATTCTTTCTAATTCCTGCACATTCCTGCCAATACATGTTATTATCTTTCCCAAATATACCCACCCTAGTGAGTCTAAAGTGGTATCTCATTGAGGTTTTAATTGGCATTTCCTGATGGTTGGGATTTTTGTTAAAACGTACATTCTTATCCTATAACTTGATTCTGAATTAGAATCTGTGAGTCTACACTTTAGTGAGACTCATGTATCAGTTATTTGTTCCTACATAAAAAATATCTCTCACATTTCTTATGAGAGAGGTTTGACTGAGTGTTTCTGGTTGGCTATCTCATAAGATTCAGTTAACTGCTATCAGCCATAGCTGTAGAAATGTGAAGGCTTGCCTTGGACTGGATCTAGGACCTGCTTTTTGGGTAATTTGTGCAGTAGCTCAAGTCACTATGCTTAGAGGGACTTCCTGCACATGGTTTAAGGCTCTACTGTTACCATCTTGAAATGATTAAATAACTTGTTAGCTTTGAACTTATGCTTTGTATATAAAGTTCAATGGGCCAAGGGAGCATGTGTGAGCAGAGAACACATGTGCAATATGTGATTGCTGCTCCTTGCAGCCCCATTTGTAGGTAGGGACTGTGATACCCTACGACCAAAGAGCTCTGGTGGACCTATGATGTGTAGGAGATTGATTGAAAATAAAATAATGTACTATGTTAAGCATGGTTTGTTTATGACTGAGTAAATGAGTGTGATAATCCCTAGAGGCCACACTTTCCAGAGCTTGTATTGTCACACCAAAAGGAATTATAAAGCAAACGTTCTAAGGAAAAGGGGAACTTACTGGTCTCACAAAGCTGGCATCAAATAAAGGTCAGACCTGAGACATGCAGACCCACCATCAGCCTGGCCAGATAGACATGACAATATGTATGCAGACCCTGAAGCAATGCTATGGTTTCTTTTTTTTTTTTTTTGGAGAGGTTTTTGCTATAGGGCACGTGCGCTCGCCAGACAGACAGAAAGCGAGAAATCACCCCCCAGGGGGGGGATGGTCACGCCACAATCCCTTCTCCTCCATTCTCCTCTCGGGATCTTGGGCACACACGCACACGCGCCCGGTGTGAGTTTTAAGCCACGGGTCCGGGATGCGAACTGCGGTTGACTACGTGGGAGTCCAGCGACATAGCCATTACACTAACTGCTGGTTCCCAATGCTATGGTGTTTTGTATCTGTGAAAAGGTTACAATATTTTTAATTTGTTACAGAAAAGTTTACATGAGACAAAGATAAGGGAGGAGGGTCTTACAGAGATGGTGGAAAGAGCATGACTGGATAAAAATTCTTTAGCAGAAACTGTCCAAAGCAACTTATTGGCAGCGATGGGCCTGATTAGCCCGAGGGAGACTACAAACCGGGAATTACCTAGAAAAAGAATGCTGGGTGGCAGTCAGTCATGTAGTCTACTGATAAACAGGCTGGTCAATTTCCCTGTCTTTCTCTTGGTTCTCTGGTAATTTCCTGGATAAAATATTATCTCCACACTATGAACACATGGTGAGTTCTAAAAAAATGCAAATAACCAAAGAGCCGTGTAATCCCCTTGCTACTCGTGTTACTTTTATATTTCAGATAACCACTGATGCTTAAAATGTACATAGAAGGAAATGGTAAGACAGGACTACCCAGAATTTCTTTTCTTCTGTCTTACCTTACTTATTAGTAAACTGACAGTAAAGATTGGTTATGTGTGCTTATCAAAAAGTGAAAAAAAAATAAAGCTAGCTGAATTAGTTTTATGTACAATTTCCATTGTTCTGGTAGGAGTGAAATGCATGTGCATGTAAGAACTATGAAATATGAATTGTGTAATTTTGGTGTTTTCATATCTGAGTTAAATGTTCTCATATTTGCTGTTAAAGCTGACATTGTGCAATATCTTGATGAACAGTAAGGTTTCTGCTTTTAATTTAAAATTTCAACTTTTCCTTACTTATAAAGACATTAAAAAGTGTTGGGCCAGCCCATGGTGTGGTGAGCTGGATTCCACATGGTTGACTACATCGTCTGAGTCTCAGATCTGGTGGCTTGAGAATCACATGGGGCATGTGTGCATGTGTGCTCAAAATCACAAGAGGAGAATGGAGGAGAAGGGATTGCGGTGTGACCATCCCCCCTGGGGGGTGATTTCTCGCTTTCTGTCTCAAAGTTAAATAAAATAATTCTTTTTTAAAAAGTTTATTTACCTCATGGTTTTGAAGGTCCAAAGTCAAGGGGCAATACCTGATAAGGGTCTTCTTGTTGGTGAGGACTCTGCAGGCGGCACAGGGCCTCACATGTGGGGGAGCAAGAGTGAGTGTCTGTTGTGTAAAGAGGTATCTCACTGAAGTTTAACTTGCATTTCCTGATGGTTGTCTCTGCTCCTTCCCTCTCCTTATAAACCAACCTCAATTCAGCCATGGGGATCTCACTCTGATAACCTCAATCCTAATAACCTTCTAGAGGCCCTATTTTTTAATCCGTCAATTGGATTTAGTTTTCACCCTCTTAATCTTATTATAAGCAAATTTTACCACATACATTTTGAGGGTACACTTCCAAACCACAGCAGTATTTTCATAGTTACACAACATAAAAACATAAATTAGGAACATTTTATTTATCCTAGAAAGAAGCCGTCTTACCCAGTAGAGGTTACTCCCTGTTTTCTACCAATCCCCTTGGGCTTTAGGTAGTAACTAATCTATTTTCTGTCTCTATGGGTTTACTTACCTGGGATATTTTGTACAAATGGAGTTGTATGTGTGATCTTTTGTGACTGAATTCTTTTACTTAGCATATTTTCAACTTTATCTATGTTGTAGCATGTATTAATAACACTTTATTTTTTTAGTACTGAACAATATTCCATCAGATAGGTATACCACATTGTATTGATACGTTTATTAGTTAAAAAGACATTTGGATTGTTTTCACTTTTGAGCTATCTTGAAAAAGTTGTCATGAACATTTGTGTACAGCATATTTTTTAAACATATATTTTTAGTTCTCTTGAGAATATACTAAGGAATGGAATTTCTGGATTATATGATAACTCTATGTTTAACTCTTTGAGAAGCTTCCAGACTATTTCCAACGTGTCTCCAGTATTTTATATTCCTACCAATGTATGAAGATTCTTTCTAATTCCTGCACATTCCTGCCAATACATGTTATTATCTTTCCCAAATATACCCACCCTAGTGAGTCTAAAGTGGTATCTCATTGAGGTTTTAATTGGCATTTCCTGATGGTTGGGATTTTTGTTAAAACGTACATTCTTATCCTATAACTTGATTCTGAATTAGAATCTGTGAGTCTACACTTTAGTGAGACTCATGTATCAGTTATTTGTTCCTACATAAAAAATATCTCTCACATTTCTTATGAGAGAGGTTTGACTGAGTGTTTCTGGTTGGCTATCTCATAAGATTCAGTTAACTGCTATCAGCCATAGCTGTAGAAATGTGAAGGCTTGCCTTGGACTGGATCTAGGACCTGCTTTTTGGGTAATTTGTGCAGTAGCTCAAGTCACTATGCTTAGAGGGACTTCCTGCACATGGTTTAAGGCTCTACTGTTACCATCTTGAAATGATTAAATAACTTGTTAGCTTTGAACTTATGCTTTGTATATAAAGTTCAATGGGCCAAGGGAGCATGTGTGAGCAGAGAACACATGTGCAATATGTGATTGCTGCTCCTTGCAGCCCCATTTGTAGGTAGGGACTGTGATACCCTACGACCAAAGAGCTCTGGTGGACCTATGATGTGTAGGAGATTGATTGAAAATAAAATAATGTACTATGTTAAGCATGGTTTGTTTATGACTGAGTAAATGAGTGTGATAATCCCTAGAGGCCACACTTTCCAGAGCTTGTATTGTCACACCAAAAGGAATTATAAAGCAAACGTTCTAAGGAAAAGGGGAACTTACTGGTCTCACAAAGCTGGCATCAAATAAAGGTCAGACCTGAGACATGCAGACCCACCATCAGCCTGGCCAGATAGACATGACAATATGTATGCAGACCCTGAAGCAATGCTATGGTTTCTTTTTTTTTTTTTTGGAGAGGTTTTTGCTATAGGGCACGTGCGCTCGCCAGACAGACAGAAAGCGAGAAATCACCCCCCAGGGGGGGGATGGTCACGCCACAATCCCTTCTCCTCCATTCTCCTCTCGGGATCTTGGGCACACACGCACACGCGCCCGGTGTGAGTTTTAAGCCACGGGTCCGGGATGCGAACTGCGGTTGACTACGTGGGAGTCCAGCGACATAGCCATTACACTAACTGCTGGTTCCCAATGCTATGGTGTTTTGTATCTGTGAAAAGGTTACAATATTTTTAATTTGTTACAGAAAAGTTTACATGAGACAAAGATAAGGGAGGAGGGTCTTACAGAGATGGTGGAAAGAGCATGACTGGATAAAAATTCTTTAGCAGAAACTGTCCAAAGCAACTTATTGGCAGCGATGGTAGTCCTTTCAGCAGGGTGCCCGATTAGCCCGAGGGAGACTACAAACCGGGAATTACCTAGAAAAAGAATGCTGGGTGGCAGTCAGTCATGTAGTCTACTGATAAACAGGCTGGTCAATTTCCCTGTCTTTCTCTTGGTTCTCTGGTAATTTCCTGGATAAAATATTATCTCCACACTATGAACACATGGTGAGTTCTAAAAAAATGCAAATAACCAAAGAGCCGTGTAATCCCCTTGCTACTCGTGTTACTTTTATATTTCAGATAACCACTGATGCTTAAAATGTACATAGAAGGAAATGGTAAGACAGGACTACCCAGAATTTCTTTTCTTCTGTCTTACCTTACTTATTAGTAAACTGACAGTAAAGATTGGTTATGTGTGCTTATCAAAAAGTGAAAAAAAAATAAAGCTAGCTGAATTAGTTTTATGTACAATTTCCATTGTTCTGGTAGGAGTGAAATGCATGTGCATGTAAGAACTATGAAATATGAATTGTGTAATTTTGGTGTTTTCATATCTGAGTTAAATGTTCTCATATTTGCTGTTAAAGCTGACATTGTGCAATATCTTGATGAACAGTAAGGTTTCTGCTTTTAATTTAAAATTTCAACTTTTCCTTACTTATAAAGACATTAAAAAGTGTTGGGCCAGCCCATGGTGTGGTGAGCTGGATTCCACATGGTTGACTACATCGTCTGAGTCTCAGATCTGGTGGCTTGAGAATCACATGGGGCATGTGTGCATGTGTGCTCAAAATCACAAAAGGAGAAATGTAGGAGAAGGGATTGAGACATGAACATTACTCATGAGGATACTTTCTTACTTTTCTTCTGTCACCCTCTCTCTGGTAAGCATATGTGCCCTTTGGCAAAAATTAAAAAAACAAAACAACCAAGATGACAACAACAACAAACAACCAACAGAGACATTAAGCACTAGATAAAAAGAACACAGTGCAATCCTAAACTGGCCCTATGATCTGTATCTTCAGTTATACCCCATGTAATCCTCTCCCCTCTCCCCACTCCCCAAATCACAGAATCTGTGATTTGCTTGCAACCAACAGAATATGGCAAATGTGATAAGACATCATCCTCATGATAGGTTAATACACATTGTGTGTGTGTGTGTGTGTGTGTGTGTGTGTGTGTGTGTGTGGTTTTAAGCAATACACATGTAATATGTATAGTGTGTATGTGTGTGCACATGAATGACTCAGCCCTGCTAGCATGCACTAGATACACTCCTCTGTTGGCCTTGAAGAAGCAAGCAGTTATGATGGAAGAAAATGGAAACAAATGCATGGTTTCAGTGTGACAAAAGCTATCTGTATTCTCTACAACTAGTGACATGGTAGTTACTATAAGCCAGCCAATCAGGTGATTCACTTTTTAACCTCATTTTAGAGATTCTTTCCTTGGGCTACATATGGTGCCAACCATCCTGGATTGATTTCTTCAGGAAACAAACACTGAGATGAAGATTTGCCTTCAGGAGATCTACTTAGGAATCATGTTAGGAACGACCTTTGTGAACAGTGAGGGCATCAGGATTGAGCAGAAAGAGAAGTTAAAAGTCAGTGCAGTTGCAAAAATCGCTTCAGCCACACGATGGAAAAGTCCTAGTGCTGGGATGGACCTCTCTGATTGTTCTGGACCAAGTCTAAGGCCCCAGACCTTTGTGGCCTGACCTAGACCACTGTCTTGATGTGGGCTACCCCTAGAGTGGGAGTCTAACCTTAGGGAAGGAGACTTCCTTTGGCTAAAGGCAATTCTTAGAGGAGGACTTGGCTGTGAGTTACCGGCAACCAGCATTCCTGATTTGGGGGAGGAATGAGTGACTCAACCCTCAAGGAAGAATTTGGTGCATGCATCATATCGTCTATAACTCAAGCAAGTGTTAATTGTAGCCTGGCTGCCCTGTAGCATGTGTACACCTATATATGACAGTAAGGGTTTCTAAAGCGTATTTACACTGTTAGAATCAATTCATACCAATGTATGTCTTATGACAATACAGAGAAGTATAACCCTTTTACCAAGGGTTTCAAAGTAAGCATTCTTGTAAGAACATGCCAGTGTAGAAGCAATTATACCAAAGGAAAAAGAAATCTAAAAATGGTGACTGCATTTATAGATGAAAGACATTAATCTATAATCAAGTCCAATGAGGTGGGAATAATTATAGTATCCACCCTACATATCTATAATGAACAAGAATTTAGGGTTAATAATGTGATGGTTTTAAGGTTAATTTTTGAGGCTACATTACTAGGGGCATTAATCTGCAAGGAGACTTTTGACATACCTGTCACTTCAACATTATGGATTTTTCTCTCCCTCAAGGAATACATCTAGAAAAAAAAGTATACTGCAAATTGCATTGTTTGCGTGAGAGAGACAACATTAACTGTTATAGTCAGTATGTACTTCCTACACTTACATTTAGTTTTATAATGGAATAAAGCAAAGACATTTTATTTAATAAGCAAATAATATAAATAACACATTCATTTACAGTACTACATGAGTGATATCAAGTGTGGGGAGATCTAAAACAGAAGCAATGAATGGTAGGCACAATGTCCAACAATATGTATTTAATAATTATGGTGGGTTAATAAAATGAATGTACTTACTATGTTAATTGTTCATGCATTAAGATAAATTACCAAAACTCATGAAGGCAGAAGGGATTCATGCATATTTGAATAACTAGTGGCAGAAAAAAAAGGAGTAAGGTGAAAAGGCAGAAAGAAGAGAATTAGTATTGACTGCTGGTGGAGGCAGATGTGGGCCAAGGATTACTATTGTGAACCTAAAATCCATTTATTCACCCATCCCAGCATTGGACAGGAGTGGGGAGGCCTAGAGAAGAAAGAGGAAGGTCTTGCTCTGTCTCTGGTTGTGCTGCCTGGGACCATTGCAACTTGAAGCCTTGATCTGTGAGGCATATGAAGCAAAGGGAGAGAGGAAATAGAATGCTCTGATCTTTAGGTTCAATTGCCTCTGAGCCTTGGCCTGGCTTTCTCGGTAGCCTATCATCATTTCTAATCAGCAGAACTTCTTTTTAATGCTAGCTACATTGAAAACCAACTGCAGGAGCAAACCTGCTTGTCAGAGTACTGGCTCTAAGGACACAGCAACTCTTTACCCTACAGGGCCTTTATACCTGCAAAACTCTGGATGCAACAGGACACTGTGCACAGCCAGGCAAGCAAGCAGAGCTCAATAAGGCAAAGGATCTCACCTCAGTAAAGACTTATTGATAAGCCTCTGCTTTGCTGTTTTAAATGACCATGTCAAAAGACAACCCTCCCATACTATTAGACCAGAAGTTCTTCTTCCTGCACATAACTTGAAAGAGCAAATTGCTCAAAAACAACCCCAATTTTAAAAATTTATCTTGTTATCTCGAAAGCAGTGAACTATATGATAGGAGGAAATAGTCATTGTTATTTTCATCTATGTTACACTGTTTAGCTTTATATATATTTAAACTTTAATTATGCATGGATCTAATAGATCCAACTGTTTACACAACATGGACTTTGGCTTCCAGACTCACCTCTCCAATTGTTTACTGAACCCTTAAGTTTGGTTGCCTAAAGGGCATCTCAAACTAAAGAGATCTAAAATCAAACACTCAGTTTCCCATACTCTATTCCACCCAACCTGTCAAACTTGTCTTTGTCTCATGAAATGGTACCTTCCTGCATTCCATGCCCAGGCTCACATTTGTGGTCAACTTTGTTCTCTGCACTTGATAAGCTACCTGTCCTGGAGAGCCCTCCCTGAGATATTGACATGTCTCACCCATTTGGTCACTTCACAGTCTTCTGCTCAAATGTCACTTACTCAAGAGGTCCTCTGAGACCACCCTATGTCACCTACCTTGTTACGTTTCTCCTCTCACCTATCTCCACTCCATACCATTATTGCCATCTGAGAATTTATACATTGACTTATTCACTTTATGTAGGTGTCCTACTGAAACATACACTGTTTCAGGATAGAGACTTCGTTGTTGCTCACTGCCATATGCACACACAGACGGTACTTAAACATAGTAAGTACTCAATGAACATCAACTGAATCAATGAAGAAATGAATGAAATTATTTCAGCATAGATCCAAAAGATAATGATCTAGGACTTAGCATCAACCTTCAGACAAACTGGAGGAGCTGTGCTTTGAGGAAATACACTCAATGAAGGTCATAGGAATCTCCTTAGAAAGGTACTTATGTTATGACTTTTTGAGGTGTTTTTCTCTCCGAATAGTCTTAAATCTGAAAGTAAAAAAAAGCAAACAAACATGAAATTTTATTTAAGAAACATTTATGTAACATTTTTTCTCTGTGCATGGTGTGGTGACAGAGTTTTTCCTCTCAAGGATATTGCAATAATATACATTACCACAACACTACATTAATCCACTGTAATGAAAAACCTTCAGATGTATTATTCCTCCATTTTATTATTACTAAGAAATTATTGTCTTATATTAAAAATGGAACATATATCATAAATGATACAAAGAACACAGAAAGATTTTTTTTTTTTATAAAAAGCAACAGATCACCTCTAATTCCACTACTAGAAATTCCTAGTGTTACTGAGTGAATATCTATTGATATGGAAAGGTGAGGAGATTAGTTGATAAAATAAGATAATGCTATATGTGGTGTCTTAAAAATAAGACATAATTAGTTTTGTTTGATTTACTAGAAGAAAAAGAAAATGAAGCAAAACAGAAGGAATTGTTCATTTTTACAAAAATCTTTCTTCAGTACTCAAGATATTGATTCGCGAAGGAGCTTTTTAAATAAGAAATCGAACCATTAACGATCACTAAGTATTTAAGTGAATAAGTACGCATGCGTGTTGCATGTGTACCTAGCTCAGGTGCTGACAGTATCATTGGATGCTCTCCTGTAAAATACGGGGGAGAGCAGTATGGTATTCTCCCCTCTAATGCTTACTGTTTGCTGTTTTTCTTTATTTTAATTTATCTATTTTTATTTTGCCAAAGGGCACGTACATTCACCAGATAGAAACAGAGAGGGAGACGGTAAGTGAGAAAGTACCCCTGCCTGGGTGATGGTCATGCCACAATCCCTTCTCCTCTCCCTCTCTCCTTTCTGGATTTCGGGCACCCATGCACATACACTCAGTGTGTTTCTCAAGCCGTTGGGCCTGGGTCTTAAACCACACTGTCGGCCGTGTAGGATTTAGCTGCTTTAACCCCCAAGCCACTTGTTAGCCCTATTTTATTTTATTTTAATTAAGTTGTGTGATAGTTTATAATAGTTGCCAATAAAATTTTATTTTATTTTAATTATAGTATGTGATAGTTTATAATAGTTACCTTTTGTTTTGTGACCATAGTTCTCTTAGTTATTATTTTTAGTTCTCTATGAAGGTGTATTTAACACTCTACGACTTCCCAAAATCTGAATTCTTTACTTCATTTCTAGTTGACTGGATTTTTGCCATCAAGTAGGTTTTCTTTTTGTCCAAGAAAGTCTCATGGGTGCTATGTTTCCCGACTTTCGCATATGCAAGTGTCTTTTATGTTTAAATTTGAATGGCAGCTAGGCTGGGCCAGATTCTTCTTTACCAAAGAACTGCAGATATTGCTTCACAGTCTAATACTGAATTCTGCTGGGAGAAATCGAAGGACAACTTGAAAATTTTCCCCTTTTGGTCTGTCAATAGTTTTACTTCATCGCTCCCCTTTTGTAATGGACTTTACTCATTTTTTTAATTTTTTTATTTTCTTTTTATTTTATTTTTTATTTTTATTATCATCATAATCTTCTTTATATTACATTGGATTACATATAACTTTACATTGTATTACCTTGTTTTTTCAAAAGGGAATGAATGCCATGCATGTCAGTCAATACAGAGACATTAATCTCCCCACTTCAACATTCCATATCTTTTCTGTTTTCCCCAATCCTTATTTTTATTATTCTAATTATTTTTTAAAACAGTCAATTGCTATTTCTCATTTTGCTTGTAAAAATACTTTGCCCATCATGAAATACTTCTCAGACCAATCCAGTTGAGAATACTATACATGTCATCAACAACAGTTAATAAGCCCTATCTGTTTCTCACTAACGTCCTGCCTCTCTATTGTTCACTTGCTATCTTTCTCTATCCTCTTCTCTTCACTTACCCCATTCCACACTGTCCTATTCTCATTAAGTACCTTCACTGCTTTTATGTCCTCCAATTTTTTGCTCTCTAGCTCTCTATTATAGAGTGCGGATAGTCGGTATATATTGAGTGGATACATACAATATCTTTCTTTCATAGCCTGGCTTACTTCACTCAGCAATAGATCCTCCATATCTGAGCATTTTCTATCAAATTCCAGGGTCTTGTTATTTTTTATGGCTGAGTAGTATTCCATAGAGTATATATACCACACTTTTCCAATCCATTCATCAGTTTGTGGACATTTAGGTTGGTTCCATGTCTTGGCAATTGTGAATAATGCTGCAATAAACATGGATGTGCAAGCACTTTTCTGACTGAGCGTTCTCCTGTCTTTTGGGTAAATACCCAGAAGTGGGATTGCTGGATCAAATGGTAGTTCTATTTGTAGATCTTTGAGGAACCTCCATATTGTTCTCCACAGTGGTTGAACTAGTTTACATTCCCACCAACAGTGTAGGAGGGTTCCCTTTTCACCACATCCCCGCCAACACTTATCACTTTTTATATTCTTAATCTTTGCCATTCTGACAGGGGTTAGGTGGTATCTCATTGTGGTTTTTATCTGCATCTCCCTTATGATGAGGGATGTCGAGCATTTCCTCATATGCTTTTTGGCTGTTCGTATGTCTTCCTTAGAGAGACTTTTGTTCAGCTCACTTTCCCATCTTTTAATCGGGTTAATCATTTTTTTTCGCATAAGGCACTTGAGTTCCCTATGTATTCTCGTTATCAGTCCCTTGTCTGAGGCATATTTAACAAAAATATTTTCCCATTCTGAGGGTTGTCGGTTCACACTTGTTACTGTGTCCTTTGCTGTGCAGAAACTTCTTAGTCTAATATAGTCCCACTTGTCTATTTTAGGGATTATTGCCTGTGCTTTGGGAGTCTTATTTAAGAAGTCTTTGCCTACTCCAATGTCTCCCAGAGTTTCCCCAGCATTTTCCACAAGTAGTTTTATTGTCTGAGGTCTTAGGTTCAGATCTTTGATCCATTTTGAGTTGACTGTTGTTAATGGTGAAAGATGGGGGTTCAGTTTCATCTTTCTGCAGGTGGATACCCAGTTTTTCCAGCACCATTTACTAAAGAGGTTTTCCTTTTCCCAATGGATTGACTGATATCCTTTGTCAAAGATCAGTTGGCTATAAGCTTTGGGAGTTATTTCTGGGGTCTCTATTCTCTTCCATTGGTCCACATGTCTGTTTTTATGCCAATACCATGCTGTTTTGATGACCACAGCTTTATAGTATATCTTGGGATCAGGGAGTGATATGCCTCCTACTCCATTCTTCTTACGCAGGATTGCTTTTGCAATACGAGGTCTTTTATGGTTCCAGACAAATTCTATAATTGTCTTTTCTAGATCTCTGAAGAATATCTCTGGTATTTTGATTGGAATTGCATTAAACATGTAGATTAATTTGGGTAGAATTGCCATTTTGATTATGTTAATTCTACCAATCCAGGAGCATGGGATGTCCTTCCACTTTTTTATGTCACTTTCAATGTCTTTTTTAAGATTCTCGTAGTTTTCTTTATAAAGGTCTTTGACTTTCTTAGTTAGGTTTATCCCTAGATATCTTATACATCTTGTGGCTACGGTGAAAGGGATTCCTTTCTTCAGCTCTGCTTCATTCAACTTGTTGTTCATAAATAGAAATGCTATAGATTTTTGGATATTGATTTTGTATCCTGCCACCTTACTGTATTCACTTATTACTTCAAGCAGTTTTTTCATGGATACCTTTGGGTCTTCTAAGTATACCATCATGTCATCTGCAAATAAAGATATTTTCAACTCTTCTTTGCCTATTCGAATGCCTTTAATACTGTTCTCTTCTCTGATTGCAATAGCTAAGACTTCCAGTACTATATTAAAGAGCAGTGGAGAAAGTGGGCAGCCTTGCCTAGTACCTGTTTTCAGAGGAAAAGCTTTCAGCTTTTCCCCATTCAGTATAATATTAGCTGTAGGTTTTTCATAGATTGCTTTTATTGTGTTCAGAAATGACCCTTCTATACCAATCTTACTGAGAGTCTTAATCATAAAAGGATGTTGTATTTTATCAAACGCTTTCTCCGCATCAATTGAGATGATCATATGGTTTTTATCTTTCTTTCTGTTAATGTGGTGTATTACATTTATGGTCTTGCGTATATTGAACCACCCTTGCATCCCTGGTATAAAGCCTACCTGGTCGTGATGAATGATCTTTGTTATATGTTGTTGGATACGATTTGCGAGTATCTTGTTGAGAATTTTCGCATCTATATTCATCAATGATATTGGTCTGTAGTTTTCCTTTTTTGTCATATCCTTATCTGTTTTGGGGATGAGGATGATGGAGGCTTCATAAAATGAATTTGGAAGGTTTCCTTCCTTTTGAATCTTTAGAAATAATTTTAGTAAGATAGGGGTTAATTCTTCCTTGAAAGTTTTGTAGAATTCACAAGTGAAGCCATCTGGGCCTGGGCTTTTCTTTGTTGGGAGATTATTAATTACTGATTCAATCTCCTGGCTTGTTATAGGTCTATTCAGATTCTCTATGTCTTCCTGATCCAATCTTGGTAGTTTATATGCATCCAGGAATTTGTCCATCTCCTCCAGGTTATCTTGTTTGTTGGCGTAAAGTCGCTCATAGTATCCTCTAATGATATTATGTATTTCTGCTATGTCCGTGGTAATATTGCCTGTTTCATCACATATTTGATTAATCTGGTTTCTTTCTTTCTTCTTCTTGATCAGTCTAGCCAATGGAGTATCAATCTTGTTGATCTTTTCAAAGAACCAGCTTTTGCTTTCATTTATTTTCTGTATGGTTCGTTTATTTTCTATTTCATTTATTTCTGCTCGAACCTTTATTATTTCTTTTCGCCTGGCATTTTGGGGGTTCGTTTGTTGTTGTTTTTCCAGTTCTCTGAGGCATGATGATAAGTTATCTACTTGCCATCTTTCCATCCTTTTCTTATGTGCACTAATTGCTATGAATTTCCCTCTTATGACTGCTTTTGCTGTGTCCCATAGGTTCTGGACACTTGTGTCCTCATTATCATTTGTTTCCATAAATTTGTTTATTTCAGCCTTAATTTCTTCAGTAGTGAAGAAGTCATTCAGAAGTAGGTTGTTCAGTTTCCATGTGTTCGTGTGTTTTCGGGGTTGTTTCTTGAAATTAATCTTGAGTTTAATTCCATCATGGTCAGAGAAGATGCTGGGTACAGTTTCTATGCCTTTGAATCTGTAAAGGCTTGATTTGTGTCCTAATATATGATCTATCTTTGAAAAGGTTCCATGTCGGGGTGAGAAAAATGTATATGTTGTGGATGTAGGGTGGAAAGTTCTATAGATATCTGTCAAGCCCATTCCATTTATAGTATCATTTAAGTCCTGTATCTCTCTATTTATTTTCTGTCTAGAAGATCTGTCTATAGGAGATAACGGGGTGTTGAGATCTCCAACAATTATAGTATTTTTCCCTATGTCTCCTTTTAGCTCCAGCAGTCTTTCCTTCACATATTTAGGCGCACCTGAGTTGGGTGCGTAGATATTTATAAGGGTTATATCTTCTTGCTGGATTACCCCATCTACTATTATATAATGCCCTTCTTTGTCTCTTCTTACAGTCTTTGTTTTAAAATCTATTTTGTCTGAGATCAATATCGCTACTCCAGCCTTTTTCTGATTTCCATTTGCATGGAATATCTTTTTCCAGCCCTTGACTTTTAGTCTATGTATATCTTTATCCATAAAGTGAGTTTCTTGTAGGCAACAGATAGAGGGTTTCTGTTTTCTTATCCATTCAGCTAGTCTATGTCTCTTAACTGGGGAATTTAATCCATTGACATTCAATGTAATTATCGATATTTCCATACCTGATCCTATCATTAAGTGAGCCATTTTCTTAGTTGTTTTTTGTTCTCGTATAACTGTCTCTGATTTTTTAGTTTTCCTGGTATAGTACTCCCTTCAAAACCTCTTGAAGAGCTGGTCTGGTGTTGGTAAATTCCTTCAAATTTTGTTTATTTGAGAATGTTTTTATCTTTTTTTCCCATATAAAAGATAATTTTGCCGGGTATAGTATTCTTGGTTGAAATTGTTTTTCACTCAACACTTTGACTATGCTTCCCCATTCTTTCCTTTCCTGCATTGTTTCTGCTGAGAGATCCGATGTTAGCCTGATGGGGTGACCTTTGTAAGTAACCTGGCGTTTCCCTCTTGCCAACTTTAGTATCTTGTCTTTATCTGTTGTTTTTGCCAGTCTGGCTATGATGTGCCTTGGAGATGATCTTCTTGGGTTGATTCTACTTGGGGTCCTCTGTATTTCTTGGGTCTGGATATTTGAATGCCTTTCTAGATTTGGAAAGTTTTCTTCCAGGATCTCATGGAATAAATTTTCCAGGCCCTTATTATTTTCTTCCTCCTCCGGAATACCAATTATCCGAATGTTGGGGCGCTTGATGGTGTCCAGTATTCCTCGTATATTATCCTCATTTTTCATGGTTGTTTTCTCAATCTTCTTGATACTTTTATCTAGGTCAGATGTTTTGTCTTCTACGTTAGAGATTCGGTCTTCTGCCTGGTCTAACCTACTTTTAATGCTTTCAAGGGAGGTTTTGATTTCCTGTATCACATTCTTCAAACCTAGAAGTTCCATCTGGTTCTTGTTTAGGGTATCCATTTCTTCTTTCAAGTCATTAAAGGACTTCCTCATCTCCTGGAGCTCCTTGTCTCTTTTCTCTTCCATCTCAGTTAGTTTGGTCACTACAAATATTCTGAATTCCTTATCAGACATGTCCACGACGTCCATTGTATTGACTGTGGGTGATGTAGGATTGATGATTTCCCTTGACGGAGAGGCCTTTTGTTGGTTGCTCATATTTCTTGAGCCTTTGAGATTGTTTTTAGTCATCAGGTAATCTATATGTTTCTTGCTAACTTGATTAAGGTATCTCTGATTCTTAAAAATTGTACAGGCTTAGAAGATTGATGATTTCTCTTATGGTTGGCCTACCTATTACTCACAATTACCATTAACTGTTGCCACTAGCCCTGGAAGGCCCAAAGTCCTCGCTGTTTCTAAGGAGTGGTGAGCCTTCAACTGACCAAATAAGCAACACCCCAAGAGCAAAGAAAAACAAAATGGAAAAAGAAAATCACGCGGCGCGCAACGCGCGCCACGCGCTACTCAACTCACCAAAATTCAAACAGTCCAAAGGCTAGTGGAAAGGGATCAGACAATGAATGACAGTACCAGGTTGGTCGGGCCTGCAGCCTCAGTCCGCCTGGTGTCCGGAACTGCTGGCCGGCTCGATCCGGGTTTCGGGTGGGGAGTGTGGGTTCGCCTTAAAGTCCCAGGCAACCAACCTGGGGTCCAAGGAGGAAGGATGGTGGGGATGCGTGGAGTTGCGGTAGGGTCGGGCCTGCAGCCTCAGTCTGCCTGGTGTCCGGAACTCTCATTTGTTTTTAATTAAGTTAATACTTTAATGCCAGAGGTCACATGTGCTCACAGATGGGGAGAGAAAGAGATAGAGCTAGAGAAAACACCCTCTAATTGGGTATGGCCATGCCTCTATCCCTTCTCCTCCATCTCTCTGTCCCATACATCTATTACTAATCAAAGAATCTGTACCGACATATCATCCTCACTCCAAAGTCATAGTTTCCATTTGTGCTCACTCTTGGTGGTGTAAATTCTTTTTTTTTTTTTTTTTTGAGAGATTTTCACTGTAGGGCACGTGCGCTCACCAGACAGACAGAGAGAGACATAGAGACAGAAAGCGAGAAATCACCCCCCAGGGGGGATGGTCACGCCGCAATCCCTTCTCCTCCATTCTCCTCTCGGGATCTTGGGCACGCACGCACACGTGCCCGGCGTGAGTTTTAAGCCACCAGGTCCGGGACACGAACCGCGGTCGACTACGTGGGAGTCCAGCGACATAGCCATTACGCTAACCGCTGGTTCCCCTGGTGGTGTAAATTCTAAGGATTTTGACAAATGAATAATGATAGCTACTATATTGTATCATTCAGAGTTGTTTTACCGTCTTAAGGAACCTCTGTGTTCTGTCTATTCATTCTTCTCTGCCAGTCCCTAACTACTGACAACTACTTGGTGGTTAAAATTCTTGTATGTGATGGTTTGAGTGTGTCCCCTAAAATTCACTTGTTAAAATTTGGGTTTATGTAATGATATTAAGAAGTGGAAACTTAATCCAACTATGGAATTAAAAGGTGGGAGGTGATTAAGGTTGTCATGATGGGACTTTCATTATTAAATCCTGGTGGGTGAATACAGAGAGAGCATGGGACATAGACATGGACATAGACACAAAAGCTTGCTCCATTTCACCATGTATTGCCCTGTGCCTTTAGAGTATACAGAGAGCTGCCATCAGTTAGAAGGCACTCACCAGACGCAGC
The DNA here is from genome assembly GCF_000334495.1 of Tupaia belangeri chinensis. Classification (NCBI taxonomy): domain Eukaryota; kingdom Metazoa; phylum Chordata; class Mammalia; order Scandentia; family Tupaiidae; genus Tupaia; species Tupaia belangeri. The sequence goes on from NW_006159617.1 coordinate 9,599,355, forward strand.
AACTTGGCTTTGGATTTCCAAAAGTATGAGAAAAATAAAATTCTATTCTCTATCTATTTCTTAGACTTAGGTGCTTTATTTAGTTTTGTATGTTTTACATCTTATGAAGATGGATTCATAACACACAGTCTTCTGAACTTGTGTGTTTTTGTTTTTGTTTTTTTAAGGTTTTGCTATGAGGAATGTGCACTTGCTGGAGAAAGAGAGAGACCGTGAGAAATCGCCTCTCTGGGGGATGGCCACACCACAGTCCTTTCTCCTCCTGGGATTTGGGGCATGCATGCACATGTGTCCAGAGTGAATTTCAAGCTGCTATGTCTGAGACATGAACCGTGACAGCCATGTGGGAGTCCAACACCTTAATCACTATGCCACCTGCTGGTTCCTACCATCATGTTTCTAATATTCATCTGTCTTTTTGCATAATATACCATTGTGTGAATGTGAACTAATTCCATTCACTTGTAGACAGGCCCTTGGGTTATTTCATTTCTCCTGTTATCAGCAGTGCTTCTATGAGCATTCTTCACTTAAATCATGGCACACACAAACAAGAGATTCTTTGGAGAGATATACATAGGAGTGGAGTTCCTGGATTACTGGTCATGTGAACGCTGATCTCTCTAAGACAGTAACAAATCATTTTGTAGAGCTCCTACTAATTTACATATCCATTAGCAGTATAAAATATATATGTTTATCCATATTCTTGCCAACACTAGGTATTTCAGACTTATTTTTTGCTAGTTTAGTAAATGGAAAAATAGTACCTACTAAAGGTCTTATTTGGGACTTTTCTGATAACTAATAATTCTGGGACTTCCTCTCATATGTTTATTGGTCATTCATGTTACTTGTTTTAGAAAAGACTGCTCATAACACTCATTTTTCCATTCAGTTTTTTTTTTTTTGGATATGTAGTTTTTCATATATTGGTAACAAATACTTTCTCACTTTTTTGTTCAAGCTTTTCACTTTCTTTATTGGATGGAAAGTTCTTATTTTAATTTAGAAAAATGTATCAATCTTTTTATGTTTACTGCTTTACTTATGGTCTAAATATTTGTGTCCCTCAAAATTAATATGTTGACACCTTCACCCTCAAGGCTTTAGAAAGTGAGGCCTCTGAGAAGTAGTAGGGTCCCTCATGAATGGGATTAGTGAATGCCCTTATAAAAGAGAATAATAGACACTATTTGTCCCTTCTACCATATGAAGATACAGTGAAAAGACCATTATAAACCAGAAAGTGGCCTCCTAACAAACACCAGATCTGTTGGTGCCTTGATCTTGGACTTCCTAGCCTTCTAAACTGTGAGAAATAAATTTCTGTTGTTTATGAGTTACCTAGTCTATATTTTGTTATAGCAGATTGAATGGACTAAGGCAACTTCTTCATTTAAAAAAAAATTCCTCATTCCAAGATAAATTTTTTATTTGTCTTAAAGTTTTGTCTTTCAACATGAGCCTTTAATCTATATGAAAATGATCTTTTCATAAGATAGAGGTACAAACAAGTTTTCAAGTGCCTTCTTGAGATTTTTAATTTTTTTTCTTAATTTGGAATAGCATGAATCTATAGATGAGATTAGGAAGAATTAATTATTTGTGATACTGAATCTACCTGTGAATCGAACAAATTTCACAGATTAAGAGTTTGTTAAAGACTTTCTGTAAGTTATTTTAATTTATCTGATCAAATTCTGCATAATTTTTTGCTAGATATGTTCCAAAGTATTTTGAATTTTTTCAATGTTATTGTAAGTGTCATATGTATGTTTAAAATAACACTTTTGCTGGCATTTAAAAATGACATTGATGTATGCATGTTGATCTTATATCCATTTTGTTTTATTTTCTTATTCATTCTAATAAATAATTTAAATCATCAATCTGATAATAATGAGCATTTTATTCCTTCCTTCCTATTCTTTCTGTCTTTTGCCTTGTCTTTTTGAACTGAGAAGGGCCTTTGGTAAATGTTGAATTTATAAGTGATAATGAGCATTTTGTATTGGTTTTAATATTAAAGAGAATAAGCAGAAAAATGTGTATTATGATAAAAACTGTAGATTTCAAAAACTTTTTGTATCAAATAAACTTGTACTTCAATTACATTTTTACATAAGCTTTTTGAAGTATCCTTAAACTTCCAATATTTCTCCATAAAGAATGAAGGTTTCCTTGAGGTATTTTTAGATATTCTTTATCAGGATAAAAATATTTTCTTCTGGTCCAGCCTGGTTGCAGTCAGTAACAAAGTGAACTGCAATGCTGGAAGCCACATGGCTTACTAGGGGGTTCAGATATCCTGGTAGGTCTGAAAACAGGCTGGCCGGGATGTAGATGCTCAAGCTCCGCCAAGCTGGAGTGCTGGAAAGGGGACCACACTGTGATGACACTTTGCTGAGGGGGCTTCTTTCCCCCCTTTCTCTCAATCTTTTCTCCCTCTATCTTTTGTGTGTGATCTTTCATGAATAAAATAAAAAAGAAATTCCTATTTCTATATCGCTAAGTTATTTTAAAACTTGTATTAGTATTGTATTTTATCCAATAATTTTCTTAACTGAGTTGGCCAATGGCTTTTCTTCTTTAATTAATGATACATTTTAATCATAATTTTTCTAATATTAAACCACTGTGTGTATTTCTGTGATAAACTCAGTTATATTTCTGACATAACAGCTTTTTTATTTAATTAATTAATTTTTAGAGAGACATTTTTGTTATAGAGCATGTGCGCTTGCCAGAGACACAGAAAAAGACAGAGGGAGAAAGTGAGAAATTGCCCCCCCAGGGGATGGCCGTGCCACAATCCTTTTTCTTTCACTCTTCTCTCAGGATTCTGGGCATACATGCACATTTGCCTGGAGTGAGTTTCAAGCCACCAGTTCTGCGACTTGAACTGTTATGTGGGAGTCCAGTGCCTCAACCACTGTGCCACCTGCTGGCTCCAACAGCTTCTTTATATGTTGCTGATTTAGGCTTGACATTTTTAGTCTTTCTTCACCTATGTTCATGACGGAAGTAATATAGGTATAATATAGGTATAAACAACCCACCAGTCTTGCGATAGCATGTACTGTTGGTTGACTAGACTATTTGTGTGGTGACAAATATTTAAAAGGCACTCAACAGATATTTTTAATATTGGTAATGAATAGTCAGCATTGACAGTGTCTTTTACACTGGGAAATTTCACTTTAACTCTATGGTTTGGAAGACAAAGGAGAGTGTCTCATTACAGAGTCCACCACTGACGCGTTAATGACAGCAAGTTCGCATATTTCCAAATAATATCTATATAGTCAATAGAGCATAACAACATTTCCAAAGCAGGATGATATTTCTGTTTGTGAAATACCAAAGAAAAAAATATTTTGGAGACTGGGATGTCTCCATTGACAGAGCAGAATTTCCTACCTTTGAACATAATACCCTGTGTCTTGAAGAATACTTTTCACTGATAGTATTTAATGCTGCAGTTGAAATTCGAAGGGACAGACAATTGATGGTTTCCTGAATTCAGTGTGTCACTCGTTACTACAATAATTATCCTTACTGTCTTCAGTGTCCTTGCCTTTTCACCTTGCTTCAAACATCAGAATTCATATTTGTTTTTCAAATTGATTTTACAGATGAACTACAGTAAAATCATCTTATTTTAAAGCCTAGATTTTAGTGCTTCCTGAAATACTGGTCCTTTTAAAAAAATGTATTTTTTGATTTTATCATTTCAGGGCTTTTATTGTTCTCTGTCATCACTTTTTGTAATATGTCATGATATTCCTTTATGACTTGCTTTCATATACAAAAATAGTATCAAAGTCAATCATTTAAATTGCAAAGCAACTCAAAATATATAAACAGATAAAAGCAAAGAAAATATACAAGGCAGGAAAAAGTAATAGATTTATAGTCTGCATGTTATTATGGCTTGAAGACTCGGATGTTTTGTATAAATAATCATGACACTGACATTAAGAAATAGCAAGAAAAATCAAAAGAACAATTGGGCCATACAATTTTCTGTCTTACAAAAGGAGGAAATTTCTCACGCTATTATCTTCTCAATATTTTATTTTTATCCTTCAGCTTATACAGGCATTATGGGAGCTAACAAGTGAATTGCTTTTGCCATGATGAAAGTCGAAGGAAAGCGATGTGGCAGGAATGTGGCTTAGGCTGCTATTGTGAAGAAATGGCCTCGACGTGGAGCTATAACTGGACACAGAACATAATGGAGGTCGTTTAAATCCTAGTACTGAAGCAAAGGTTAAGAAACAAAAGGAAAGCCTTCAAGTGAGATGCGACGTCAAGGTAGATTTTGTTCATTTGTGAAGTACACCGTATGAAGGGACACGCCACGTTGCGACGTTTATCCTGATTGACTGTCACAGTTCATGTTATTCTGAAGAATCTTGTGCCATATCTAAGTTTGTGATTTACTGTATGACAACTTTAATCCTGGATTCTGATAACTCATATTTCGGTCACTGATATGTTTTGTCATTTATCCAACATACTCAAGTCTATCTGACTCTTGGGGAGGACAACGGCTGTTATTCCAGGAAGATTAAGTTGCAGTTTAGAGGAAAAATGCTTAAAAATATCAAAGGCAGTTTGAGGTATCCAGGATAAAACTCTCCAAATGAGCATTCACTTCAAAGAATTAACTAATGTCAAAGTGTCTTTTTTCATTTTTTGGCCTTCTAGAACAGCTTTAGGTATTAATAAACCTCCTTAGATAGTCCATGACACATAGCAAAGGAAAGGACTTTCTGAAGAATACACACATTTAAATTAATATTGGCCTTCTAACTCCACAAGAAGCCTTATAATTTTATGTGGGTTTGCATTAGTTTCTTCTGTGCCCTGTATGATTTCCCTCGGATTTTTTCTTTTTCTTTCTTTCTTTCTTTCTTTCTTTCTTTCTTTCTTTCTTTCTTTCTTTCTTTCTTTTTGTGCGTGAGATTTTTGTTATAGGGCGTACGCACTCTCCAGACAGACAGAGAGAGACAGAGAAATAGAAAGCGAGAAATCACCCCACAGGGGGGATGGCCACACCGCAATCCTTTCTCCTCCGTTCTCGTCTAGGGATCTTGGGCACACACGCATGCGTGCACACTGTGAGTTTAAACCACTGCGTCTGGAAGTCAAACCGCAGTCAACTACATGGGTGTCCAGTGACATAGCCATTACGCCAGCTGCTGGTCCTTCCCTTGGATTTTAATAAAAGTTTAGAGCTGATAAAGTATAAAAAAATCATTGACCTAGAAAAAACAATGAAAAGTCCACCTTTATATCTCTTATTGGCAATCTACCTATAGCTACCTATGTTTTCCATTAATATTTAGGTGATGCCACCGGTGGATATATTAGAAAGCCCAGGGATGATAACAGTCATGCACAATCCTTAAACACGACATTAGAAAAGCCGCTATCCCTTAGTCATAGATGCACTACCAAAGGAAGGAGTGAAGGAAAAAAATAAATCCTAAATTAAGTGAGTTAAATTTGAAGTTACTGAATTATTCCAGAATGTATTAAGGTTGTTTGCCCCTGTAAACAGATAGAGTGGAGTTTAAAACAGAGATTAAGTTATAGAAAAATAAGAACATCATTTTCTTTCCCACACATGAGTAGCTGATCAAAATATTAACACTCACTACATTTTCTTAGGTCTGTGTACTTATCTATTGCTGCATAACAAATTATCTCTAGAAAGTAACAGCTTAAAACAAGCACGAGCATTTATTTCACACTGCTTCCGTGGTCAGGAATTTCTGTGTGGCTTAGCTGACGCTGAACAGGAGGCCTTCATGAGGGTGAGGTAAATGCGAGAATGGGGACAAGACACACCTGAAGGACTGACGCGGGTTGGAGGATCTGAGTCCAGGATAGCTCACTCACTCACTGGCTAGTCCATGCTGGCTGCTGGCAAAAGGCCTCAGTTCCTCACCACGTGTACCTTCGCGTAAAGCCACCCCACGGTCCTTATGACATGGTGGCTATCTTCCTCCAAAGTGAATGATCTAAGAGAGCACAAGATTAATTCATGTCTTTTACTGTCTAGCCTCAGAAGTCACACATCAGCAAATCCCCAATATCGTACTGTTACAACAGGTGCACCCCATTCAATGGGGAAGATGAGCTTCACTGGGGGACACAACTGGCTGCCTACGATTGGCCAACTATAGCTGCATGTTATTTCATAGGCATTTTAAATATAACTATAGACATGCAAATGACATTTCAAAGGACGTATGTTCAGATTGGCTTTCCTAGCCACTACGAGAACACAGTGTTGTATTGTTTTCTCGGTACATCAACTGATAAAAACAGCAAGATTTTCAATGGTACATAGCTCTTTTCTCTCCTTGAAAGTGTAGTGCAAATGTCATTTTATCAGCCTTCACATAACGCTAAAGCACACATTGCTTGCTAAACGTCAGGGCATGTTAGAGATGAACAGGCTCTGACAAAAGGTATTCTGAATGCATGCAGCCTTTTGTCTACATTTTGTTGTTACTGCAAATAAGAGCCAATAAAGTAAGAGGAATGGAAATAAATGTCTGAGTGAAAGGGAGAGATGCAATAGTGGCATCTGGTTGGCCATATTACAAAAGTATAATCTTCCTTTCCAAAGGAAAGTAAGTGGTGAAAGGAAAGTAAGGAAAGAAAAATAGAGCAGAGATCGACCTCGAACAGAAATGAGAAAACCAAGGCCTAGCAAATTTAATTGAGTTATCTAAAGTTACACAGTAAGTTACTGGTTATATATTTAGAAGAGATTTCATAGGCCTGGAGTTCTTTTAACTTAATTAATTTTGAATTTATATAACATCAAACAACAGGTTAAAAATATAAAGTTAAGGAAGTTGGACTATGGCCTAGTGATAAAATGTAATGCTCTGTGAGGTTGAACAAAGAGGAAGGTTCCAGATTCTTGTATGGAAACTTTACTGAATATGCTGGCATGTAACTGCCCATGATCCAGGGCTGCCTGAAGCGAAGGGTGGATCATGGGGTCAAGACCCTTGTTTGGGTCTCTCTGCCTCTTGGTCAGTCTATCTTGCTCATGGGAGAAAGAAAGAAAGAAACTTAAAAAACAAACAAAAAAATACTTCAGTTGGAACAGTTATTTACCATCACCTAGAAAGTGCTTATGGTCAGAGTGCAATGATTTTCAAGAAAATCACTGGGCCCAGCAGATGGCTTAATGGTTATGTTGCTGGACTCCCATGTAGTCGACTGCAGTTCGAGTCCTGAACCTGGCAGCCTAAAAAACTCATGCTGGGGGGAACCAGCAGTTAGCATAATGGCTATGTCGCTGGATTCCCACGTAGTTGACTGCGGTTCGAGTCCCGGACCTGGTGGCTTAAAACTCACGCTGGGCTCGTGTGTGTGCGTGCCCAAGATCCCGAGAGGAGAATGGAGGAGAAGGGATTGCGGCGTGACCATCCCCTCTGGGTGGCGATTTCTCGCATTCTGTCTCTATGTCTCTCTCTGTCTGTCTGGTGAGCGCATGCGCTCTATAGCGGAAAAAAAAAAAAACTCTCAAAAAAAAAAAACCTCATACTGGGTACGTGTACTTGTGTGTGTGCCCAAAATCCTGAGAGGAGAATGGAGGAGAAGAGATTATGGTATGGCCATTCCCCCCTGTAGGGGTGATTTCTCACTTTCTGTCTTTCTGCATCTCTCTGCCTCTTTGGTGAGCACACGCAAAAATTTTGTTCAAATTTTATTATATATATATATATACACACACACACACAGACACACACACATATATATATATATAAACTATGGTTGAGATCAGAGATGGAGTGTAATGGTTACTTGATTGAACTCCCACATGGTCTACTGTGGTTCAAATCCTGGACTCAGTGGCTTCATACACTGGGTTCATGTGCATGCATGCCCAAGATCCCTAGAGGAGACTGGAGGAGATGGGATTCCAGCATGGCCATCCCCACCCCTGCCCTGGGGGGTGATTTCTTGCTTTCTGTATCTCTGTCTTTCTGGTGAGTGCATGCATCCTATAACAAAAATCTCTCTCTGATTAAAAAAGGAAAGAAATATAACTATGGCCAAACATTTTTTTAATATATAGAGATATTTGCTATAGAGTGTGTATGCTAGACAGAGAGACAGAAAGTGAGACATTACTCCCACCCAGCAGGGATAGCCACACCATCATCCCTTCCCCTCCATTTTCCTCTGGGGATTTTGGGCACGCACAAGCATCCAGCATGAGTTTTAAGCAGCTGGGTCCAGAACTTGAACTGCAGTCGACTACGTGGGAGTCCGGTCACATAACCACTACCCCTTCTGCTGGTCCCTAGAGGAAATCTTTCTAAGTAAAAATTTTTTACTCAAGATACTGTTTTAACTGAAAAAAAAAAAAAAAAGCATTTTAGCATGCTTAGGAAGACAGTGGTACAGAGCAAAGTACATCTGTTTCGTTTTCCTTTCAAAATGCTTTCACAAATCTAAAAAAAAGTCCTTAATGTAGGAAGCAGTAATCATAGACGATAATTTCACGTTATGACAAAAACTCTGATCAAATGATACTGTTATTCTGCAGCTGAGCGTCGCTTCAGTTAGCATTTCACCAGTGGCTTTCAGGAACTGTTCTCAAACTGCACTGACTCATCAGCTCCTTTCTACCCTGACTAGCCTGCTTCTCTTTATTGTGCAAAGCCTTCTGATCATTGTAATTTTATTTCATTCTACTACTCTAGAAAATCTTCCAAACAAACAATGGCTGTTGGAAGGCAGAAGACGCACTGTTTATCTTGGGTTCTAGTGAATGAAAATGACCATGATAGTCTGTGACTTCACTTTGAAATGCCACTGCCTCACAGGGAAGGAAATTAGCATAGGCTAAGTGGCAAGTGTTAGTTTCTAGGACAAGGTGGAAGAGGGCCTTACACTAATTGATTATAAAATGTGAAAATTAATGGAATGGAGAAGCATCATCATGATACACAGGCATCTGGACTGCTCCATACAATCACACATTTACTGAGTACCTACCACTGGCCGCGTTTGTGCAATTGATTACAGATGGTGCTGACTTAAGGGGTTCAAGTGAGATTTGTGTTTTAGAGTCCTTCCAGCTCCACATTTTTATGCTAAAGGCATTAAGCACAAAAAGAAATATGCAAAATATCTCAGAAAGTGCCTGTTGGATCATCAGAAAAGTCATGACATATGTTTCTGTCTTTCTCTGTAAAATGAGTCATGACTTTTCCGACAACCCAATATTAATCAGGACTTAAATAGCAATGGTTTTGTATCATTGCTAAGGCCAAGAGACTTAAATAAGTTCTCAGCCTTTACCAACATCCATCCTTTCACCCTCACTCTTTGGAAAGCTAATTCAAAACGTACCCAGTAGTGGGGCCAGCCAGTGGCATGGTGATTATGGCAGCTGGATTCCACATGGGAGCTGCACAGTTTGAATCATGTCTGGGCCCGGGTAACTTAAGAAACATGCTGGGTATGTATGCATGCACACCCCAAATCTTGAAAAGAGGGAGAAATGGAGACAGGATTGTAGTTTGACCATTCCCCATGAGGGGGTGCTTTCTCACCTCTCTCTCTCTCTGTCTCTCTCTTCTGAGCACACATGCCTTCACTAAAAGAAGAAAAAGAAAACAACAGTGTCAGTGACAAGGCAACAAGAAAAAGAAGGGAAGAAAAGGAAAAAAACCTAGCAGTGTCAGTGACAAGGAAATAGGGAAAAGAAGGAGGAAAAAATGTAATTGTCACCAGTCCTACTGTTTAGCTGCAAAGGCTACCCAGCCCCCACATTGGGCCGTCGAATTATATGAAAGAGGGCAAGAAAGAGAGGGTCTGGCTCCCTTCTATGGAAGTAGGGCACCAGTGCAGCCTGCCTCTGTAAGGTGGTCAAGAGTTCAGCCCAGCTGGACCTACTGTTTGAGAACTGAAAGTTCCAGGGAAGAAGGCAAGATGTTAAAAAATCTGAAAAGGGGTCTGCCCTCGGAAACAGAAGGAACACTGGTCCCCGATCCTCGTCTACTCTCAATACAGTGACACCACCCAGTAGTAAACTGTGACCAAAGGAAAGTCGGACTCAGATCATGCCCAAAAAATACTTAAAAAAAAAATGCTTTCTCTCAACAGGTGGCATGGTGTTTGGGGCACTGAACTCCCACATGACTTTCTGTGCCCATCCATGTGCCCTGGGCCTACTTTGGCACCCTCACCAAACCTAGGACTTATAAGAGTATCTTCTGGATGTCAGAGACTGGCTGCCTGGGGCAGGATGTGCAATTCTTAATCAAAGAGGGACAGGATATGGTGTATACCTGCCCCGGCTCCCTCACCCTCAGTGAGAGGACACGGAGGTTGTTCTCAGAGTAGCTCAGGGGGTGGATGCTCAATTACAGCAATAACCTGTCCCTTACCAGGGTCCTCCCTCCTTTCCCTGTTACTTTCCACTCTCCTATGGGGCCACCTGGGATCATCTTCCTCATAAGTGAGGAACCCTCGTTGAGGAAGTACTTTGGTTGAGGGGTGAGGAAGAGTCTGAACCATCAGAAGACAATACGAAGTCATCAAACTTGCAGCCCTCTGCAGTCCTGGCTCTTTGGCCACACCAAGATTAATAGCAATGGCAACCTGATTGGCTGTCAAACGATGTATCACACTACGGTGCATGCCCAAACACCTCAATGCTCTCACAAAATAATGTTATGTTCATCATTAATACACTTTTAAACATTATATTTATCTATTATTCATCATTCAATTTTTATATTTGTGGATTTTATATGCTATACATGTTATAGATAAGTAGCTTGTAAATACTTAGAAGGAGGAAAAAAGTTCTCTCTGGTAAAAAGTTACAGTTGGCACCGTTAATATTTCTGCCTATATTCTGATGGGAAAAGACACTTGAACAAAATTCTGGTTTTCTTTAGGCAGAGGCTGACTAGTGCAAGGGAGGAGTATATCAATAAGCCCTTGAAGAAAGTTGGAATCATGGGTCCACCTTTGCCTAAGCAGAGGTAATGAGGAGGTTAAGGTATTGAAACCCACATGGTTGACTCTGCGATTCAAGTCCCAGATCTGGTGGCTTAAAATTCATGCTGGAAATGTGTGTGGTGTGTGTACATGTGTGCGTGCTCAAAAATCCTCTCTCTCTCCGGTGATCACATATGTTCTGTAGCAAAAAACAAAAAAAAGAAAAGAAAAAAGCATAAAGTTGGAATCAGAAAGCTTGGGTTCAAGCCAATACCACTGCCATCACCCCACCATTAACCACTAATTATCTACATAAACTTAGGCAGTTACTCATCTTCCAGGAATTTTAGCTCCCTCTGAAAAATATGAGTTATCACTTCCATAAACTATGAGAACTGATGGCATAGACTCAGAAGAACTTTCTGGGTCAATTCTGAGCAAGTCAATGAGTTTCTTAGAGGTCTCCTATCCTCTGGAGGAAGAGGTGATAAACAGAGGGAAGAGCTTAGCACCAGTTTTGCGATGTTAGGCCTGTGTGACTGGGGTAAGGTACAACTTCAGCGACTCATTCAGGAACATTCTAAGTTCCCTTCAGTTTTCCCAAGACCAGCTTCAACCCTAGTCTTTTAGGTATGTTCTAGTTTCCTCAAGTTGGAACATTTATGAATTTCCCCTGAATGAAATGTGACTCTTCTCCAGGCTCTAAGACAGGCTCCCTGCCACCCCCATTATTGACTGGCTCTCACTACAAAGATGATGCTGCCAGCTGGCTCCTCATACAGTGTGTCTTTCAGGAAGTGCTGCCATCATCCCTTGAGTGTTGGTCCAAGGTCACAGGCTTCTGATTTAGTGTCATATTCACTGTGGCTCTGCGTTTTAGGGCCAGCTCCACACCTGGGTTATCCTCGTTGGCTTTGGCAATGTTTCTAGCTTCCTGTTGATTTCTATTGATATGCTGTTTAAATTAGAATGCCCTTTGAAGGCTACAGTTTTCCTTTCCTTTCCTTTCCTTTCCTTTCCTTTCCTTTCCTTTCCTTTCCTTTCCTTTCTTTTCCTTTCCCTTCCTTCTTTCCTCTTTCCTTTCTTTTCCTTTCCTTCCCTTTTTTCTCTACTTTCTTTTCTTTTTGCCAGAAAGCATGGACACTTTCCAGAGAGAGACAAAGTAAGAAAGCAAAAGCACTCCCAATGGGGTGTGGACATGCCACAATCCTTTGCCCTTCTTATTGTCATCCTGTCAGGATTTTTGGTACATATGTACATGTACCCAGCATATTTTTTAAGCCACAGGCTAGATTTGAACAGCAGTCACCATATGGGATCTGGCTTCTGAGGTTCAGCACTTAACCACTTAATCACTTAGCCCCAGTACCAGTTCTCCAGTCTTGAGAGGTCTACAGAAGTGATGGGGCTGTTTTGTAAATGACAATAGCACCAGTTAGGGATGGATGGTGGAGTTTCTAACTAGGTGGTGCTTTCTACCTGAGAGCAATAGGACTAAGACATGCTGAAGGCTGCTTTTTGTTATTGTTGTTTGTACGGCATGTGTGCTCTCCATAGAGACAGAGACAGAGAGACAGAAAGTGAGAAATCGCCCTCTAGGGTGGGGGGGATGACCATGCTGCAATCCCTTCTCCTCCAGTCTCCTCTCAGGATCTTGGGCACACGTGCACACATGCCTGACACGAGTTTTAATTCACTGGGTTTGGGATTTGAACCTTCATCAACTACTTGGGAGTCCAGCGATGTAACCATCACGCCATCTGCTGATCCCTGTAAGGCTGCTTTTAAAGAAGGTGAGATGTTTCTTCCACCAGCAATGTCCTTGTCTGGATCTGAACAGGAGCTCTGGGCCTCCTCTTTGCTCAGCCGGCCCAAACAATGTACTTCCTTTTCAACAACCCCCTATTAGATACCTCTATTGTTTCATTGATCAGACCATGCTATACTTAGGACCTTTTTGTAACAAGTACCTATTATATATCCCCTGGGTTCACTGATAACATCACATTGTGATTACTGGGTTTATGTCTATTTCTCAGTTTTGTTAGAATTCCATAAAAGCCAAGGAGCCTGTCTTAGCCGTTCTTGTACTGTTAGTGCCTATTGCTGTGATTGGGGCATAGTTGGAGTTCCATAAATGTGCTATATGACTATGTACATAGATGAATGAAGGACTAACAGAATCCCATATTTAAATTGGGGTATCATGGCATATAAATGTAAAAGACCAATATGTCACAAATAATCCTACAATTATTGGAGACCTTTTTCAAATCACAATTTATGGGCCAGCAGATGGCGTAACGGTTATGTCGCTGGACTCTCACATAGTCGACCATGGTTCAAGTTCTGGACCCCGTGGCTTAAAACTCATGCCAGGCACATGTGTGTGCATGTCCAAAATCTCAAGAGGAGAATAGAAGAGAAGGGATGGACTGTGGCATGGCCATCCTTTCTGGGGGGTGATTCCTCACTTTCCATCTCTCTGTCTATTTCTGTCTCTCTGATGACCACATATGACTTATAGCAAAAATCTCTTTCTAACAACAACGATAATAAAACAAAAAATCATAATTTATAGGTCAAGTGTCATTTCTGAGACAGATTCCCCCTCCCCCATTTAAAAAAATAATTATTTAATTTTATTTATCATCATTATTATTATTTCTTGATTTGGTACAAGGGCACATGCATTACTGAGAGAGAGAGAGAGAGTGAGAAATCAAACTGCCAGGTCATGTGGGAGTCTAGTGCCTTAACCACTAAGCCATCTTCTGGCTCTTTTCCCCATGTTTAACATCTCTGAAATGGAGTGGCGTGTCCTAATCCCCATTGGTCAGGTAGCGGTAAGGATGTGTTTTCTGTGTGCATGCAGAGGTGAGTGTCAGTGACTGGAACAAGATTTCTGGAGAGGATGATCACAACACTTTTTTAAAGAAATGTGACATCACCAACACACATGATGCCATAGAGGAAAACATGATGTGGAAAAATCATAATATTTACTGCCCTGAGTTGAAAAGTTTTCAGGAAAGTCAGTGCCTGAATGTAAAGTTTTAGGAATACCTTAACCAATTTAACTTGGCTTATGTTTTTCTTTTTTAGGAATGCGCAATTGTACTAAGTCATAAAAATCTATGCTTACATAAGTCTAAAATAGCTCTTTCAATAAGTAGAAATAAAAACTCCAAGAGAGATGAAGCCATTATGTAAATTTAACTGACAGCATTTTTTTTTCCTTCTTGGTAATCCATAAAACAATGGTGGTTCTTATAGTCAATAACATTCTATTCCATGACATATGGAATACGTGCTGTAAAATTAGTGATTTTTTTCCCTCTTTCGGGAAACAAACGGGATGAGTAAATTGTAACGGTTCTCTCTTTTACTGAAGTAGAGGCACACCGAGATCTGCACGTTCCTTTCTTAGAATGATGAATTTCACACTGCTGTAATAAACAGAACACACCATGCTTGCAAATTCCCTGGGAGAAGCTTCTCTGGTTGTTATTGTTTAATGTTGCTGCAGGAGAAGAGCGGGGATGTGCACAGGGAAGTCCCATCTGTATCTGACAGCACTGTCAATCATTCTACCTCTGGATGCTCCCACCCCTTACTCCAAAAACACATTAACCAAGTGAGACAGAGGGCCCCTGTCCTCACCAGCCCAACTTGAGGGAGACATGAGATTGTTATCAAATCCTCTCTTCTTTCAAACAGGAAGGTCAGTCCCCATCTTAGATAATCATGAAAGAAAGGAGAGTGACACTAACAAAGAATCTATGAGCAGACAACTAAACAATTAAAGGCAAAGAGAAAGCCTTTTGGATAGCAGCTAAAGACCCTTCTCTGCTAAGTCCCTTCCTGTTCTGAACTTTCCCCTTTGTTGCCTTGTTTTAAAGATCCAAAATTAGGCCTGACTTAAGCAGAGGCCAACTTTAACATTTTGGCAAAGGACAGAAACGCACATGAAGGTGCCTATATGAGGACTGCTGTCCCATCCCTGTCTTCCTCCTCTCAATCCACTCCAAGGCTTTCAAATTCTTCTCTCCAGCCTCTCCTCCCCTCCAAAATAAACAGAAAGACATACCTGTAGAGTGTACATGGTATCTCCTGCCCACGTGACACTGATGGTACATTTGGCAGTGTTGGATCCTGGGTGGAACATGCTCAGCTCACAGCCCAGCTCCTGCCAATCCAAATAGAAGAAAAATATGCCCAGAGAAACAAATAAAAGGCTCCATCTCCTATGGGTGGCCCCAGTGTGCCATTACAGCAAAGGTTGTCCCTCCTAGTGGTAGCCTGTAAGTTCTTGCCTTTTTTAAAGAATTATTTTATTTAACTTTATTTATCCATATATTTATTTATTTCAGTTTGTCCACAGAGGGACAGAATGAGAGAGAGAGAGAGAAAGAGAGAAAGAGAGAGAGAGAAAGTGAGAAAGCAAGGCACCAGGTCCAGGGCCTGAACTGCCGACTGCCATGTGGTAGTCCAGTGTCCTTAACCACCATGCTACCACCTGCCAGTGCAAATTCTTGCCTTTTCAAACTCTCATGGTAGATAAAAACACTGATTTACCTCTTTTTTGGCAAATTGTCTATGAAAATGCTTACTCTACTCCACCTGAAGCTTAATAAAAGACTGGTATCCAAAGGGGTCAGAGGTTCATTTCTAAATTCCATATTGGCTCCAAAAAAGAAAAAAAAATTATTGTTTCTATTTTCAGGAAAGAGAAAATATTTAATATTCCAAGAATGCCAGACCTCATAACTCAAAATCCTCTCCTGGTCTTCAGTATGTGCAATCCCTGTAGTGTTGGTGGCCTTTGGTCAGGTACCCAGCTAGTCTCCATAATTACATAAACACACGACCTTGTTGTTTTAGAGAGAACAGCCTCACATGCCACTTTTAGAAAATTTAATTACCAAACCTCTTTTCTTAAAACATGTGGGGCTCCATGCAGGACGCTTGGATACCACCCTGGGCAGGTTACACATGGCATGGCAGCTGCTGAGAGCAGAGGGGAAGGCGTGCGGAGGCCGTGAGGTAGCGTCTCGTCTGAAGGAAATGAAATTCTGCGTGCAGAGGGCTTATTAAAAGCTTCATGCTTGAAAAATCTATAGTAAAGACAAGTCTTGGGAAGCAGACAGTTTCCCCTCTTTTTAGTCATGTTAACTTTATAGTTGGAAATGTGAATGCAATTTTGACATTTGTAGGGACTTGGTAAAAAAAAAAAGATAGTGAAGCATGAAGCCAGTTTTTATTGAAAAAACATGGTTGAGAACAAAGTTCCGCTAGGCAGCACTTTGGTGGTGTCTAAGGTGCAGCCTTGTCTTTGGGGGCCTCTCATACCACATCATCACAGCGACAGTAAATAAAGGAAAACAGAAAGGTGCCAACAGGAGCGGTGGATCACCTTCTAAATCGGCCTGACCAAGTGACTCCAGGATTTTGGCAAGATATTTCAGGACACCGTAATGTGAGCTGCAGAAAAACAGCTTACTGTGTTCTCCAAATTTAAATTGTAAAAAATTCAACCAGGTTTAATTTGAATGTTAAAACCAAATTTTAAGCTTAATATTGTTAAATAAGTAATTTATGTGGCACAAAATTAAAAAGATACAAACAGTATATGAGGGAACTTCAAAAAGTTAATGGGAAAAGAGAAGGTATGAGTTTATTTTGGTGCAAAAAATTTTGAAATCCATGTATAGTTTTTTCATATTACGCATTTTCATAAATTTCTTTTTTAAGGCTGCTATAGGGTATATGTGTTCTCCAGAGAAAGAGAAAGAAATGTGAAAAATCACACCCCCCATGTTGGACAGCCTTTCTATACTCCCTTCTCCTTCCATTTCTCGGGACTTTGGGCACGCACACACACACATGCTGGGCCTGATTTTCAAGCCGGTGGTTCTGGGACTTGAAACGCACAGTCAGGCAGTGTGGGACCCAGCTGCCTTAAACTCCATCCCATCTGCTCTGACCCTTCATTAACTTTTTGAAGACTCACCCATTTCACTAGTGAGTCTCCTTCTCTTTCTTAGAGGCATTCTTGGCTACTCTTTCTGGGAGATTCTTCCAGAATTCTGTGACATGGTTATATAACCCTATATAATCGGATTTTTTGTTTCTTACATGGAATTTTTTTTTTTCACTCAAAGAGGTTAATATAACATGTTATGCATTTTGTAAAGTAGGTATTTTTTTAGAAACCGACTAAATGTGTTGTATAGGCTTGGCCAGATAATTTGAAAGGATTAGCATACTAATAAATGACTTAAAATGATTTTTATAAAATATATAGATGTACCCATGCAATTCAGACAAGATGAATTCCAACATGAGAATTCCTCTGGCCCCTTTAATTCTTCATGGGACTATGACTTCTTGCAACAGAGCTTTCATTCTTACCCATTGTATTATAATCTTTATGCAGTTCCAATGGTGTTTATCATTTCAGCCTTTCTTTAAACTTTTAAAAATAAACTTTCAAGTGTTTATAAATGGAAATAGCAAAAAATCAGGATTTTTTTTTTGAAATGGGCCAATAAAAATCAAATCACAATGTCCACAATGGTCGATCATTGGCAAGAGCTAGAGAAATGGTGTTAACAAAGTAAAAAGAGCCCTTGGCTGGAGTTTAAGTGGATTTGATCTAATCCTTTCTAACCTTACTAGCATCTGGATTTCAACCAAGTCTTCAAAACTCTCTAGCCCCTATTTTTTTTTTCTGTAAAATAAGGGGAAATAACCATTAGAGAGTCACTATTTAAGCATTCTGTCTTTCTTACCTGTGCACCCAATCCCCAAAGTCTCCAATTGATTAATTCAACAAGCTTCTTTTTCACGAGTTCAGCTAAAAAAGGTGAACGTGTCAATTCAAAGTTTGCTAGGCATGTCCTTGTTTCTTGACAGTGTAACAACTCGTAGAAGTGGTTTGAACCGATACCAGGTCATCTCTGTTACATTCAATCATGTAGACTCCGTCAGCAGCAGTACTTCTGAAGTTCATGTTTCAGCCTGATCATGGGACAGGCCCTATTCTTGGTGCAGATTCTGGCGACAAGGCCAGTTCCCAGCTGCTCGGCACTGCCACCAGTGACATAGCCATTATACCATCTGTGGGTCCCTCAAATATCTCTTAATAATAGTATTAATGTCTGCCTAACTTTTACACCTGTACTTGGATTTTGTACAGTATCAGGGTTTCTAATGTTTATAGTGGTTTTTAAATTTTAAACAGTTTGTTCATGTCTTGTTTAAATAGGTTCATTTTAAAAGTAAAACATCCATAAACTTCTAACAGCTCAAGGCCACATGTCCAGGCTGACTCTAAACACTAAATAAAGCACGCCTTAGAATTCAAGGCTGCCAAAAGTGATGATGGTTCTAGCAAAGACCTGAAAATAGGGCCCCTCTATCCCAGTCTTGGAACATGGGTATGTGTGTGGCCTGTGTACTCAGGGAGGTCTCTGGATTTGAACTCTTCCCATGTGGTTCAGCCTCCACAGAGCATGTTTTACGGCTATGCCATTATCCAGCCTCCATTTTTCCTTTAAAATGCCTGGTCACCACTGCACACGAACATAGAGCTCAGCTCCTTCCCCTAAGGTCAACAGTTACTGAATAAAATGTTTTTAGTATTTTAATTAATGTCCAGCTGTGTTTACTGTTTTTTTTTTTTTTTTTTTTTTTTTTAATAATGTTGTAATTATGTATTGACTGTCACCCTGGCCCATATTTTGAATCTTTATCCTAAAACTTCCAGACCTTTATCTCTTAAACTCAAGAGCCATCAGTTATTCCTAAGAATATTCTATAACCTTTTGGTTATATGGCTGAGCAGAATTATTTAAAATTAGTAGGAAACATTCATCTTAAGCTTTGCTTCAGTCTACCAACTAAAATTCAGAATGGCTCACTGGATGACCGGCTCTGTAACAGGATAATAATCTAACTACAGTATGTTGAGCACTGACCAGACAGCGCTTTCTGATAACTTCGACACGTTGAAACCTATGAAGTACATCTTTCCTATAGAACTCCATTTTATAGGGAGGCAACAAGATCCAGGGTGGTTAAATTATTTGTCCAATACCACTCATTTTCTCAGTGGAGGGACTAGAACTGCCTTCCCCCATACCCTAGCCACCAGCTACATGTGGCTGGTGAGCAATTGGTATATAGTTCATCTAAATTGAGGTATGCTAGATATATAAAATACACACCAGGTCTGGAAAACATAGTAGAAATAAAAAATGTAACATGTAAAATGTCTCGATAATTTTATATAGTGATTACATGTCTAAATAATATTATTTTGGATATATGGGATTAAATAAAGTATATTATTAAATTTTATTTCACCTGTTTCTTTTCAGTTATTTACTATGGTTATTAGAAAATTTTAAATTATATACCCGGCTCATACTTATACCTTGTGTTCTGTTCTGTTTCTGTTAGATAGCTTTTTGGTATACATTTAAATCAACTTTCTTTAGAAATAAAAACTAAGAGGGCCAGTTCATGGGGTGGTGGTTAAGAAGCTGGATCCCACATGCCCATTTGCATGGTTGGGTCTTGGATCTGGCAGCTTGAGAAACATGCCAGGTACATGTGGGCACATGTATGTGCATGCCCAAAATTCCAATCTTGGGATCTTGAGCATGCATGCACACGCACCTGGCATGAGTTCAAGCCACCAAGTCTGGGACTCAAACCATGGTCAACTACATGGGAGTGTAGCGACATAGCCATTATGCCAACTGCTAGTCCCGCTGTGTTTATCCTTGATGCATCACAGAAAAATCATGACACATTCTACTTTATTTCAAATAACTGAACTGTAATTCTTAGCATGATTTTTTTTCTGAAGTCTATAATTGCTTTCTTTTTATCTTGTTGATAGAAGAATGATGCGCCTTCAACTTATTCTCAGTATTTAGACATTCAATCCTACTGTCCAATTCATGGGATCTTCCTCCCAGGCATGTCTTTCCTTGAACTCTGCACATTCCTGCCCCAAATAAGAACAGACACTACTTAAGCCCACTGTAAATCTTTTTTTTTTTTTTTTCTTCATATATCCCTTTACTGTTCTCCTTGAATCCACCGGGCTCAGGAACAAAGCATTGAACTGATACAAGACTGTAAGGTTCTTTGTTCAAAATGATAGATACGGTAAAATACTTGATTCGATTATTACACACTACCTGCATGCTTTGAAAAACCATATTGTATGCCACAAAGATGTGCAACAATTAAATGTAAATAAGAAATTATAAAATAAACTCGAAAAGATAAATAAACTTACAGAAAAAGAAAAGAAAGAGGAATATGAGCCCAGCGCAGTGGTGCAGGCAGTAGGGTGCCATTGTGTCACACTGGAGTCATATGGGAAGGCTCAGGATATGAATTCTGGGTCAAACTGAACACACTGGATACACCCACAGAGGAGAGGATCACAGCATAATAAGGCCTGTCCTTATCTCGCTCTTACACACAAAATAGTCCTTATGTCTCTCACACACACAAAATAAATAAACATTAAAAGAAAGAGTAACAGACACCTTTGATTATTCACACATTTTTTATACAGTCTCTGGTATCTACACTTGGCCCCTCTACTGTTAGGGTCTCATATATTTCAATTTCTGCCATAGAATGCAGACATTCAGGGACCAACAAGTGGCCTGGTGGTTAAGGTGCTGGACACTCCCACATGGCTGACCACGGTTTGAGTCCCAGATCTGGTGACTTGCTTAAAATGTAAAAATTCACCTCAAAGATCTAAATGTAAAGAAGGAAAGTGAGACACTTTCCTTCTTGGTGTCTCTCTGTCTCTCTCTCTCTGGTCAAATTAAAAGAAATGAATGAATAAATAAGTTAAATAATTATTAAAAAAACTGTCTTACTAAAAAAGAATGCAGACATTCAGTATATATTCAGTAGGAATATATAATGTTTGTCATAGTCTGTCTTATTTCACTTAGCATTAAATGCTTTATATTCATCCAATTTGCATTGAATGACAGTGTCTCACTGTTTTTTATAGCTGAGTAGTATTCCATAGTGTATAAATGCCACATTTTCTTTCCAGTCATTGGTTTTTGAGTCACATAGGTTGATTTCATGTCTTAGCAATTGTGAATAATGCTGCAATAAACATAGATATGCACATGTCTTTCTGATTGAGTGCTTTCCTGTCCTTTGGATAAATATGAAGGAGTAGGGTTACTGAGTCATAAGGTAGTTCTACTTGTAAATTTTTGTGGAATCTCTGTACTGGTTTCCACAGTGGCTATGCTAATCTTCATTCCCACCAACAGTGCAGGAAGATTTCCTTTTCACTACAGCCTCACCTGCATGTTTTGTTCTTTTTTTTTTTTTTTCCTATCATAGACATTCTGACTGAGTTTAAGTGATATATCATTGTGGTTTTGATTTGCATTTCCCTTATGATAAGAGATGTTGAAAAGTTTTATGTACATTTTGGTCATTAGTGTGTCTTCCTTTGAGAGTTGTGTGTTCAACTTATTTGCCCATTTTTAAAAATTGGGTTATCAGTTTGTTTTGTTTTGCAGGTGAGTTTTTTTGTTTGTTTGTTTTTGCTTGAATTCTGTATGTATTCTGGTTATCCATCTCTATCTGAAGCATAGTTTGCAAATATTTTCTCCCATTCTGTGTGTTGTTTATTCACCTTAATCATTGTTTCCTTTGCTGTGCAGAAGCTTTTTAGCTTGAAGTAATCCCACTTTCTATTTTTGAATTGCTGCCTGTGCTTTAGGGGTCTTCTTTAAAAAATCTTTGCCTACTCTTATGTTTTCAAGTGTTTCCTCTGTGTTTTCCACAAATAGCTTTATAGTTTAAGGCTTTACATTTAGATCTTTGAGGTGAATTTTTACATTTTAAGGTGATTTTTCTTAATAGTGAAAGGTAGGGGTCTAGTTTTATTCTTCTCCAGATGAATATCCAGTTCTTCCAGTATGATTTTCTGAAAAGACTTTCTTTTCTCCATTGGATTGTCTTTTGCCCTTTGTCAAAATTCAGTTGGTTGTAAAAACAAAAAATTCAATTGGTTGTATGTTTTGGGGTTTATTTTGGGGTTCTCAATTTGGTTCCATTGGTCTGTGTGTCTATTTTTGTGTCATACTGTACTACGGTATTTTGATTATTACAGATTTGTAATATATTTTAAGGTCAGGTAATGAGATGCCTGCTACTTTATTCTTATTGCACAGTATTGCCTTGGCAACATTGGATCTTTTATGATTCCAGACAATTTTTTTTCTATTTCTGTGAATAATGCTACTGGTAATTTCATTGAAATCACTTTGAATTTGTAAAATAATTTGGGTAGAATTGGCATTTCAATCACGTTGATCCAATCCAAGAATAAAAAATGTCTTTCTATTTTTTGAATCATACTTAATTCATTTTTTCAGTTTTCATTCTATATTGAAAAATAGAAACTAAGCACAAAACTACATACTATATGATAAAATTTATTTAGGTTCAGGAACAGAAAAACCAAATCTACAGTGATAGACATCAGAATACTGATTATTACCTGAATGGGTGGGGAGTGATGGTTCTTGATTGGGAAGGGGTACTTGAGGGAACTTCCTGGGGTGATGGATATAGTCCATATTTTAATCTGGATGATGATGATGGATACACAACACACACACAGACACACATACACACACACATATTCATTAAGTTGTGTGCTTAAGATTTGTGCATGTCACTATGTATATATCTCAATTTAAATAAAAGAAAGAATTCTAGATTGAGAATAATCTTCTTTTAGCACTTGGAAAGATTTTCGTTATTGTCATCCAGCATCTACTGAGGGTAATGAGAAACCTTGTGACAGTCTGATCTTCATTTCTTTGAAGTCAATGATTTATCCTTTCCAAAAGCTTAATAAATGTTCTTCAGCTTCTTTTCAGGAATTACATAAAGATGTCTCTAAACATAAATTATTTTATTCATCTCATTTGTTCCTTACTATTCTTTTTCAATGATGATATTTGTATCTATATTTGTCTTTGAGAATTTTTTCCTATTAATTTTTTAAAGAATGTTTACCATGTTATGAATTGAGTTGTGTTTCTCAAAATATATGAAGGTCTTAATTCTCAGTACCTGTGAATGTGAGTTTACTTGGAAATAGGATCTTTGCAGGTAATCAAGTTAAGGTGGGTCATCAGGATAGGCCTTAAGTAAAAAAAAAGCTATGTCCTTATAACAAAGAGAAGTTTGCACATGAAGACAGACATGCCCACAGAGAGAATGCCATGTAAAGAATAAGCAGAGATTAAGGTGATGCTTCTACAAATCAATGAACACCAATAAGCCACCAGAAGATAGAAGAGAGTGCTGAAACAAATTCTCCCTCACAGCTCTCAGAAGGACCCAACCTTTCCTCTATATTGATCTTGTTTTACCCTCCAGAACGGTGAGACAATACATTTCTATTGTTCAAGTCAGTGTATGGTACATTGTTACATTAGCTGTAGCAAAGTAGTGCACACCCTTCTTTTTATTAAGATCTATTGTTCCTGGACCCTCATTAGTCAGAAGGAGGAATTCTCAAATTAAACCTTTATTGCTTCATATTTTCTTTCATTTTATCTTCTATTTATATTGTTTTTATGTTTTGTAGATTTCTTCTGCGTTATCTTACAGAATTATACCTAATTTCCAGGTGCTCTTACTTGTTCTGTGTTCCTATTTCACAATAATTTGATTTTATTTTATGAATATCTTCTTAAATATCTTAGAGGGTACTAGAGTACATTTTAAGTCTTAGGTTATTTTCTGAATTACCTCTATTTTCTCTGATAATTGTGATTTTTTTCATACTACTTGTTTTCTTTATGTGTTTGATCTTTCTTAGAGGATTCATACTAATGATGGTGTGTGTATTCCCTCCTTAGTAGAGCAGGAAAAAATTATTTTCTTAATAGATCTGTTCTTGCCAGGGGAATTTACCTGGAAGATCTGTGTAGGAGAGTGAGACCACTTTATCATCAACAGGTATGGAGATCCCTGACAAATAGAGTGGTACCCAAATGCCCAGATGAGGAATGCCTTCTTCTGAAGGGTCTAATGGTTTTGAAAAGGTCACTGACTTCTCCAGTTTATTCCATATCTTTAGAGAAGTACTCTAGAGGTAATGGGCAGGATGCCTGCAGCTTTGCCAAGGTCAAAGAGTGAATGAGGCTGTTAGACACAGACCTTCATGTAATGCTCCTCTCTCTTACCTCTCCTGTCCATTCTTCCTCTCTTATTCGTGTGACTCCATGGCCTGAGCAATTCTGCAATTACTGTCCTGTCTCCCTACAGGGCTCCACAGCATATTCTAGGCTGTGGCTTTTTCACTGTTTCTTCTGCCTACATACCACCATCGCCTTCTCACCTTCTAGAAATATCTTGAAGTCTTATATCTGCTAATGTCCTCTTTTTCTCCCCTCAGATGTAAATTAATTACTTCAGTCATTGTAATTGACTGTGCTGTAATGGCAATACAAATTTTCCTCAATTCTGAGTCATATTAGAAGTTACTGACTTTGCAGCTTGAGGTCTTCTTGTATATGCTAGCATGCGAGTATGATTATAATCCAGACTGGCTGAAGTTGGGGGTGGATCATGGTGTGAAGGTCCTGTTGAGAGTGCCTCTCTTTCTCACTTTCTCTCTTATGAGAGAAGTAAATAAATTAACTTTAAAGAATCTAGTTAGAGGGACCAGCAGTTAGCATAATGGCTATTTCCCTGGACTCCCATGTAGTCGACTGCGGTTCGTTTCCCAGACCCGGTGGCTTAAAACTCACGCTGGGCGCATGTGCGTGCGTGCCCAAGATCCCGAGAGGAGAACGGAGGAGAAGGGATTGCAGCAAGGCCATCCCCGCTGGGGGTTGATTTCTCACTTTCTGTCTCTGTCTCTCTCTGTTTGGTGAACACACACACCCTATGGCAAAAATCTCTCCCCAAAAAAGAATCTAGTTAGAAAAACCTGATAAGATGTCAACTATAATAAAATTATGGATATTACTAAACATAACTAATTAAGGCAGCACAACTGCCCCTTTATTGCAGTTTATTCATATATATATATATAATATATATATTCTCAGCATCTTTCCAAGTGCCTGCCAATCTTTTTCTTATCTTTGCACCCCCTTGTACCTCACATCCACCAATCTAAGCTCACCACGAACAGGAAAATTATGGTGATTAAACATTTAGAGAAAAGAAAATGTATTTATCACAGGGAAGAATTGAAACATGTTTTTCAAAGGGTTGAATGCAAAGTGCTCTTATTCTTAGAACTAAAGTTAGCTTAAAATCTAGTAGATCAATGTCAATGTCTTATACTCTGTAGTCATCCTCCCAACCCTATCTCATTTGTTTCCCTTTTTCTAAAAATAATTATATTAATTAAGTAATTAATTAATTTTTAATTTGACCAGAGAGGAAGAGAGAGAGAGAAAGTGAGAAAGTAAGCCACTAGGTCTGGGACTCCAGCTGTAGTTGGTCATGTGGGAGTCTAGCACTCTTAACTACCTTGCTGCTTGCCGGCCCCTGTATTCCTCTTTAATGCAAATTTATGACACTACAAGTACATCTGAATCATGATAGTAAAGATTATGTTTTCAGGTATCTGAAAAATCCATAGGAAATTATCTATATACTCCCTCAAATGTCATCGTACTTATGTGGTTTTATGCTGATCCGATGTGTGCATTATCACTTGTGGCTAGAAACATATACAAACTCTATCAGAGTGAACTCTTGATAATCCCAGTTCAAGAACATAAGCTTTTCCTGCTCTAGGTCATATGTACATCTCTACTGATACATGACTGTACGGTATATACTTAGACACTCAGCAAACTCAATTTGCCATTATGTTGTTACCTGTGTGCCTCTTGGGCAAGATTAAATTAATTAGAGAGCAACCCTGAGGTTTTATGGGTGAAGGAGGAAGAGAGAGGTGTTGATGAGAGGAAGGTGGGTATTTATATTTAGTGAGATTTTATGTTAAACAGAAAAGCAATCACAGATGGCGGCTGATTGCAGTTGGATTATGGCCAACAAGTCACAGGTATATACTCCAGGAAAAATCAGACGTGGTACCCATAAGAACCTCATTATCAAACCTCAGTGCCCTTCAAGGGCTCATGATTATATCCTATGAATACACATATACATACACGCGCTACATGAAATTGTTTTAAGAAATCTTATCATACCAAAATTTAAATGTATTCAATAAAGACATTAACCAGAATATAGAAAGTCTTCTAAAAGTCATTAAAATGCATTTTACATATTAAAAAAAAACTATGTTGGCTAGCAGATGGCTTGGTGGTTAAGGCACTGGATTCCCACATAACCAACCCTGGTCTGAGTTCTGGGCCCAGTGTCCTGAAAATCATGCCATGTGTATGTGCATGAGTATCCAAAATCCTGAAAGAAAAAGGGATGAGAAGGGATTGTGGCATGGCTACCCCCCTTGAGGGGTGATTTATCACTTTGCCTCTTTCTGTTTCTCTTCTTTCCAATGAGCATATGTGCCTTATGACAATAACCTAAAAACAAAACAAAACAAAAGAAAAACCAAAAAATTATGCACAGATTTTAATTTTTTTATCCCAGCACCAAAATAAACTTGTACTTTCATTTAATTTTCCCCACCAACTTTTTTTTTATTATTTTATTTTCAGAGACTTTTGCTATAGGGTGCATGTGATCACTGGAGAGAGAGAAACAGAAATTGAGAAATCACCCCTCAGGAAGGATAACTATGCTTCAATCCTTTCTCCATCTTTCTCTTCTTGATATTTTGTGCCTGCATGCACATGTGCCCAGCAAGAGTTTTAAGCTGCTGGGTCTGATACTCAAACTGCAGTTGACTACATGGAAGTCTAGCAATGCAATTATTACACCATCTGCTGGTTCCCCTCAGCAACTTTTTGAAGTGCTCTTGTATTCTATCACAGAAGGAGGCTTTATGACACAGAATGAATTTACAAAATAGTAAATATTCTTATATATTTCAATCTGATTTATTTATAGAATTAATTTTCCATGCAGCTTTCAGTTCATTCATCCAATTGCTCATAAATGTTTATTGATGGCTCCCACATACCAGTTTACAGAAAGACATCAATTAATGCCGTACAAGGCAGATAAATAAATCAAGACAAGGCAAGATCCTGATTTTACATGGTATCTTTTTGTTTTCACCTATAAAGTTGACAGTGAATCAATTTTTGCTCAGGAGGGGCTGCTGATTGGCAATTGCTGTCTAAATTTATTGATGACATTGTAATTCTGGGATGGCATCTTGGTTTATCATTCTTCAGCTTCAAAATGTCTTTGCAAGTTTCTAACACCCTGATGAAAAGTGGAAATGTCTGAACAACCAGTTGTTTGTCCATGGTACATGAGCATAATGAAATCTACTGGTTTCTATTGGAACATGGTGGACTTCAACTAAATATCATCAACCTGAAGAATGTTGATTTTTCTGGCAGTGAAAAGAAAGGCCATTCAAAGCAAAATATTGGGTTGTTGGAAAAGTCATGACACATTTTTACATAGAAAGACATAGAAACAGAGCATCATGACTTACTTGAGTCCAGATTCCTGAGACATTCTCAAATGCATGAAGGTCATGTGTAAGCAAAAATAACAATGACTCCTCATTTCTATAAAAATAGAACCAGATTGTTACATAGGGGGAATTTAAAATTTATCTGTGTTAGACTTGTCTACAGTGAAGAGCACAGTCTAGAGATTGAGATCCAGGATCAGACCACCTGGGTTTGAATCCTGGCTCTGCTCCATATAAGCAGTTGCATGTTTTAGGGAAAGTTGTTTAACGTTGCTGTGTCTCACTTTTTTCTATTTGTAAAGTGAAGGTAAAAAGAATACCTTTGTCATATGGTTATTTTAGGATTAACTGGGGAAGACAGAGTGCTCTGGTGAGTGCCTGGCACAGCATAGGCAAGTTTTTAGTGTTTTTCTCTGTTATTATGATAAATTCCTACTCTATGCTTTATTTGAATGCTCACAGTCAATCTCTCCAGATAGATAGTGCATAATGTCTGTTTTCTTTGATGTAAAAAGATTGCAGAGGAGATAAGTAACTTATCAAAGATCACATATTCAATAAGTGGTTAAGGTAGAATTCACACCCAAGTCTTCTAATTCCAGGCCATCTCTCATTCCAAGCAGCTAAGTAGCTTGCTGGCTGACTTTCTCATCTCTCAATGTGTTATCCTAGCGTTCAATAAGAAGGTCCTGGCCAGTGTGGAACAGCCACCTCAAAGATACCCCATCTGCTCCTGTTATTCTTTCAGCGGGAACAGCCAGTGCAGTCCTCCTGCATAGGGCAGCCAGCTCTGCAGGGAAACCAAGGACAGATGGAGTGATCAGAGGGTCCTGGTTCCAACAACTTTTTCTTCTCTATTATCAGAGAGGATCCCTGTGGTGGTTCGCAATCAGGGTGTGTGATTTGCTTTC
>NW_006159617.1:9628056-9639628 GCF_000334495.1 Tupaia belangeri chinensis
TCTTTCCCTTTCAAAACATTGTAATTTTTTAATATCATATTTAATATTTCATTGTTTCTGGTGGATGAAAGGAGAAAAACTTGTTCTGGGAAGTATGTAACTCCTCTTTCCACAAAGGAGATCCATCCTGGAGCAGTGTTCACAGCCAGCGCTGCCAACTTCAAAAATGAATGGTTCTGATATCTTCAGAAACCAGATTTTCATACTTGTTCTCTGAAGAGCAGAGGGTACATTTTTAATAAAGCTCTAGTTGTGATAAATGACTGGCTCAAAAATAGCAAGCAGAGGTTCAGCCGATGCAGTGACCTAGGAGCCAAGGAGGTGAATAATTTGCCTAAATAAACAGGAGCACCAAAGAAGTCTTTTGTAAGCCTCAGTTCATTTTAGCTGGGTGACTTACCTTCCCATTATCGGGTTTGTTCTCACTAAATTGCTTAAAAATCGGACTGGCAGATTCTGGCACAAACCTACCCAGTCTAACCTCTTATCTGTATCAGAAGAGCAGATGTTCATCTTCTCTATCATATTATAGTGTGTTTAAAGCACAGGGTCAACATAGCTTGTACATATTTATTTGTAACAAGGTTAGGGCTTGGAAAACTTTCTGGTTTAATTTCTTATACACAGCGATCAAATAGATTAATTTTCATTACAAATAGAAGCATGAAAGCTGAACACAAAAAGCAAGCCTGTGGTATAATAGTTGGGGCAGCTAGATGTTATTTAGAGAAAGGAAGAGCAAGCATTAAGTCAGCTACATAGAAAAAGGGGGCATGTGTCTTCATCTTACCTCTCTCTGAGCTTATCTGTTTACGTGGAGTCCAACTCTTCACTATAGGTAATGGGGCAGGTAGTCTGAGAAAGAGCTCTTTGGTAAGTAATCATTAACTGCTCCTTGATTATTCTGAATCATGGGTAAAGTTCTCTGGGGTACCCTTCCTTGTGGAGGAGTGGAGGGTCTCCATAGACTGAGAATAAATTAAGAACAAGGAGAAATGAGGCAAAAATGAAGAGGATGTCTAGCAGGGGGCTAGGGGATAGGTGGGCAAGGGGAAAGGTGTGAGGGTGCTGTCTTCTCCTTTCGGGGTGGTGTTGAGAATGCTGAACTCTTTTCTTGCTAGAGCAGCTAATGTTCAGAAGAATATCTAGTAAGGGCTCTGGCCCATTCCTCCTTTCTCTCTCTCTACTCTACAAATTAATTAGTTGAAACCCTGAGTGTGCCTTGGGGTCACATCCCACTGATGTGCAAAATGCTGGAAAACACTTCTCAGCTCCCAGCTCCAAGGGAGGACATGCTAGATATTTTCTTTTGGCTTTTTAGAGCTACTCCCCATCTTCTTCCCTTTGCCCAGTGTCCTGGGGGATTGAGTGGTATCAAATGGGCTTCTATTTGGGGTCTGTCAACTGGAACACCAATAAGAGAAAAGGTAGGACAGAAGGTAAGTGACATCAGGGTATTGGTTTTCTGAGGCTGCCCTGGTGTGGTTACTGTAGGGTGGTCCCATCCAACAAGTAGCACAGCTCCTGCCTGATCCACCTTGTTAGGAGAGGAATTAGCCTTAGAAAGGACAACTTCTGACTTGCTCTGGACTAAATAGGAGGAAGCAACAATACGTGTGCATCTGGTTGTGGGTAGGAGCAGCAATAAACTGAGAGATCTCAATTGATAGCATCCCTTCCCTGTGCATAAAAAACAAATGGTTGGGAACCAGCAGTTAGCGTAATGGCTATGTCGCTGGATTCCCACGTAGTCGACTGCGGTTCGTGTCCCGGACCCGGTGGCTTAAAACTCACGCCGGGCGCGTGAGCGTGCGTGCCCAAGATCCCGAGAGGAGAATGGAGGAGAAGGGATTGCGGCGTGACCATCCCCCCTGGGGGGAGATTTCTCGCTTTCTGTCTCTATGTCTCTCTCTGTCTGTCTGGCGAACGCACGCGCCCTACAGTGAAAATCTCTCTCAAAAAAAAAAAAAAAACAAAAAAAAAACAAAAAAAAAACAAAAAAAAAACAAAAAAAAAACAAAAAAAAAACAAAAAAAAAACAAAAAAAAAACAAAAAAAAAACAAAAAAAAAACAAAAAAAAAACAAAAAAAAAACAAAAAAAAAACAAAAAAAAAACAAAAAAAAAACAAAAAAAAAACAAAAAAAAAACAAAAAAAAAACAAAAAAAAAACAAAAAAAAAACAAAAAAAAAACAAAAAAAAAACAAAAAAAAAACAAAAAAAAAACAAAAAAAAAACAAAAAAAAAACAAAAAAAAAACAAAAAAAAAACAAAAAAAAAACAAAAAAAAAACAAAAAAAAAACAAAAAAAAAACAAAAAAAAAACAAAAAAAAACAAATGGTTCACAGGAGGAGGAGGCAATGTAGGGTAGGGCTTGAAGGGGATGGAAAAAGTTGGATAAAGTGACTCAGGAAATAAATAACTTTAAGGCATCTTTGAAGACTGTGTGCAATTAGAAAATGTAACTTTGTAGTGGCATCAAGCTTCAAGTGCAGAACTCAGAGGGCAGAGGAGCAGAAAAGGCAATCTATCGGGAATCTTGAAAGTCAGGCGTTTACCAGGCAGAGATGAAGAGCAGAACACTGAGGACTTAAAGACTTCAGTAGCAGACCGACCCTGGACAAGTTTGCTTCAAGGTCATGATGAGACAGAAGATGAGGTGGAGGTGACAAATGAAGAAACAGAGGGAAAACAATCACAAAGAAACTGAAGAGTAGATGTGGGGAAGAAAACGAATCAGGAGAATGAAGAAAATGTGACTATCATCAGGAAGCATACAAGGTTTGGAGGGGGTGGAGGGAAGTAGTTCCTGGTGATGACGAGTTCTAGGAGATGTTTGTGGATATGGGGCATAGGTCATTAGAGTTTAAAAGGCCAAACACAGACAATGTTTTGCATCCAGAATAATAACAGTTTAGAGAATACAACTGTCAACCAATGCCTAAATCTCCGGTAGCCTTAGCAAATGAGGTTGCTGATGACAATGAAAATAGAAGATGAATGATAGTAACTTCAAAACAAGCTGTTTCTGTGAGTAAAAGGGTTGAGTAATGGTTTAGGAGCCCCCTGTCTCCTGATTCTAAGGTGTATAGAGAATGACCAGCTGTCTCCCCATATAGCTGCTATAGAGGCAATGCTCAGGAAAGGGCCAGGTTTCAGCACTTGGAGGAGGTGAAAGAAATATTTAATGATGAGAGCAAGGAAAGAGAAAAAAGCTATTTGTCATGGCTTAGGGGTGAAATGAAAAAGATTAGGACAAAGGGGTTTGGAGAGGAGTTGGGCTAAAAGAGGTAACCAGAACAACATACATTTTAGCCAGAGAGCTTAGTAGAGGTACAAGGCGTGATGGGTTTGATTAGCATCAGGTGGTATAAAGGGATTAGCTGTAGATACACTCTGGTGTTGGGAGAGGCGAGGGATGAAGGAACATTTGCAGTGTTCTCTGGGAGAAGTTAGACCAAACTGTATAACCAATTGGCTTTTGAGTAAGTCCTAATCCACTGAGCAGATAAGCAAGGTGATCAGGTAATTTCTCATAGTCTTACTACAGTGATTCTCAAAGTTTTTTAGTCACAGAACCTCTTTACACTCAACATTATTGGCCCAGCTGCAGTGGTGCAGGTGGTAGGGCATCAGCGGTAATAATGGAGTCGTGGAAGGCTGGTTCAGATCTTGGTTCATGCTTGGCTGGCTGGAGGGCTCAGGGGTGGGGATTGCAGTGGGGTGAGATAGTGTTGAGGGTGCCTGTTTCTTTTACTCTCTCAATAAAATAAATAAACTTAAAACAATTTTCAAGACCCCTACAGATTTTGTTTGTATGGGATCTATCTACATATAGTTAGCACATTAGAAACTAAAACTGAAAGTTAAAAAAAAAATCAATTTACTATGTTATCTTAAAATCACCTTAATAAACTCAGTTTCCATTAATATAAATGTCTTGTAGTAAAAAATAACTTGTTAAAAATAACTGTTTCAGGTAAGGCAGGTGGCATGGTGGCTAAAGTGCTAGATTCTCATATGGCCAACCCTGGTTTGAGTCCTAAACCTGGTGGCTTTCTTTCTCACTCTCCCTTTCTCCCTCTCTCTCTCTGTCTCTCTTCAGACAAATTAAAATAATAATAATAATAATGAATAATGGGGCCAGCAGATGGCATAGCAGTTACATTGCTGGACTCTCCCATGCCTGACCATGGTTCAAGTCCTGGACCCAGTGGCTTGAAAATCACACTGAGTGCAACTACACGCATGCCCAATATCCGGAGAGAAGAATGGAGGAGAAGAGATTGCAGTGTGGCCATTCCCCGTGGGCGGTGATTTCTCAATTTCCTGCGTCTCTGTCTTTGTCTCTCTCTCTCTCTTTCTGGTAAGTGCACATGTTCTAAAGAAAAAATTCTCAAAAAAAAAAAAAAAAAAGAAAGAAAGAATTCTTTTTTGTTTGTTTGTTTAAAGAAAGAATTACATTAAAAAAAAAACTGTTTCAATAAGAAGCTATGCATTGTTTATAGGATACTCCTTCTGAGTTACCAAATTCTAGTCTTTCATTTTCTTTGAGCTATGTTATAACTGTGATTATACATGACTAGAAGACAGACAAAATTCTGCCCTGTCTAATAAAAATTGGCCTGGAAAACTCATTTTACCTCCATTTACAATTCGTTTCACTCTACCTTTCCTCCATGCACATTAACATGTAACTTCTTATTTGAACTGTGTGTAATATCTTCCTTGTTCCCTTGTTGGTTAATTAACAGAATAATCTCTTTAACCTATGTTTATCTTTACATCTGCATGAGAGTCACAGTTTACCTTTTTTTTTTTTTGAAAATTATCTTTTAACAAACTATTTCCTAAAACAAAAAAAAATTGGAAGAATGTTTTACACTTTTGCAAATTCTTTTTAATGTCTGGCATAATAAAAGACAGCTGGTTCCTCCTATATGCTTCTGAAGTCAATCTGATGGAGATATGTTGTTTTAGTTGAAGTATATGAAGGAAATCTGGCTTCACGCAGACATGTATTTGGAAAAGGGAGGAGTATTTTAATAGCCTTTTCAGATCACTGTGGATATTCTTTAATACTGCCTCAAAACTTGCCAAGTTGCAGTTTCTTAAATGTTAGCTGCAATGTGGAATGTGAAACCATTTCTATGAACTTTTCTAAATTAAAATTCATTGCTTTCTCCTTCTTTTTGAAAAGATCTCCTTTCCATGCAGGATTTTATATTATTCATTGGTCATTTGGCAAATACTGATTTGGTGACTTATGCAGATAGTCTAAATGTTGATGCATTTCATTGTATAATATCAAAAAGATTACGTTGTTATGATCCCCACAAATCAGATTTTCAAAAGCCTTACATATGAGGAAGCTGTCAAGTTTATAGGTGTATATGTTTTACAAAACTCTAATTTTAACTTGAAACTTTGAATTTTATCATTGGAAACAGAGACAGTCAGTTATTTTCCTTGAAGTGACAAGACTCAATCGTTTTTAGGAAACATTTGCCAAATACTCAAGTCTAAATAATCATAATTTGCTCATCAATCATTCTTTCAAGTAAATACAGTCTTTCTCAGAGTGGCTGATCCAGGTCACAACTTAGACAATTGCAAAAATGACTCTCCTTAAGAAAACCAACATACGTCAACATACAGCAGAATTACTTCACATGTACTCCTCATTGCACCACACATATTGTTAAAA
Source organism: Tupaia belangeri chinensis (assembly GCF_000334495.1). Classification (NCBI taxonomy): domain Eukaryota; kingdom Metazoa; phylum Chordata; class Mammalia; order Scandentia; family Tupaiidae; genus Tupaia; species Tupaia belangeri. The sequence goes on from NW_006159617.1 coordinate 9,633,765, forward strand.
AGCGTACACTCAAGGGTTGAGATTTAAATTGAATAGTTTTTACTGCTTTACTAAGGATATCCTCAAATGAAACTGACATTTTCTTTTACTGTGAATGGGTCTCAGTGAAGAATCCAGTAAGTGCTAGTTTAGTGCCATTGCTATGCTTCATTACCAGTTGCCAAGAAGTTTTATCCAGTATTGCTTTTGCATCGTCAGTGCAAATATCAATATGATGGAAAAGCAAACAATGTTATAATGTTATTATGAATATAGTTTTTACCTTTGTGGGCCCCTTGAGGAGTATCATGACCCCACAAGGGTCCACAAACCACACTGAAAATCACAGCCTTATGAGATTCTCCTGTAGTCCTCTTACTAGAGAAACGTGTACCTCTGTTGGACCTTCTCTCCTAGCAAGTGAGCTGCTGCCATCTCTCTTTCTCTTGCGGATTGGCATTTAGTAAATTATCAATAAGAATTTTATTAGACGAAGTTCACTAGAGTGGGGCCCAAAAGACAGAGTAATCAGCTCCGTCTGAAAAATCAGAAAAGGTTTGAGAGGACAATACAGTGAGTTTAAGGAAGAAGAGAAGCTTGGCAGAGCTGGCAGAGAAGAGCACTGAGTGTAGAAGGAACACAAAACAGCCATGAGACTTTTGCCATGTTGAGTCAATTTTCCAGTTGGAGACACTCACTAGGCTTCTGGTCCTGTGAGTCTTTTGTTTAAGACATACATTTATGTTAGAGAGAGATCTGAGAGGATCAAAATATTGGCATTAGTTAGTAGTATGGCAGTGAGGTATCCTACAGGAAAAGCATAAACAGAGACTTTACAGATGAGGAAATGGAACTCTTTCAGGAACCTCCTTTTTAAAAGGAGGGGGAAGAAAAGATATCAGCAAAGAAATGTGAAAAAGAATAGTCATAAATGAAATTTGGAATTTAAGACAGAGTAGAATCTTGGAATCAAAGCAGGAAATAGTTTAAGAAAGAAAAGGAGGGCCAGCATTTGGCATGGTAGTTAAGTTACTGGACTCCCACTTGGCTGACTATGGTTGAGTCTTGGGTTTATTGCCAGGCATGTGTGTGCATATCCAAAATCCTAAGAGGAGAATGATGGAGAAGGGATTACATCATGACCATAAGCCTGGGGGAGGGATTTCTCACTTTCCCTCTCTGTGTCTCTGTCTCTCTCTATGGGGGACACATGTGCATAATGGCAAAAAATAAATCTTAAGAAAGAAAGAAAAGGGTATCCCAAAGTGTCAAAAACATCAGGAAAATCAGTACTGAAAACTGTCCACTAGAGTTAGTGATAAAATGATTGATAGCCTTTGACTGAACAGTTTAATATAAGCAACAAGGGGAGAAATCACAACACACAAAGTGAAGGTGTTCTAGCATATTCTGTTGCTAATGACAGAAAACACATGAAACTGGGTGATTTATAGAGAAATAGAGGTTTACTTAGCTCACATGGTTTTAGAGATCCTAAGTCAAAGAGCCACATCTGGGTCTAATTGTTGGTGGGGTCTGAGACCATGCAGCATGTCACTGGGTGAAAGGGTAGGAGCACAGTGTCTGAGTCAATGTATCTCTGTTCTGGTCTCACTCCCTCTCCTTATAAACCCACCAAGAGTCAATCATGGGGACCTGGTCCTAATGACCTTATTTCTAATCTCTTCCCAAAGGTCCCATAACTGTAGTTAGTTGAATTTTCACCCTCTTAATCCTGTCATAACCAAGTCTTAACTCATAAATTTTTTTTTAGAAGTTTTTGCTATAGGGCGTGTGCGCTCATCAGACAGAGAGACATAGAGACAGAAAGCGAGAAATCACCCCCCCCAGGGGGGGATGGCCACGCTGCAATCCCTTCTCCTCCATTCTCCTCTTGGGATCTTGGGCACTCACGCACATGTGCCCGGTGTGAGTTTTAAGCCACTGGGTCTGGGACGCGAACCGCGGTCGACTATGTGGGAGTCCAGCGACATAGCCATTATGCTAACTGCTGGTCCCAACACATGAATTTTTATAAGACATCCAAACCATTGCATAAAGTTATACTTAAAGATGATAAGGGGGAAAGTTTTGCTAATGACTTTTTTTTTTTTTTTTTCTATATATCATGTGTACGTGCCGGGGGGAGGGGAGAGAGAGAGAGAGAGAGAGAGAGAGAGAGAGAGAGAGAGAAGGAGAAGGAGAGAGAGAAAAAGTTAGAAATCTTCGCATCCATGGGGGATAGCCACACTACAATTCCTTTTCTTCCATTATCCTCTAGGATGTTTTTGGGATATATACGCACACATGCCTGACATGTTCTTTAAGCCACTGGGTATGGGACTCAAAACACTCAGCTGGCCATGTGGGGATCCAGCTATCTTAACCTCATGGCACCTGTTGGGCCATTAATGACTTTTAAGAAACTTGGGTATAAAGAAAAGAGGAATGCAGTTTTAGAGAAGGATTTGTTTTTATAATGTAGAAGACATATGCATATTTGAAACTTATAGGGAAGAATGCATAGAAAATGAGACAATGAAATCAAAGAGAAAATTAAAATGAAAGATCCTGGAGGAAGGATGGTAATAAGTCTCAAATCATAATAAACACATTAGACTGTGTGGACAAGGTAATACCTCTGCTCTGAAACTAGGACAAAACATGGGAACAGATAACAAAGTTAACTTTCATGGACCAAGAAATTTGAAAAGTTTCACTGTTTCACACTTGGTAGACTCTGTTCTCCAAAATAGAAAGCAAGTTTTCTTTTTCATATTTTAGAGGTGTCTGCCTTAGGGTGCGTGCACGCACCGGAGAAAGAGAGAGAGACAGAGATAGTGAGAGGGAAAGTGAGAAGTCAGTGGAATTATAGAAAGTATGCTAACCTGGATTATCCACCAAACAGCTTTATTTTCTAGCACTTTACTCGTGTGTGTGTGTGTGTGTGTGTGTGTGTGTGTGTGTGTTTGTATAGGATGGTTGGCTGAGAGTGAAAAGAGATTTGAGCAGAGGAGTAAGAACACAGAATGAGAAGGCATGCTATCTATTAAGATAGTTGCCACTAGGTATCAAGTGTAACTGGTTATGTGGCATCTGCAGAAGGCTGTGTAAAATATCATAGGAATGTCCAAGGAGGCAGTGAAACTAAAGAGAGATAATTGTAGATCCTATCTCCATAGGTCAAAATTCTGTCCCAGAGAATGTCAGTCCCCTTGCATCAGCAGTTTGCTAATATTTTAGTGCCTAGCCAGTTTCCAGGGAGGCCCCAGGATAGAGGTGATCTACTGTGCCCATATGAGGGTGGTGATTGAAGCAAAGAGAAAATCTTCTTTGTGACAGCTGAGACAAAACTGAGGACCTGTGACAGAGATCAAGCCGAAAGGTCACGGCATGATGTATAAGAGGTGTTTGAAACAGGAAGTTAACTTGAAAACAATAGTGAAGACTTCAAAAGTCAGCTGTTTATTTCAAGAATAAGAAAAAAAATTAGTACATCTGACAACACACTGAGTTCCAAATGAGCACACTGGCAATAATTTGTAAGGCTATGCTATGTTCTCCAGGAATATCCAGTGATCCCAACATTAGAAGGATGTCATTACACTGTTGGGTTTAGACCAGAGATTTCTGGGATAAGGTTAATGGCTATATCTGAATGATTGGTATTTTAGAAAGTGAAGAATCTGATAAGGGCATAGAAAAGTGATTCCATGAAGTACTTCCAGAAACTTTCCAAACCTAGAGAAACATTCAGATATCAGATCCAGGAAATGCAAAGAACTCTAAATAGAATCAACATAAGAAGTCCCTCTCCACAGCACATAGGCAGATTAATAAAGATCAAGACAAAGAGAAAATTTTGAAAATGTTAAGTTACTTACAAAGGTTACCCCATCAAGCTAACATCAGACCTTTCAACTGAAACAATACGAGAGAAAAAATGGGAAGATATATCCAAAATGCTAAGAAAAAAATAATTTCAACTAAGAATACTATACCTGGTAAGACTATACTTTATATAGGAAGAATAAACAAAAATCATTCTCAAATAAACAAAAGGTGAAAGAATTTACCAACACTAGACTAGTTCTTCAAGAAGTACTGAAGATGGGAACCAGCAGTTAGCGTAATGGCTATGTCGCTGGACTCCCACATAGTCGACCGCAGTTCGCATCCTGGACCCGGTGGCTTAAAACTCACGCCGGGTGTGTGTGCGTGCATGCCCAAGATCCTGAGAGGAGAATGGAGGAGAAGGGATTGTGGCGTGACCATCCCCCCTGGGGGGTGATTTCTTGCTTTCTGTTCTCTATGTCTCTGTCTGTCTGGTGAGCGCACGCGCCCTATAGCAAAAACCTCTCTAAAAAAAAGGAAAAAGAAAAAAGAAGTACTGAAGAGAATAATATATCAGAAAACTAAAAAAAGACAAAGAGAAATAAGAGAACAAAAGACAACCAAGAAAATGGCTAATAAAATGGCAAGGATAAGTCCACAAATATGATAATAATGTTGAACGTTAGCGGATTAAATTATCCAATTAAAAGACACAGAGTGGTTGAGTGGATAAAAAATAAAAGAAGCCCACTATAAGCTGTACATGACACTGATAAAGACATACACAGACTAAAAGAGAAGTGCTAAAAAGATATTCCATGCAAATGGAAACCAAAAAAAACGTCTGGAGTTGTGATACTGATATCAAACAAAATAGAAGTCAAGACAAAGAAAGACACTACATAGTACTAAAAGGGCTAGTTCGCCAAGAAGAGATAGCACTTATAAATATACTTGCACCCAACAGTAGGGCAGCTAGTTATGTGAAAGAGAGACTACTAGCTCTAAAGGGAGACACAGATTACAACACAATAGTCAGGAATCTCAATACCCCACTGTCTCCTCCGGAGAGATCATCTAACACAAAGAAAACAGATAAAAGATTTAAATGATACCATAATTTAAATGGATTTGAAAGACATCTGTAGGACATTTCACCCAACATCCACAAAATACACAATTTTCTTAGCCCACATCGAACATTTTTGAAGATGGACTGCTTGATTGAGCACAAAAACAAACCTTTACAAATTCAAATGTATAGAAACTATATCCAGTCTCTTTTCTGATCACAGTGAAATTAAACTTGAAATCAACTACAGAAAGAACCCTTGAAGATACACAAACATATGGAATCTAAACAAGCTACTCCTGAATGACTTCATAGCCACTGAAGAAATTGAGAGAGAAGTCAAAAGAACTATTGAAACCAATGATAATGAACACACAAGTTTCCACAACAACAAAAGCAGTCATGAAAGGGAAGTTCTTAGCAACCAATGTCCACAAGAAAATAATAGACATGTGGTAAACAGACAGCCTAACACGTCTTAGGAAACTGGAAAAACAACCACAAACCCCAGAAATACCAAAAGAAAGGAAATAATAAAGATTAGAGAAGAAATAAGTAAAATAGAGAATAAAAGAACTATACAGAAAATAAATAAAACCAAAAGCTGCTTCTTTGAGAAGACAAACAAAATTGACACACTGCTAGCTAGATTAATCAAGAAGAAAAGAGAAAGGAGCCAGATAAATCAGGTTGGCAATGAAACAGGCATTATGACAACAGTCATAACAGGGATACAAAATATCATGAGCAATTATATGCCAACAAACAAGAAAACTTAGATGAGGTGGATAAATTTTTGGAGCCATATAGTTTAGCAATATTGAAACAAGAAGAGTAGAAATCCTGAGTAGATCAAGCAATGAAATTCAATCAGTAATAAATAGGTTCTCAAAAAAGAAAAATCCAGGTCCCAAAGGTTTCACTTTCAAATTCTACAAAACTTTTTAAAAAGAACTAACCCTGATTCTCCTCACACTCT
>NW_006159617.1:9639639-9675277 GCF_000334495.1 Tupaia belangeri chinensis
CACTCTTTCTTTTTTCTTTTGGAGAAGTTTTTCGCTATAGAGTGCGTGCGCTCGCCAGACAGAGAGAGACATACAGACAGAAAGCGAGAAATCATCCCCCGGGGGGATGGTCACGCTGCAATCCCTTCTCCTCCATTCTCCTCTCGGGATCTTGGGCACACACACACATGCACCCGGCACGAGATTTAAGCCACCGGGTCCGGGACGCGAACCGCGGTCGACTACGTGGGAATCCAGCGACATAGCCATTACACTAACTGCTAGTTCCCTCCTCACACTATTTCTACAGATCCAAAAGGAAGGAACACTCTCTGATTTATTCTATGAAGCCTCCATCATCTCGCCCCCCAAACAGACAAGGACATAACAAAACAATAAAATTACAGACCAATATTCCTAACGAATACAGATGTGAAAATTTTCAACAAAATGCTAGCAAATCATACCCAAGAGCACATTAAAAAGATTATATACTATGAGCAGGTAGGCTTTATTCCAGGGTTGCAAGGGTAGTTCAACATATGCAAAGCAATGAATGTAATATATCACATCAACAGAAGAAAAGCAAAAAATGATAGAATCATATCAATCAATGGGAAAAAAGCATTCAATAAAATACAGCATTCCTTTATAATTAAGACTCTCAATGATCTCACAGATAAAGAAAGGTAAGGAAATTGAAAGGGTAGGGAAAAGCAGTCATAGGCAGTGAAAGAGATTGAGCAAAAAGAGACTTGAGGAATTTGATTATTTTGATGACTTTCATAATACCTTTACTGTGTCTTCAGTGTTGTTGAGAGATTTTTCCAAGTATTTTATTTTTATCGTAATGCACAAATTTATATGTGAATATATAGTTTAATTATAAAACTAATTCACTCCTTCAGTCCATTTTCTTGACATTTACATTTTTAGCTCTTGGGATTACAGAAGTCAGTCAGTGCAGGATCATACATCTTGTCTCAAGCCCCAGAGGTGGGCTAAGTAAAAGATGACAGGTCTCTTCACAAGGACTAGGCATTTCGGTCCAGGATCAGTAATGTACAAATGCTCACTCTAGAGCACCAAAGATGAGTAAATGGAATTGTAAATGAAAATTGAGAGACTATTTTAGAATGATCAGCTTACTTTAAAGGATATATTTGAACTCACTGTATTTTTATGTCACTGATTGCACTTCCGATTTTTAGAGAAGCAACAAAAAATGGAAATAGCTTTGTAAACTATCATTAACCCTTTAAAATGGTCCTGTGAAAAAGCCATCAACTGGTGAGGGCCTGGAAGACTTTTCCCTTCCTGTAAACAGTCTCTAGCTGGCAGCTCAGCAGCTGTAGCACAGTCAGGCACAGTTGTGGGATGCTGGGGCTGCACAGGAGGCCCAAAGTCTGTTCTCACACAGGTTGGCATGGTGGCCTGAACCTGGGACCTGCCTAACTGGGAAGCAGGGCAAAAGAATCATGACATGGCAAAACCCTGTCAACATGAATGATAGAGATGAATTCAGAAGGTAAAATCAGTATAAAATTCTCATTTGGCTTTCTCGAAAAGACCCTTTTCTGTCTTTCTCTCACTTCCTCTCTTTACCACTCTTTCTCCATTTTTTTTTAAAGTCTCTATTTGATGTGCTACCCAATGTCACTCTCTCACATCAATTTAAGAGCAAATGGTGGAGACGAGACAGCACAGGACAGGTGATGGAATTCACTAGGCTTGATTTAATATCACGAATTAGGTATAAGTTGCATGACTCACTAAGAAATGGGTAGATTTTTGTCTTCCCAGAAATTCAGTTTCCTCATCTGTAAAGTTAGATCAAAGCATAGCTCTGTTGACACAGGTCTGGTCTCCCCAAGAGCTAATGCCTCAGTCAGCAGGTGTGCACTTACTGGGTTTTGACACCCGTGGAGGTGGGGCACTCCCTGGAGCTACAACTGGTGCTGCATGGATTTCTCACTGCCCCCTGATTAAGGTTGCCTGATCCTGGATCCTTTTGCTTAGCTGCCATATCAGCCGTTTGCATGTCCCTCTATCCACTCCACCCAAGAGGCTCCATAGCCTTCATCAAATGCTCAGAGTGACCTGTGACCTAGAAAAGGCAGGGAGAAAGCTTGGTGCTGGCTCCCCCAAATTGACGCAACCCGTTTCCAACTGGAAATCATGAGAACAGGAAAGTGAGAAACAAACCTTCTCAGTTAGTGGTTTGAGTTAGGTTGAAACTTACAAGTTCTTTTTTTTTAATTTTTTATTATAATTATAATCTTTATATTACATTGGATTACATATAACTTTACAGTGTATTACATTGCTTTTTCAAAAGGGAATGCCATGCATGTCAGTCAATACAGAGACATTAATCTCCCCGCTTCACGGTCAATATCTTTTCTATGTTTTCCCCAATCATTATTATTATTATTATTATTCTAATTATTTTTTAAAACAGTCAATCACTATTTCTCATTTTGCTTGTAAAAAGACTTTGCCCATCATGAAATACTTCTCAGACCAATCCAGTTGAGAATACTATACACGTCATCATCAACAGTTAATAAGCCATATCTGTTTCTCACTAACGTCCTGCCTCTCTATTGTTGTTCTCTTGCTATCTTTCTCTAGCCTCTTCTCTTCGCCTACCCCATTCCACAACAAGTTCTTGATTACGAGACATTAGGAATCTTGTTCATTCCATTTCACCATGAGCAAAATCAAATATACTGACTGTAAGAATGTTGTAGTGTTGTTTTGGTACTAAATCACAAGATGTCCTTTGGTAAAGTTTTCTGAATTTAAAGAAATCCCAGACAATACTTTCTATAATCCAGAAAAAAATTCAAAGGATAGTCACACATTGGATCTCATATCATTGGTCAAGTGAATTTCAAATAAGGGGAGTGTTTTAAGACATGACTGCTAATATGTTGCCTTGGAGACCCAATCTTTGATCATAGAGTAGAAGAAAATGAAATGATTCAAGGAAGTCACTCCAGGAACATAAATTCCAGAGTTCTCAGTATTTAACTTCAGATTAGGCACTTACACTCTTTCAACTCAGTTTCCTCAACTCTAAAAAAAAAACAACTCAGTTTCCTCAACTCTATAGTAAGAGCTTTGGAGAAGATGAGTGCTTTTCAAAGTATGGCCATGAACTTTTCTGCAAAGAATTATCTAGAGTTTCTATTTAAATGACAACTTCTGGGAAAAATCTCAAAAACTTTACACTAAGGGAGAAAAGTCAAACACACAAGGGCACCTATTGTTCCAGGAAGGGGGATGCTGCTTCTCTCTCTCTCTTTTAAGAGATTTTTGCTGCAGGGTGGATGCACTCACTCAAGAGACAGACAGAAAGCAAGAAATCACTCCCCCCCAGGTGCATGGCCACACTGCAATCACTTCTCCTTCATTCTCCTCTTGGGATTTTGGGCATGCATGCATGTACACCCAGTCTCAATTTTAAGATGCTGGGTCTGCAACTCGAACCATGATCAACTACATGGGATTCCAGTAATGTAACCATTACACTATCTGCCGGTCTCTGGATGCTGCTTCTTGACATGCTGAGGACACATTTGAGGCTTGGGTTAGGTCTTGACCACCTTTTAGGTGAGCATGGTGACATGTACCCAGAGTCCCAACTACCAGGGTGGCTGAGACAGGAGGATTGTGACAGACAGCCTGTCTAAATGGTGACACACACACACACACACACACACACACACACACACACACTTACTCAAAAGGATCCAACACTGTGTGGTTAAATTTACATGAAATTTTAGAAAGGTCAAAATGACAGGGAAGGAAAGCAGATGAGTAGCTGCCTAGGGGCTAAAGATGAGCGAGGGGAACCTGATGGGCCACCAAGGAGGACAGGACACTTGGTAGACTGATGCAACGGCTTTACAGCAGTTGATCTGGGAAAGGGTGGATGGCCGTGCACAGGTATGAAAACTTCTCAAGCTGTATACCTCAAGTGAGTGAATTTTGCTGTAAGTTATTCCTCATCTGTGCCTTAGTCAGAATGTGAATTCTTAACAAGTTCCTTTGGTACATGTTTTATTCACTAAAACTTGGGAACTACTGAATTTAATAATTTATTTATCCTTTACAAATTTAGGATTCCATGAAACTCCCATTTGGGTGACAATGGCAAAGTGTTCCTTAATGTCAAAGATAGATAGCAAAAGATATTTTTAGCTGTTATAAAGACTATGATGGAAGACTAAGAACTCAAGAAGTTAAAAAAATATATATTTTTTAACTTGGCGAACATCTATCTAGGCAACAGATTCAGAACAAGATTAAGAAGGATTCAGTTAGGAGGGGTAGGGCATGGGTTAGGACTTCTAGTCACATTACCTAGCCCATACCTGGGCACAGCCTTTCTGCCACTGGCTTCACCTACATTCTCTTAAGATTCAAAAGCATGCAGGTTTTGAGAGTGAGATGAGCCAAAACAGACGCCAGTGTTTTTCTGCTGTGCCTACCAGCATGGTTCTCATTCCTGTTCGTCTGAGTTTTAAATAATTTTAGTAAGAAGTGACTCCTTTTCCAAGTCTTCCAGGCCTATCATCTTGTTAGAGAACTGTAACTCAGCGGCCTGCCTGAAGCTCTTTGCAATGCTGCTAATTGCTCTCCCCAGAGCTGAGCACAGAAAGGGCTGGGATTCTAGTTCATCGTCTGCTCATGCTCATGTGTATTATGGCATAATCCAACTTAATTGATTGCATTCCTATCTACCTTTCCATTGGGACCATGCATAATTCAGAATTTTTCCTTCTTAATCCAGAACTAAAACTGCTCACCCACTGGAGCGGTGCCCTGGTGTCTGAGGTCACGTTACTGATGGCAAACTAGTATTGGTTCCTGGGGAAGGACATGAGCTGCCAGTTGCTGCCTGGAAAGAGACTCCAAGTGGGCAGAGGAGGCCAGGAACAGATCCCAAAACCGGATAGTACTTCAATACTGAGAGTATAATAAATGAACGGTTCCTCAACAAACAAATACTGGAGAAAGACAAAATCATGCAGTAAGGCCCATGTGGAAAGCAGTAAACTAGGGATGAGTGATCTGGTCAAATGTATAAACTTTGGTTAGCAGAAGAAAAGCAATCCATGGATTCACTCTCTCCCGCCTTCTTCTGCTGAACTGCTTGCTTGTATCCTCTTCCTTCCCTGGTGTTCCTCTCTCCCCGTTTCTCTTTCCTGATTTAACATTTAAATGACACTCTTCACACAGGTCCAAAAGGAGGCTGGAGAGACAGTGACACAAAAGATGAAATTCCTTTGGAGGAGCTGTAGTGTAGTAAGAGAGCCAGAGATAAGTGAATAATGATAATTAACATAAAAAGTGCTTTAATGGAACTAAGTGCCCCAGGAGCCCAGAAGAGCAAGCACCTAGTTCTCTCTAGGGAAGCTCCTTTCTTTCTCATCCAGGGGAGATTTTTGCCTCCCAGCAGACACTTGGCAATATCTGAGACGTTTATAATAATAGCAGGGTACAGCAGGTCAGAGTGGAGAGCCCTCAGAGGTGATGTACACCTGACACCTGTGGAGGAGAGCAGGCAGGAGGCACCTAGGACTGCAGTGCAGCTCTGTGTAAGTCTGTCAGGCTGATGAGCAGTGCTTGTCCTTCAGAGAAGTCATATGGCTGGCAGAAGGGGCACATCTCTAGTGTCCCCCCACCCACCCTCCTCAGGCACTGGCTGAGCACTACCTGGGAAGACCATAGCCTGGGCATGAAAGCTGTGGTGGACCTGGATGTGGCAGTAGGAGCTGTCAGTTGACAATGCTCCTCTCTGTGAGGTCTCACAGAAAGAAGATTCCATGGTGCACCTCCACGGCTGCAGACAGGCTGTGGGTTCCATGTTGCTAAGGAGGATTTGTTATGAGTCTCCATCTTACTTGCAAAAAGCTAGGCTGCACACCTGCGCTGTTCAAGGACAATGTGTAACACCTGTAAAACCTCTCTTTGTAAAGCTGTTGCCTTGATTTTTTGTTATCCTGTGAGTTTATACAAAAATAGATTTTTCTTTTGTGTTGCAAATTAGTGAAGAAAGGTTGTGATCATATGCCATTCTGAGACCATAGTTTCTGTCCCTGGGATGTTGTTACAAAGGGCAAGAACACACACACACACACACGCACACACACACACGTTTTTCACCTATTTCTTTGGTGTACATTAGCTATAATTTTCTGAAACTCCCCATCACGCACAGCTCATCAACAAAGAATCAGCTTCAACTCCAGGATACAGAATCTTGCAGGTGTTGGAAGAATCTTCCCTTGGAAGATAATGAAAAGCAAACAGGAACTGTCTGATATTCTGTGTCATTTTTATTTGAAAGAAAACAACGAGGCAGTGAAACACTTTGACTAGTTTCTGTCTCTCTTGGTATCTCGATGTTGGCAGGTGTAAAACATCATGTGGGGAGCCATCTGCCTTTTGAGATGGTCTCTTAAGAAGCAGTAGGCTTTCTTATTATGTTGCTGATTGCCCTGGGCCTAGTGGGTTCCTCAGGAAATGATGTGAACAAACTCAGAACAGAGTATGTGATGCCTGCAATCAGCCAGAGCATGCTGCCTGTGGAATTAATGCAATCTGTCCTCTCAGTTACAAAGAAGACCCCTTATGGTCAACTACTGGTGTTGGAACATGTTCACTGATGGATAGGAGGAAACTCCAGTGTTGTAAATTTAAGAGTAAGGTGTAGAACACTATGCACTCTGCGTGGAAGTCCTTGAAACCCAACTGCCAAGAGTAGCTTCTTTGAAATAGAAGAGAGAAGATAAAATAAAGATAGAGAGATGCTGGATTTTTTGAGCTAGTTTTCTCGGTTCTCATTGCGTGTGTGTGTGTGTGTGTGTGTGTGTGTGTGTGTGTGTGTGACATTTCAGGGAAAGTAATTCTAGCATTAAATTGCACAGTGAAAATGCTCCAGTTGACACCAGCTACATGAAATCAGAACAGAACAGAACACGTTTTGCCAGTAAGCTCATGGCATTTATAAAATTCCATCGCATTAATTCATGAAATCCCCATACCAAAATGACCCATATCTGCCACTCTCCTTGGGGAACTGTCATGAAAGAGGTGACTTACAGGCCAAGCCCTAAGTCTCCAAGTTTCATAGATCAGATATAGCCAGAGAACCAAGGACACTAATGTTTCTTATAGGCAGTCTTCAAAAAATTCACGCAGAATGCATGTTATGAGAAAACTATGCATGGATCTAAAAAAAATTTTTGTACTCAAATAAACTTGTACGTTAAATCCATTTTTCCATGAACTTTTTCAAGTCCCTTGGTATTGTTATCCTTATAGAGAATTGACATATTTATTTTATCCGGAAATCATTTTTGGGAAAGACAAGTTACTGTGTGTCATCAGCGTCAGAAGAGTTATCACACACACACACACACACACACACACACACACACTCAATAATGACTTTAAAAAGTGATTATGAACGACTTCATTTCTCCATGCAGCACAGACTACAGTAATAATCCAAATTGCCTGTGACTTATGAGTATATTTGGCAACAACCACTTGTTCCTACTGTAGTGTGAAATTAACACCACAGACTGTAGCTGTGGCATTTATTGAGCACAAGGGAGCTGACTATAGCCTCATAAATTCAAAAGCAACCTCTGCTATTACTTAATTAGAATCAGTTTCTGTGCATACATTACAGTGGCAATAACCAGGGCTGTTATAGTTAAAGATTTGTCAGCTTCCTTATTGTACAACTCCTCATTTTTCCACTTAAATCTATAACTCAAGGAAGTTATAAGTTGTCTGTAAATACTATTCAGAGGGGAAAATTGACACATGGTATCTTGGAGGCCAGTGGTGTTTCATTTCTAAGTAAACTTTTAAAATATTAATCTTTTGCTGTTCCTTTTTTTGCCCCTTACACATAACACCACTAAGTCTCTAATCTGCCCTTAGTAGTAAATTGTATTGGCTGTATATACATGTTTTTAAAGTATAAAACTTAACTTTAAAACAAATATTGTCTTGGCTCTTTTTCTTCCATGATTTCTTTCTATTTTTTAAATAATTATAATCCAAACTTTATACACACACATACCCTTAATGAACATTAGACTATTACCCTACAAATTTATTTTTGTTCTTTGATGATGTGTCTGATAATTTATGCAGTTGAAATCAATGTGCACATTTTCCTAGGGATCAGCTTTTAATTTTTTTGGCTTAATGTTTTCTTGTGCGCACACAAGCCTCATTGACATAGCCCACACAGAGCTCAAAGTTCTGTCAGATTAATCTTCTAAAATACTTAGGAAGATGGAATCATCAGAGTCCAATGATAGCTTTGCACGATGCAAATATATATTCCAGATTAAAAGGCAATTTTTAGCCACAGGAAGAGCCAAATGTGATAAATCATCAGGAAAATAGTTGATCAAGAATGTGGAACAAGTCCAGGAGCTAGAAGAAATTCATTAATTTCTTGGCATTGTACTATGTTTTTAAATATCATTTGGCTAAATTAACAATTTTTCAACTGGATGTTTTTATACTATGTAGATGCTCCCTACTTCATTTTTATAGCCAGAACCCCATCATTTACAACAAGAGAAACTGAAGAGAAAGGAGAAGAATAGCTTTCTGCTTTCAACTACAGTTAATCGTCTCTTTATTCTTCAGGTGGATATAATCTAACCTTTAGCAGTACAATAATTTTTTTAAAAAATCTCATTTTCAATTTTTTTTGTTTTGAAACACATAGGCTGATAATTAGAAATACAACTTATAGTACTGCTAATATTAATTATCATTATTATTGTTGTTATATTATCCATTTCAAACTGCTTTTTCAGCCTGTTTCAACTTGGTTATTGGTGTGTGGCTGTCTTAATGGTAGAGACATAAATTAAACAGACATTAATCTTTTCTTTTCACCAAGAAATAATCATTATTTATTCTGGGCAAATGAAAAATATAAACAGCTATTGTCACTAGGCATTGTATAAGACTTGAAAAAAAATATAGAGGGTAGAATTTGACAAAGAAATTCATCTATTAATGTCATTCTCCTTCGGCTTGTCTAGCAGAGTATCTGACACCAAGACCTAAAACCAAGCCACCCACAGACCATACAGGTACCAAGCAGCAGAAGGAGGCTTCCGGACATTTTATCACTACATATTGGTGTCTAGCCTCATAAATTTGGCCTCATAAATGACAGAATTGGGTTGGCTCTGTTTAATCCCATCAAATACTTATAAGCAGTTATGGTGATGAGCAGGGAAAAATATTGCTGGACAATGGCAGCTGTAATAAGTATGTAGGTATGGAAACACAGAGAAACTACTATAGGCCAGTTCAATTTATCTAGAAGGAATATAGAATATGGCATTCTGACTGCATGAAATAATTTCTGGGGTTCTTATACGACTCTGAGAACTAAAAAGAAGGAAAACAGATCTCTTATTTTGTATGTGTCTTCATTATACACACACACACACACACACACACACATAGGTTTTTGCTATCTGGCATGTGTGTTTGCTAGGGAGCGGGTGGAGGGGAGTGAGAAATCACCCCCAGGGTAGATGGCCACAGTGCAATCCCTTCTCTTCTAAACTCCTCTCGATATTTTTGGGCACATACACACAAGTACCCACCTGATTTTCAAGCTGCTGTGTCTAGGACTCAAACTGTGGAGTTGGTCATGTGGGATTTAGTGCCTTAACCTCCACATCACCTGCTGCTCCTGTTCCTTTTCCAACTGTAATTGACATATAGCAGTTGTACATATTTAGGGGATAGAGTACATTTTTTCAATACAAGCATACTATGTGTAATGGTTAAATCAGGTCAATGAACATATCCACCCTGTCAAACATTTGTCATTACTTTGTGTTGTTAACATTGGAAATCCTCTCTTCTAAGTACTTTAAAACATACATTGAAATGTCTCCAATTATAATTATTTTCTGTGCCATAGTAGTCTAGTACTCATTCCACTGATATACTTGTAACTTTGTACTGATAAATCAAATTTTTCCCTATCCTTCTCCTTTCCCTCTCATTCCCAACTTTTCATATCCACAGTTCCACTCTCTACTTCCATGCAATCAAATCTTTTAGCTTATTTTATATTTTATGTTAGAAGCCATCATTAAGACACTGAAAGACAATAAAATTACAAACAGTACTGAGAAAGCTATTTTTGGGGGAGCAATTTATGTTATGGGGAGCATGGGTTAGTCAGAGAGACAAGAGAGACAGAAAGTGAGAAATCACCCCCCAAGGGGGATGGCCATGCTACAGTCCGTTCTCCTCCATTCTCCTCTTGGGATTTTGGGCATGCATATACATGCAACTGGTGTGAGTTTCAAGTCACTAGGTCTGGGACTCGAACCACAGTCAACTACATGAGAGTCCAGTGACATAACCATTATACCATCTGCTGGTCCCAAAAAGGTATTTTTTAAAAGAAATCGAGACCATTTTAGTTTTGGAATAAAATTTATAAGATTAAATTTAATACAACTTTCCAGTTAATAGAATAATTGTAAGTATTCCCTTAGGAATTGTGTTTATCCTATATTTTTATTTGCTAAATTCAGTGATCCTCTGTAGGGTGGAATCAAAGGTACGTAAAAGGACAATGGCCTCTAATGACATTATCTTCTCTATTTCTGAAATCAGAACTTAATTCTGGCAATGTTACCAGTTGCCCCTCTGGTTTAAAAAACAGATTTTTTTTTTTTTAGTAGGGAATATGAATATTTGTTTACTAAGTATAAGGCATCAGAGTAAAAGGAATAGTATGCTAATATGAAATGATGAAGTCTTGAATGCATACAATTTAGCAGAATAAAAATCTATTTCTCTGGAAGGTGATTTAATACAGTTTATCACCAAGAGCCACAAAAGCTCCAAATGACTTACTAATTTATATAAAGTAGAAATTCTGTGATGTGCTTTTATGAATTTGCCCAAGTATACATCAGCATTTACTGAGTTCCAAATGCACAAAACAGTGGAAAAATTGGTTGTCATGTCGACTTTCATCTGCTATACTGAGAGACTTTATTTCACAATTTTTTATCTTTTAAAAAAGCCAATTATGCAATAAAGTCATACAAACAATACTACAGAAAATGGAGAAATAGAGATATATTGTTTGTTTTCTAATATTCTTGGAGTAGTATTAGCCAATCACGACCAGACATATCACCTTTGGCACCTTATTACCAAAGACGTGACATATCAAAAATGAACTACTAAAAGATAATATTGCTTTTGGTCCAAGAATTGTATAGAATTCATATTCTTTAAGTGGCCATAGAGTGAGAACACTGTTTCTATGAGCATCTGTTCTAAATTTGCATATTGAAAACATTTTTCCAATGAAGCTGCCACCTCAACTCATATACATGATATATAATATATAAAATTTTTGCCATAGGGCATGTGCGCTCACCAGAGAGAGACAGAGAGGAAAAGTAAGAAACCTGTCCAAGAGGAGAAATCATCTCCTTCATTTTCCTTTATTCTCCTCTTGGGATTTTGGGCATCCTTGCACAAATGCCCAGTGTGTTATTCAAGCCTCCTGGTCAGGACTCAAACCATGCAGTTGGCCATGTGGTATCCAGTGCGTGAATCACCACATAACCTGCTGGCCCACACACTGATATTTTTTAAATGAATGTTACCATAAGCTAGAGACAAAATTTATTCCCTACAACAAGAAAATGTTGTCTATATATGCAGTTGTCAGAGATGGCAGGTCATTTCTTACTGCAAATGGGTCAAATGCCACATTAACTTTTATCAACCCCATATGCTTTGTTTTAAATGTCTCCATGTCCTGAAAACCAATCTGACAGCCAATTATTATTATATTTACATGTATGGCAAGAGTATAATAAGTGATAATGATGGTGAATAGTAATAAAATAAAGATGAAGGTGAGGATGGTGTCAATAGCAGATATTGTTTTTGTCTGCCAGCATTTCTCTACCACCATTCCTTAGGTAACCATATCTCCTTTCCTTTGGAATCTGCTCTTCTCTCTTTACATGGCTTTAGTGAATATGTCAGTTGTAAGAAAATATCTTAAGTGAGTAATTTTTAAGAAGAGCTTAACAGAAGTTGCTTAAGCAGCTTGTAGATGTAACACCCTCAGAAAGTACACATTCCTGGAAGTTTCTGAATAAATGAAATCCAAAAACAACAGGTCACCCTTGAGAACAAGATGGCGGCTGGTCACCAACCCTTTGCTCTTTTCAACTTCCTGGATTTTTTCCCTTCTTGGGACAAGTGGCAAGCCTTTTTGTGGGCTTGACCTGAGCCTCCACCTTTCCTTCAGACCTGAGAGGGAAGGAGACACTAACTACTTAATAAGGAACTAATAAAACTTAAGCAATGTCTGAGAAGATTGTACACCCCATAGCACTCAGCCAATGAGGAACTGGGGGAGGGAATTGTGTACTAAGGAATACATTGCTTGATGTAACCATTCCTGCCATTCCTGCCCATCAGACACCTGATCTTGCAAGTCTACCGTTAAAGTCTTACTTTGCAATACCACATATCTTCATGTTCATTCTTTGGCATTGGATGAGTGAGTGTTTCTCACATCAGTTACAGTGCAGAATGCATTCACATACATGCACATACATACGTAGCCTGGAGATGGGCTCAGCAGTGGTGAAGCATCTCCTTCCATACCAGACCACGTTTCAGGAAGGTCTGCTTTAATGAACTTGTCTTCAGAAACACTGAGAGATACTTCCTAGATAGAAACAAATATCTTCTTTATTCTCTGAAGTTACTGAACTTGAGATTTAAGACCTACAGCAATCTCTAGTCATGTCCCTGTCCCCCATTTAATGCTCCTACAAAAGGATCATAAACCAATAGTAGGGAAGCAGAGATAACAGTTACTTTCTGCATTCCTGAAGTCTTTAAGGCCAATTATTCATCTCAGCAAACTCAAGTGGAACCCTGGGTCATACAACCAATAAATTTATTTTTTCCTAAACATAATTTAAGAATGAATATAGTTATTATTTATCACAGTTAATTTAGTGCTCTAAATTTATTTGTTGATTGGAAAATATATATATATATATATATATATGGATACGCGTTAAAAAACTCTTTAGACTGCAAGTGGCGGTACAAATAATAAAAAAATATAGGGTCCAGCAGGTGGCACTGTGGTTAAGGGTGCTGGACTCCCCATGGCCAACAGTGGTTCAAGTCCCAAACCTGGTGGCTTGCTTTCTCATATTCTCTCTCTCTCTCACTCAGTCCCACCTCTAGTCAAATTTAAAAATTAATTAATTAATTAGTTAGTTAATTACATTAAATAATTATTTAAAAAGAAAAAATATAGTAATTATCTCCTACTGCCTATCAAGATACACTCATAAAAGAGAGTGTCTCTTTCTAGATTTCTTTCAGCAAATTCTTTTTAAATTTTTTTCTTTGCTCAAAACAGTGTGGTTGTATTTCGGTTAGTGGTGGGAGGGGAAAAGAAAGACAGAGATGCACATCCTCCAATAGAATTTCAAAGCTGCCATCCACCCCACCCAATTTCAGACAATCCAGGATCATGGGCACCCACATGTCTGATGTACTCAGACCGGTCTCTGAACAGGACCTTGGATCCATTCCATGTGGATCAGTTTCTCAGAACATCATATTTTACTGCTGTACTGCTGTCTGGCCCCTGTCAGCAAATTCTTAGGGAATATGTTGCTTATTAGACTTGGACAATATGCCCATATCAGAACCAACACTGGGTGAGAGGGTGTAGGGCTGAGGGAGTGTACATTGGCTTCTTGAGTTATTTGACCACCCCTATCCACAAACAATGTAGAACAAAAATAAGAAAAGAGGAGGAGTTCCCTAAAGTGATTCAGGGTAGGCAAGAAAATAAGTTAGTGACTACAACAGCATTATTTCAATAACTCTTGTCATCCCTATGAAGTAATACCTACCTTAATTTTACAACTTAAAAAAATAGGTCTAAAAGTGCAATCATTTGCTCACATAACTTGAGGAGTAAATAAATACTGGATTTCAAACTCAGGCTGCTTCCAAATTGCCCTCATTTTCTGCCACAATATTGATAGGAAGATAATTACAGGAGGTGGTGGGATTCTCTGGCACTTCATTGCTTCCAGGGCTGCAGTAGAGACTCTGGCACATGGCTTCAGGGGCTGTGGGGTGAACACCCAGGGACACTGTGTTCATCAGATTTGGAGCCAACCACTTCCTATCCAGACAGGTGACTGGAGTCACTATGTAAAGACAAAGAGTTTTAAGGGGTGTCCAATTATGTCTCAGTTTACTGAGATGCTATAACTGCTATTGACTGATGAGTTTATAAACAACAAAAATTCATTTCTCACAGTTCTGGAGCTCCAGAAGTCCAAGATCACAGCATGGCAGATGTTCTGGATGGCAAAGGGCCCACTTCCTGGTTCATAGATTACTATCATTTCACATGGCAGATTGGACAAATATTTTCCTGCAGTTCCCTTCAGAATGGCACTGATTGATTTAAAAGGCTATACCATCATAACCTAATCACTTTGCCCAAATCCCTCCTCCAACCAGTATCAACCTGGGTATTGGGATTTCATATATGAATTTGAGGGCCATGCAGACATTCAGGCCAAAGCAAATGGAGACAGTAGGCTTTGTGGAGCCTGATCTGTGGATGGAGGAGAGAAGGACACCAAGATCAGGTTATCAGATAGAAAGTCAGATACCAAGTTGGTGAGGAAATAGGATTAATCTGAGTAGCTACTAAGGAATTTTACTGAGGCAAGCACAGTGCTTCCTAAGGTGATCTTAAAAAGGTTATTTTGTTTCTGTATTGGTTCCTAAGAGACTCTAAGCCTTGTATTACTATGAGAGTAAGTAGCAATCAGTGAGGAATGATTTTCATAATATTTAACAAAGTATTGAGTTTAGGATCCACTAATCAGAATGTTGAACTTTCAGTTGGGTGGTGGAGGCAGTCAGGCTACCAAAGCAGAGGAGTGGTAAGTGGGGTAATGGCTGTTTACCAGTGAGTAGGGTAGTATTTAAATATTTTCATAACCAGTAAAACCATCTTGGGTGTGTGACTGATGAGTGGGAGCTTAGGCCTCACTCCTTTCCTTTTAAGAGCCAGGAACCAGCAGCCTCTTTTCATTAGAGCCCAACTTCCTGCCTACCTAACCCAGGAAGGCCAGGAATAAAGAGCTGGCATCCATAAACACAGTGTGGGCAAATGCGGGAAAAGCAGGCTCTTAACTTTTTCTAGACCCAAAGACATTTCTCTCGTAGTTGTTCTCATTCACTTGTTTTTTCCTCTTTTATGCAGAGTATCTATTTCCATATTTCACTAAGGACTGAAGTTGAACAAAAGGCTCACACCAGATGCTCATGGGTATCTCCGTGCGTGTATTTGAAAGAACCCTTTTTCAAAGGGAGCAATCCCTGCCAGGCCACGTTGTGAGACACTATGAAGTCTGAAAGATTGAAATAAAGGGCAAAAGTAGAGACTGGTACCAGAGGAAAGAACTAAAATGACAGTGGGGATGTTAGTGTAGCAATTAGAGTCAGGCAGAAAAGGAACAGGTCATGCCCAAAAGGATGAGAAAAATCAGTAATGTATAGAATTACAAATTACAGAGGAAGGAGGATTAAGGATTCAGTAAAGTATCTAGAAATCAGATCTATAGGTCTTTAGTGGAGCAGAAAGTCAGAGGTGTTATACCAGAGTCAAGATATTTTATGAGTGGAGTGGCAGACAACATGGCATATCAGCCCTCCAGCCACTTAAATTCTTTATATTCATATAGGTCTCCCCCCAAGAAAGATGGACAAGGTTGAGTTGGATTAGATTAAACTGAATTGCATTGGAATGGATTGAGCTGTCCTATATTGAATTGAATTGAATTGACCTCCAGTAGTTGAATCTCATCTGACTGAGGAGACAGACAGTTCCTAATAACCACAACCAGAGAATCAGAGAAGAAATATCACATAACTTTCCACAGCTGAGAATAGGTTGGATGGAGAAAAAGAAAACACTTGATTTCTTAATCACACTATTTGGCCCTAAGCATGTTGTGTTTAATGTCTGAAAAGAGATCTGGTCTGCCAAGTTTCTATTTTGCACAACTGCCCAAATGGGTTACATCTGTTGAATTTAAAACCTTCTGATTCTAAACCAAGTCCATAACTTGGTTTCATGATTTGATTGCAATAGGAATCTTTATGTTCTTTTTTAGAGGAATCACATATCTTTCCTTTCAGAAGTTTAGTCTCTTTCAGTGGCCCAGAGTTCTATATGTCCCAAAATTCAGTCTATGACTATACAGGGAAGACATGATGGAATACTTTTTAGAATTTCTCTACTAATATCTGGATATCCATTTATTACAGGATCTCAAAGTACATCTATCTACATAAGGACAAACTAACAGTACATCTAGGAATAAGTTGAAGTTCACCAGAAAAACAGTGAAAAAAGCTTTCCTGGTGTGGTGTTATATTTGCATTTCTCTTTGTATCATTTGCCTCTTTACCTCTATCCTCAGAAGTCTTCTGGGATTTTCTTATAGATCTTACGAACCTGAGATGACAATACATTGACCATCATCTACCTACCCTGTGAATAATTTTGGAGCTCAGCTGGGCATGAGACATCAAGTTTTATGGGTTACACGCAACCACATACAGCAAAATAGAAAGGGAAATTAGAGCAAAGACTCTATAAAGCCCAGTCACAGAGCCAGAGACTGGAGAGTATCTGTTGTAAAGGTCATCTGTAGAGGAAGGTAGAGAATTCTGCTCTAGAAATTATTTGAAAGTCTGTCTGTCCATTCCAGTGATCCAGTGGACAAATGAAATTAAAACAAAAAAAAAGGCATATGAAGCTCAGATATATAGAAAAGGCAAAACCTGCAGAACCAATTGGTTAGCATTATCATCCAGTTCAAAGTGTAGACTCAGAACTCCAACCACATTTTTAAAAAAATTGCCATAAGCAGAAATGTCAACTGTCCCCACAACTACTCTGTTGGATTTAGATTATGTTCTGTGTAATAAGAAATAATAGTAGTAATCGAAAAGAGAAAACCACAAGAGAAAGTACAAGCAGGATCTTAATGTTGCCACTGATGCCCAATCTAAAAACAATAAATAAACAAGATAAGCATATCAAAATCTGCCCAGGATCTTGCTGGCAGAATGGACAGTGGCTCTAGATAGACTACCGGCAATATTCAGATCCCACTGGCAAGGGCCAAGGCTTTTCCTAATTAGAATCAAGACAGGAACTGTTTCTTTTCATCTTAGGTATGAAAGCATTAATTCTAGACAATTAGAGAAATGAGAGGAAGCGAAACAAGGTAGGAGCTGCTATTTGGCTCATTCCAACTACTGTGATGCATTAATGGATCAATATCAAGTAAGAAACAATTAAATATAAAGGAAGCAGTGAATGCCAGCATCTAATAGTGTCCATCTTCTAAATCAGTGATTCTCAAAATTTAATATGCACAGAAGTTACTTGGTGATCTTGTTGAATTGTCGATTCTGATTCAGTATGTCTTGGGATGGGCTTGAGGTTATGTATTTCTAACAAGTTTCCAGGTTCCATTGTCACTGCTGGTTCATACCACACTGAGCAACAAGGGTCTGAAGTAGTGGTGGTTCTCAGCTTTGCACATTAGCTATAAACAATCTAGTGCCTGGGTCCCTTTTCTAGACTTTGATTTAGTTAGTTGGTCTGGATTGGATTTTTGTTTCATATTTTTAAAATTTAATTGATTTATTTATTCTGAGAAAAAGCGAATGAAAGAGTCACTTGCAACAGAGTCTTCTCATCAAAACCCATCTCCCCGTCTCAGCCAGCCCAGGTCACGGGCATATGCCCAGCTTCCTCAGAGACCTTTCCCATGTGAGTCCATTTGTGTTCATTGCAGTGCCACCACTGAGACTGGTTTCATATGGTGGAAAAGCTCCTCCAGGTAATTCCATTCAGGAATCCATTTAAGGTCTGTTCCTTTGGTTCTTCAATTTCTTTTTAACATTTTGCCACTAAGTTCTCTATTGATAGTTTCTGGAGATGTGAGTGTCTAGAGTCCTAGATACTCTGGGTATTCATTCAATCATCAAACATTATAGGGTAAAAAATCTTGTTTAACTTTCTATTTTTATATTTGTTTGAAAGCAATAACATTGTATGTCTCAGATTTTTTTCCCCTTTGTCTTTAACTTCTTTTCATTTACTATAGCATTTCAAACTACATCCTTGTAGCAATCGGTAGGTAAAAGTATATTATCTTCTTTCTTTTAAAGAGCATTTCCCATCTTTAGCAGTCCTTACAGGCTCTTCTACTCTGTTCATGTCCTGGTGTTTCTTGGATTGGGCCCTAATGATGTGTTTGTTCTCTCATTACCCTCGTAGGCCTGAGCCAATTCCAATAGTACATTCTCAGGAAGTTGATGTCTTGTTTAACTCCGCATATTTCTCTTCTCAGCAAGAGAGGGCAAATAAGGACTGCTATTAGTTACAAGATGTGTGGAACACATAGATAATCTAGCACTCCATTGGGAAGACAGTTTGTGTGAAGAAGATCCAGTAACTATCTCTCCACTGACATCATCTATTCTTTTAAATCTTGTTCCTTCCCAACTCCCTGCCTCCTCCATTCTCATTTCAACCCCTGCTTTTTGTCTTCCCAGAAGAGAAGGTTTACATCAACTGAAGAGCTGACTTACGAAAACTTGTAGTCTCTAGCAGGCTCATTTCTCCAGCTATTTACTGTCCCTCTGTAGCATTCCAGAAGCTTTTTCCCCTCGGCACTATGCACACAGTTGGGTGGGCTGCCACCATAGGAACCTGGTTATGTCCTTCGAGTGTGAATAGATCAGTTTTTCCTAAGCAGAGAAGAGTCAAATATATGTGTGCTTTTTCCCATGATTTGCTTTGTTTGAATAAAAACCGAATATAAGATATAATATTGTATTTGAGAGGGCCTTTACAATAGTGTTTCTTAGACTGAAGATTACTCATTAGTTGGTGGTGCGACAAATTTGGTGATTCTCGACAACAACAATTTATTATTGTTTATAATAAAGAAGAAGAATGGAAAAACAGCAGAGTATCAGAAAATATCCCCACTGTAAGGGGTAAGGGTAAGAATTATCTTATTATTTTTTTAATGTAACTCCTGCTTCATTTATGTAGGTGTAAATTGTATTTTACTCTGAGTTGTCTTTTTTATTTTTTTTAATAAGAGAGATTTTTGCTATAGGGTACATGCGCTTCCCACAGAGACAGAGACAGAAAGAAAGAAATCATCTCTCCCTGGGAAGGTGGGGGAATTGCCACACTGCAATGCCAGGCATGCACACGCACTAGGTGTGAGTTTTAAGCCACTGGGTACAGGACTCAAAACTACCCTTGACTACATGGAAGTCTAGCGACATAACCATTACGCCATCTGCTGGTCTTGGGAGTTTCCTTTTAAAAGATTGAAAGCCACTGTCTTAGAACAATCACCTGTCATTCTACCTTTACTCAGAATCTTTCAAGAACTGCCACAATGCAATAATAATTTATTATGATTTTAAAATCATCCGATAAGAAGTCAGTCTGCTGTTTGGGCACAAAAAGGTAAACTGTACTTTTTTTTTTTCCTTGTGAACTCCCCCCATAGATTAAACCTTCAATATTCCATTTTTAATCAGATTGGACCATTGGATTTGATTTGATTCTCTTTTGCCCAATGTCTCCTTACTGCCTCCTGGGTCTTCTAACCTTGAGCTTTTACTCCTCTGCAGTTTATTTTTTTTTTCCTGCAATCACTTCACAGTCCTTTTAAGAGACTTTTGAAGCTGTTGTTTCCTTTACAGGAGAAAGGAAACATTAATGGTTCTTAAAATCAAAGACTCAAAAGGAAGAGAAATCGTATAGGTCAGCAGTGTTGTGGACTACAGTTACCTCTGGGAGTTCACAAAGGCTTCCCAAGGGGAAGGGAATTGGTTTGAAAGGAATCACTTTGGATCCTCAACCTTCACATATTTTCTTCCCTAAAATTGATTGCACTGGGAACATCCTACAGTCAAGCTAACCCTTTCACAATTGGTCTCTTCCACTTTAAAAAGAACAGCATTTTAATATGATGCTGGTCCAGGGTGTAAAAACCTCAATGCACCAGGTGAATTTCAAAAACTGGTGTGAGTGTTAGAAACGGGGATGACCTTAATGACTGAGTAGCAAATCCATGTGCATATCAAATAGTTTCTAAGTCATAGTTTCAAAATATGGATAAAGAGCAAAACTGTATATTGTCAGATTCTAGACTGTTTAAAATCATTGCTCAAAAATATATGTGATTTTTGACAAATAGGGAATCCTCCAAAATAAGTTGTGTCATTGTGATAAAACTCTATTCTTATCTACTGAGCAGTTTCATTGATTACATATATGAAAAAGAAGAACTAGAATAGAAAAGATTCTGAGCCCTGCCTCATTTTGAAATAAGGAACATTTATTCGTAGTAATGCTAATTAATCAGGGAAAATGGCTACATTCATCTCATTGAAAGACTATTGCCCAATAAACTTTAACATTTTGTATTAAATACTCTTCAAAATTGATAATGTGTTTATATTGTTTTGAGTGACTGTCTGCTATTAATTGTAATGAATCAATCAAAACATTTAATCTGCAGAGTCTTACAGTTGTAGGAAGTATAATGATATTTCAGTTTCAATTTATTTTCATATAGTTCTTCTATTCAATTAATCAGCAAAGGCAATCAAAAATTTTTTTCAATCTACATATATGTAACATTAAGATAAAATTGGAACTAGCAAGTGGTATAATGATTATGTCTTTGGATTCCCACATAGTCACTTGCAGTTTGAGCCCTGGGCCTGGCTCCTTAAACAATCACAGCAGGTGCATGTGTGTGCATGTACATGCCCCAAATCCAAGAGGAGAATGGAGGAGAAGGGATTGCATTGTGGCCAACCCCCAGGAGGTGATTTCTCCCTTTCTGTCTCTCCAATGAGCACATGTGTCATAGCAAAAATCTCTCTGAAAAAAAGAGAGAAAATTAAAAGAGGTAAATGCAATGAAAACACTACTAAATAGAGCCTGTGTATTTTTAAATGGATGATGATAGACTTAAATTCATGATAGGTTATACTGAATACTTTAAAAATATATTATGATAGCTTAATTTTACATATCCACATTTATATCTTTTGCAGTTATTTAATATTTTGACAAAAAAATTAGATATAAAAGGGACACTTTTTGAAAATAAATCTTCAAATATTTTCAAGAAGTATATACAATTAAATATTTAAATTCACTGATCTAACATTATCATAGCCTATTGTCAAGCAACTCTATGACTATCTCAGTAGTGAGTAATTTATAGAGAATAAAGGTTTATTTACTCAGCTCATGGTTCTTGAGGGCCAAGGTTGAGGTGCTATATCTGGTGAGATCCTTCTATCTAGTGAAGCTTCCCTGCAGAGTCCCAAGGTGGCACAAGGCATTACATGGCAAGGGAGCAAAAAAGTATGTCAACTGTCTCCACTTGTCTTCTTATAAAGCCACTAGAATTCTATTATGGAGTGTCCCTCCCAGTGACCTAATTACCTACCAAAAGTCCCACCTCAATCAGATTAAGAGTCTACCTTTTTAATGCCACCACAAGAATAACCAAATTTCAATGCATGAAGTTTTGAAGTACACTTGTAAACCATAGCACAATATAAGAATATTTATTTCTTCTGCAAAATCTTCTTAAGAATATAAGTAAACAAACTAACTATGGGGAAATAAAAGAATCTTTTCTCCATAGTTTTCCTAAAAGTAAACTACATGCTGAATGCATGTAGTTTCTCATCATTCAGGTTAGTCTTAATGGGCATGCTTTATACTGGTAGGTAAGAGTAATAACTAACAAGATTGTCCAGAGCAAGCAGCATAAAGTCAGCACTACCACTTCATAATCTAGGATATCGTTCTCAATGGAGAATATTAACAGTGTAGGGCATTTCATATCACAAAGCTTTAATGAACAATTTTTGATACTTAATCACTCTCTTTGAAGGACTATATGTACTATCAACTAATAAATGAAAAAAAAATTTTAATCGGAATTTGGTCTGCATTTTGAGATCTTGCACTTAGCACCTCTTAAAAATCCCAGTGGCAAAGAAATACATAAAGGTACTTCTAATAATGAAGGAAATGGGTGTAGGGAGCACCAGTGAATGAGTTTTTAAAACATTATTTACAATTTTGGGATGTATTTATCATGCAGCATAACCTAACTTTTAGAGGTTAGTAGAGGATAATTCAGTTACCTATTTTACTGGTAGTAGACTAAATCGCCTTTTGAAATACTAACTTTACCTAAAACACATACAAGTTTTAAAAAAAGTTTATGCCTTTTCTGGGCCCACCATCACTGCTGAGTAACACCCAGCCAGTGCCCCTCTCCTTCCAGACCCCCAAAACTGGAAAAGACAGAGAAATTGCAGGCATCTCCCTCTGTAGCATGCCCTGCCCTTTTCTGGGCCTGGCATCACTACTGAGAAGCACCCAGCCAGTGCCCCTCTCCTTCCAGACCCCCAAAACTGGAAAAGACAGAGAAATTGCAGGCATCTCCCTCTGTAGCATGCCCTGCCCTTTTCTGGGCCTGGCATCACTACTGAGAAGCACCCAACCAGTGCCCCTCTCCTTCCAGATCCCCAAAGATAGAAAGGTAGGAAAATCTTTCTCTTTCTTCTTTTTTTTTCTCTCTTTTCTAATAAAAAAAAATTCCCCTGTGCCTTACTCTTGCTAATTTTCCTCCCCTCTGCCCACATAAGACAGGGATATTGCAGGCACCTCCATCTGAGGTATGCTCTGCCTGTGCTATGGCGGTTTTTATCTTTGTATTTTTGGTTTTCTTCTATTTTTTTCTTTGTTTTCTCTTTTTATGTCTGTGTTCTATTCTCTTCCTTTTATTTTGCTGCTTGACCTTCACCTACTGCTTAGACTGGTCTTGATGCATAGTAGCCAGTGCCAGTGGGCACTTCTGAATACTGTGAAACTCACAGAAATCTTTACCTCCTCCCCCCTACTGAACCTGCTGCAAAAAGAGAGAAACTCCTTTTTATAAATCTGAATTCTCCTTCTGTGGATACTGTGTTACAAAACACAGTATAATGGAGAAATTAGCACACAATTACCTCACAGCAAAGGGAAACATACTAGTTCACAGTTAGAGAAAACTTACTCAACAAACTAGCTAAAAGTGAATACATTACCAAATGACTAAATATTAGAGAAGAGCCTCAAGGATGAGAGAACCAAGTAATATGTCTCCAAAAAGGGAACACAGAAACTTATCTCCAAGTATGGAAAAATTAGAAGATATTACTGAAAAGTTAGACAAAGAATTCAGAATGTTTATGGTGACAAAACTTTATGAGAGAAAAGAGACATTGAACTCCAGATTAGAAAGTCTTTCCACAATATGAAAGAAGAAATAGACACCACAAAAAATAATCAAATGGAATGGGAGCCAGCAGGTGGTGTGGTGATTAAGATGCTAGACTCTCACATGGCTGACAACAGTTTGAGTCCCTGACATGGCAGCAAAAAATCTCACTTTCTGTCTATTTCTCTCTCTTTCTGGTCAAGTTTAAAAAAAAAAAAAGTTATAATAATAATGATGAATACATGTAAATAAAATATTTAATAAAGAAAAGAATCCAATGGAATTATTAGAGATGAACACTATAATGAAGGAAATCAAAACCTCACTTGGAAGTATTAAAAGCAGATTGGATCATGCAGAAGGTCGAATCTTGAATGTAGAAGAGAAAACCACTGACCTAGAAAATCATCACCAAAGAGAATGACAAAATAGCCCCCCCAAGTGAGGATAATATACAAGTACTAGATACCATTAATAATTGGTACTTCAAAAGGTGAAGAGACTAATAAGAGCATTGATAATCTATTTGATGAAATCCTGAAAGAAAACTTTACAAGTCTAGAGAAGCACCAAAACATTCAGACCCAAGAAATACAAAGGACTCCAAATAGGATCAACCCAAGAAGATCCTCTCCATAGCACATCATAGCCAGACTAGTCAAAACCACAGATAAAGACAAGATACTAAAATTGGTAAGAAAGAAACATCAAGGTACCTACAAAGGTTATCCCATTAGTCTAACATCAGACCTTTCACTGAAAACAATGTAGGCAAGGAAAGAATGGAAAGATGTATTCAAAGCATTAAGAGAGAAACAATTTCAACCAAGATTACTATACCCAGGAAGATGATCCTTCATATATGAAGAAAAGATAAAAACATCTCAGATAAACAAAACCTGAAAGAATTTACCAGCACCAAACCAGATCTTTAAGAAATTCTGGAGGGAGTGCTATACCAGAAAACCAAAGAGACAGACAGACATAAGAGAACAAAAACAATGAAGAAAATGGCCAATTTAATGGAGGGATAAGTCCAGAAATATCAATAATAAAGTTGAATGCTAATGGATTACATTCTCCAATCAAGAGACACACATTGGGAACCAGCAGTTAGTGTAATGGCTATGTCGCTGGACTCCCACACAGTCGACTGTGGTTCGCGTCCCGGACCCGGTGGATTAAAACTCACGCCGGGGCGCATGTGCATGCATGCCCAAGATCCCGAGAGGAGAATGGAGGAGAAGGGATTGTGGCGTGACCATCCCCCATGGGGGGTGATTTCTCGCTTTCTGTCTCTATGTCTCTCTCTCTCTGTCTGGCGAGCACGCACGCCCTGTAGTGAAAGCCTCTCCAAAAAAAAAAAAAAAAAAAAGAGACACATATTGGCTAAATGGAGGAGAGAAACAGAAACTCTATTTGTTGCTTACAAGAAATGGACCTAATGGATGAAGACATGCATAGATTAAAAGTGAAGGGTTGAAAAAGGGTATTCCATGCAAATGGAAACCATAAAAAGAGCTGGAGTCATGATACTAATTTCAGATAAAATGGGATTTAAGACAAAAACTGTAAGAAGAGACAAAGAAGGGAATTATATTGTAATAACAGGAACAATTCATCAAGAAGATGTAATACTTATAAATATCTATGAACCCAACTCAGGAGCACCCAAGTACATCAAAGAAAGACTGCCAGATCTAAAAACAGAGATAGAATGAAACACACTAATTGTTTGGGATCTCAGCACCCCTCTATCTCCTTTGGACCAATTATCTAGATGAAAAATAACCTCCAAATAGGGACAGGATCTAAATGATACCATAAATCAAATGGACTTGACAGACATCTATAAAACCTTCTACTGAAAAACCATGATATATACATTTTTCTTACTCCTACATGGAATCTTTTCAAAGATTGACCATTCGAAAGGGCACAAAACAAGTCTTTATAGATTCAAAGGGATAGAAACTATATCTAGCACCTCATCTGACCAGGATGGAGTTAAACTTGGTATTAATTTTTTAAAAATACACAAAAAATACACAAACATATGAAAACTAAATAACTTACTCATGAATGACGTCACAAGTACTTAAAAAATTAGGACTGAAATCAAAAGATTCATGGCAACCAATGACAATGAGTATACAAGTTTCCATAATCAATGGGACACAACAAAAGCAGTCATAAGAGGGAATTTCATAGCAATTAGTGCACATAAGAAAAATATGGAGAAATGTCAAATGGACAATATAACTTCATGCCTTAGAGATTGGAAAAACAACGACAAAACATCAAAAATGCCAGGAATAACAAAATAAATATTTGAGCAGAAATAAATGAAATAGAAAATAAATGAAAGCATATGCTGGTTCTTTGAAAAGACAAACAAGATGACATACTATTAGCTAGCCTAATTAAGAAGAGAGAAAGGAGCCAGATAAATCAAATCCAATTCACAATGAAACAGGCAATATAACAACAGACACGATAGAAACGCAAAACATCATTAGAGGATACTATGAGCAACCATATGTCAAAAAACAAGAAAACCTGGATGAGATGGACAAATTCATGGGCACATACAAACACCCAAGATTGAATCAGGAGGACATAGAAAGCCTGAATAGACCCATAGCAAGCAATAAGATAGAATCAGTAATAACTAAGCTTCCAACAACAACAAGAAAAGGCCTGATCCTTTTGGCTTCACTTCTGAATTCTACAAAACTTTTAAAGAAGAGTTAATGATCCAAAAGGAAGGAACCATTTCAAATTCATTTTATGAAGCCTTCCTTTTTCTCATGCCCAAAACAGACAAGGACATGACAAGGAAGGAAAACTACAGATCAATATCTCTGATGAGTAGAGACACAAAAATTCTCAACAAAATCCTAGCAACACATATCCAACAACATATAAAAATGATTATATATCACAACCAGCTAGGCTTTATTTCAGGGATGCAAGGGTGGTTCAACGTAAAAATCAATGCAAAAAACACAAATGTAATACACCATATTAACAGAAAAATAGATTAAAAAATATGATCATATCAATGATGCAGAAAGTGCATTCAATAAAATACAACATTCCTTCATGATTAAGACTCTCAGCAACATTGGCACAAAAGGGTCAATCCTCAACATGGTAAAAACAATTTATGAAAAACCCATAGCTGACATCATACTGAGTGGTACTAGACAAGAATGCCCACTTTATCCACTCCTTTTTAATACAGTATTGAAAGCCCTAGCCAATGCAATAAGAAAGGTGAATAATATAAAGTCATTCAAATAGGGAAATAAGAGGTGAATTTATACCTATTTGCAGATGAATACATGATTGTATACATAGAAGACCCAAGAGTGTCTATGAAAAGACTCCTGGAAACAATATATGAATATGATAAAGTAGCAGGATACAAAATCAACATACAGAAATATATAGAATTTCTATATACAAACAAGGAGACTGAGGTAGAACTGAAGAAAGTAATACCTTTGTCATAGCCACAAAAAATAAGATCCTAAGAATAAATCTCACCAAATAAGTCAAATACCTCTATAAGGAAAACTATGAAAATCTTAAAAAAGAAATTGAAAATGACCCCCAAAAGTGGAAGGACATCCCATGTTCTTGAATTAGAAGAAATAATATAATCAAAATGGATATTCTACCCAAATTAATCTTTAGTGCAATTCTACCCAGTTCAATCTTTACTGACAGTTCTACCCAAATTAATATTTAATGCAATCCCAATCAAATTATCAGAGTCATTCTTCACAGCCCTAGATAAGAGAATCACAGAATTTGTGGGGAATCATAAAAAATCATCTATTGCCAAAGCAATCCTGTGCCAAAGAGTGGAGTAGGAAGCATCTCACTCTCTGACCCCAAAATATAATACAAAGCTGTGATAATCAAAACAGCATGATATTGGCACAAAAACAGACAGGAGGATCAATGGAACACAATAGAGAACCCAGAAATAAACCCCGAGACATACAGCTAACTGATTTTTGACAAAGGGTATCAGTCAATCCAGTGGGAAAAGGAAAACCTAGTTAGCAAATGGTGCTGGAAAAACTGGTTACCCACCTGCAGAAAGATGAACCTGCATCTTTCTCACCCATAACAAAAATCAACTCAAAGTGGATCAAAGATTAAACCTAAGACCTCAAACTATAAAATTACTGGTTGAAAAAAACTGGGAAACTGTGGGAGACATTAGAGTAGGCAAAGACTTCTTAAATAAAACCCTCAAAGCACAGGCAATAATCCCCAAAATAGATAAGTGAGATGACATCAGATTAAGAAATTTCTACACAGCAAAAGACACAATAATTACTATGAATTGATAACCCTCAGAATGGGATAATATTTTTGTAAACTATGCCTCACATAAGGGACTGATAACCAGAATACACAGAAAACTCAAGTAGCTTTCATAAAAAAATGACCAACCTAGTTAATGATGAAAAAATGAGCTGAACAAAAAACTCTCCAAGACATACAAACAGTTGAAAAGCATATAAAAAAACGCTCAACATCTCTCATTATATGGGAGATACAGATCAAAACCACAATGAGATACCACCTTACCCCAGTCAGAATGGTTAAGATAAAAAACGAAACCAAAAAAAAAAAAAAACCCAAAAACATTGATAACCGCTGAAAAGGCTGTAGTGAAAGGGGAAATCTCATCCACTATTGGTGGGAATGTAAATTGGTCTAGCCAGTGCAGAGAACAATATGGAAGTTTCTCAATGCTCTACCAATTGAACTATTATATGACTCTGCCACTCCTGGGCATCTACTCAAAAGATAGGAGATTGTTTAGTCAGAAAAGTGCTTCCACATCTGTGTTTATTGCAGCATTATTCACAATTGCTAAGACATGGAACCAACCAAAATGTCCACAGAAGGATGAATGAATTGAAAAAGTGTGGCACATATACTCTATGGAATACTACTCAGCCATAAAAAAAAAAAAAACAAGATGCTGTCATTTGATAGAAAGTGGATGAATATGAGATATTTACTGCTGAGTGAATAAAGCCAGGCTATGAAGGAGAGACATTGCATGTCTCCACTTAATATATACTGAGTGTTCACATTCTATGGCAGAAATTGAAAAATTAGAGGATATAGAAGCATGGAAAATGGTTCTAGATACTGAAGACAGTGTGGTAAGAGGGTGGGAAAAGGTAGAGAGTGTGATGAAAGAAATTAAGGAGAAAAATATAAAGGCAAGACATTTATGGGATATGGAAATGGACTGTTGTCTGTTGATGATAACATATAGTATCTTCAGTTGAACTGGTGTGAGGTGTATTTGCATTGGGTAAATTTACAAGTCAAGTGATGTACAGTGAATGTATACAATAAATTAAAAAAATAAGTTTATTATTTCTGATTTTAAAATAATATGTATTATTTGAAGAAAATTTGGAAAACACTAAGAAATAATGAAAAATGACATCTATTGGGTCATCAGAAGAAAAACAGAAAAATTCATCATGACTTTTTAAACAATTTTTAACATTTCAATGAAATACATAAAAAAATTTTAAAAAATAGAGAAAATTACAGTTTCAAATATTATTTCAGCCAAGGATTGAACCAGGCACAATCTCAAAGAGGCTGTGGATTAAAGATTAAAAAGTAACACGAAAAGGGGATTACATTGACAATCTGTGTAATAAACCTCTACCTTATTACTTTCTTCCAGGTGAAAATAAATAAGAGATTTCTTTGAGAGAGAAATCAATTACATTTTGTTTTAGATTTTGTATTTGTTTTCTTTTGATCTTGGAATTATCTCTTTCCATTGGAGTTAGCTCTCCTGATGATTTACCTTCGTTAAACTTAAGCTAGTATATTGACATTTTATGCTACAACCTTTCCACAATGCCTGTGATCTTTGTTTATCTGTTCTTACTTAGGAATGAAGCAATAGAAGGAATGAGTAGAAGCTGTGTATGTGGGTATGTTTTCCCAACTAAAGGGTTTTGCTTTAGGACAAACAGATAAGGAGTAAACTATTGCACTTAGACATTCCTGATATTAGAGTAAGGAGACCTTTGCCGTTGAATCTTTATTGTCATAGTTAGATGGTAAATTGGGGGGATTTGTAAGAATATAGAACAAAGAGATAAAGAGGAAAATATGAGAGGGGAAAAGAGGCAATTTAAAAAACCAGCAGTTAGCGTAATGGCTATGTCGCTGGACTCCCACATAGTTGACCGCAGTTCGCGTCCCAGACCCAGTGGCTTAGAACTCACACCGGGCGCGTGTGCGTGCGTGCCCAAGATCCGAGAGGAGAATGAAGGAGAAGGGATTGCGGCATGACCATCCCCCCTGGGGGTTGATTTCTCGCTTTCTGTCTCTATGTCTCTCTCTGTCTGTCTGGTGAGCGCACGAGCCCTATAGCAAGTACCTCTCAAAAAAAAAAAAAAAAACACAGCATCTGTCCAATGGAAGTTCTAGAAACCAGAGTAGTGAAAATAGAAGTGCAAATTTTGAAGAAACTGAAGATAGTTTTCTAGAGCTAAAGAGCATGGATCTCAATACCAAATAGACATCTTAAGCACCAAGCTAAATGAGTGGAAATAGCTGCCTGGACATGCCACCAAGAAATTTCAAGAGAGCAAGGATAACAGAAGATTCGAGAAGTTTTCAAGTCAGATACCAAAAAAAAAAAAAATCTCCAAAATAACAGTGGCTTTCATACATGCTAGAAAACTAAGCAAAGTTGTTAATGTTCTAAACAAGCGACCTATCAATCCTGAATAGACAGAATAAAGATACTTAGAGAAAGAAAAGACTCAGATTTTTTTTTTTTAACCTCCAAGTGTACTTTCCGGGAAATAAATTGAAGATGCACCCTAGAAAATTGGGGAAGGAAACTAGAAACGAGAAAACATGTATCCTAGAAAATGTTATCTCTAACCAAAGAGAGCAGAGGAGGAAAGTTTCAACATAATCACTTGGAAACAAGCATACAACAGAAGAGATCACTCTGGGGTGTGTGTGGAGGGGAAGGACAAAGATAATGGAAATATAGTACTTTTCTATACATCTCATATCATGGCACAAATTAAAAAAAATGATCATATTGTCCAGTACAATGGACTAAATAGGGGAGGATGCATGCCCTGGAAGGTTGACTGCCTGTGGGCTCTGTCAACCTGGGTCCATCTGGTGAACTTAGAGACTGAGGTATCAAGAATTTAGCTGATCTGGAAGTCAATCATGAAATCAGTAGTTGGGAAGTCCTGAATTATACAGTATGATTAAAGTTTGGAATAGCTTGGTAGTATGATAAAGACAACTGGTGATTTATTATTCAAAAGAGAGAGAGAGAGAGAAGAAATTCAACCAAATTTCAGATTAGAACAATTCTTTTGGAGCAACATAGCATCATGGTGAAAGTAGTGTAATCTGGACATGTTATTTGACCCTGGAGGAGAAAATATTTTCAGAGCCACAATGCAATACCATAATTCATTGATTTTCACTTTTAGAATCAAGGAAACATTAACAGGAAAAAGCATAAAATGTAAATATTGTTAATCCTGACCCTATTAAAAGAAAGGTCTGGCTGATGGCCATGGGGAAGGAGGACTAATGATTGTATCTCATAAATTTGGGAGTCAAAAGTTTTTGTCTATACAGTGAGAGCCTCTCTGAAGATTTCTGCCATCTGCCTTCTGCTACTGAGTTCCAAAGGGAATGGAGTATGGAGTCTTTAACTAGTTGGATATCCTTGATTGAGGGAGACAATGTGAAAAGGAGAAACACCACCTCTGAGCCCAACAGGAATGCAAATTAAAAGCAACTGAAAGTGGCATTGGTTAGAAATTTATTTATTTATTTATTTTAACTTGGCTAGAGAGGAACAGAGAAAGAGGGAGGGAAGTGAGAAAGCAAGCCACCAGGTCTGAGATTTGAACTATGGTCAGCCACATAGGAGTCCAACTCCCTTAACCACCATGTCAACTGCCGGTCAGCCACAACAGAAGATAAAGTACATGAGACTGAACTGGTGAAATCGCATCTTACGGCTTTTGACTAAAACATTGCCAATTTTCTTCTAGGCTTTGTTTTCTAGTTTTAAGGATTTTTGCCCTGTCTTGAGCAACTGATAGATTCATGTACCTACTATTTGAATAGAATCCTAACCTGTTTCCTGGATTTAAGTTTTAGGCAATATTCGTTAGCATTTCTTTGATAAAACTGCTTTTCTTGAAATTAAAAAGTATATTAAAAAATACTTATTTAATGACCATAGTAAGCTATATAGTATCAGCTAAGTGCTACCTTACAGTATATTCATTCTACTCAGAGTTTCACACCTAAAGTCAGACATATATTCACAGATGTGTATATACTAGGTGAGCTTGCTATTGAAAATAGTAAGATTATTTAAGAAATTTTGTGAATCAATAAAGCATGGGGGGGAAAAAAGAAATGAAAAACAACTATAGACACCTGAGATAGATACCATTTTGAATCAGCTGATAAATGAATAAAGAAAATGTAGCATATATGTGTGTGTGTGTGTGTGTGTGTGTATGTATGAAGCTAGAAATGGAAAATTATTGATGATAAAATATATGATTAAGTCATTGTGCAGTATATTCTGGATGGGAAATCACATTTTATATGCTGTGACAATGCTCAGGGAATGAATGTAAATTAATTAATTAAAAAATGTTTCAGAAGAAAATTACAGTGCACTTGTAAATAGATACCAGCTTTGTCCATATTTTTAGTTTAAGGTATTTTGTGAATCAATAAAATGTGGGAAAAAAAGTATAGTGTGGAAGGGATAGAGGGGAAAGGGGAAGGAAAAAACAAGTAAAAGCATGCTTAATTAACAACAAAAAAAGTCTATTTGCTGATAAGTTATAGAGTAATAACTTTGGCTAGACTGACATGCATAGCATTTGTGCTGGAAAAAGAAATGTTGTACACTGTAAAGATATGATTAAATGTAAATAAATTAATTAAAAAATAATGCTAATAAAGATTAAATAAATAATTTTAAAAAAGAATGTGACATAGGTAAACCCCTCATTTTTGTTACCAAATTGCTATTAGGCATTCAATAAATGATAAATGATGAGAAAGAGAGAGAAATAGCAAGGGAGGGAGGGAGAGAGAGAGAGAGACCAAGAGATATTGTAGCTTATCAAATAAGAAGTAGGCTTAAAAATTTTTACTGAAATTTCATAGAGAAACTTTATAAGGGGAGAGGTAGGGAAGTAGCTAGTGATGTTAAACAGAAAAATCTTCATGTTCCATGACTCAGGAAGTCCATTGATATTGTCTGAATTTGCTATCTCAAGAAACTGCACCATAATCTTATAATTTATTTTTATCAGTGTATATATGTATTTAGAGGGTTTTGCCTTAGAGCATGTGTGCTCACCAGAGAGAGAAGGAAAGTAAGAAATTACGCTCTTGGGGGATGGCCATGCCACAATCCCTTCTCCTCCACTCTCCTCCTGGGATCTTGGCCATGCACACACACACGTCCAGCCTGAGGGATTTTTTTTTCATTATTTTTATATTAATTATTTATTTTGTATTTATTCACTGAACACCACCACAGCATTCAAGATGCAGTTTCCCATCCAGAATACAGTGTATATATATATATATATATATATATCTCCCCATTTCTCACCCTCTGCCATATCCCACCCTCATCCCTCTCTATCTCTGGTATCTGCAGTTGCTTTCCATTCCCTTTTTTTTTTCTCCCACATTTTGTTGGTTAACAAAATATATTAATTGATCTAACTACTTCAGGCCACTAGGTTGGGACTTGAATCACATTCGGCAATGTGGGAGTCCAGAGACTGTTATGCCATCTGCTGGCCCATTGTGTATATTTTGATAAGCATATTACATATAGAAGTAATCACCAGACAAAGTAAAAGTCAAAGAAGCTACTGTTGTGCCCCCAATTCCTAGAATAGTGGTGGGCTGACTACATACATTCCACAGTTCTATCCTCAGAGAAAGTGATCCTCCCCAATCAAAGGTAGATCCTGCTGTCTGCTGAATCATGGCAATCCTACACCTTTAGTCAGTCACTGGATTAGAGGGTGTCTGATGAGATATGAAGGGAGGAGTTGGGCAAAGTTTCTTTCTTCTTCCTTCTTTAAAAATTTAAGTGTCTGAATTTGATGTCTGGACTGATAATCACTATCTTGCATTCACAAAGAAGCTAGAATAAGGGGAGGTGGGGAATCAATGTGTTATAAAATTACGTCTGTGTACACCTTTCACTAATCATATCTGGCACTGTTATGTAAAACCAATATTTATTAAAGTATACTTTTAAGGTCCCACCTTTGACTCAACCTCTGATCATTTTCAAAACAGAGTCCATGATTAAACCAGTACTAAGTAATTTAGACTCTGCGAGCTAAAAGGAGGCCTGGGAATCTGCAGTTTAAAGATACGCCCAACTAGCCCTTAACCACAGAATAGTTTCAAAGCTGTTTTCATAAATCA
Source organism: Tupaia belangeri chinensis (assembly GCF_000334495.1). Classification (NCBI taxonomy): domain Eukaryota; kingdom Metazoa; phylum Chordata; class Mammalia; order Scandentia; family Tupaiidae; genus Tupaia; species Tupaia belangeri. Next base: position 9,673,686 of record NW_006159617.1, read on the forward strand.
AGATACGGACAAGCAGTTGGTGTAATGGCTATGTCGCTGGACTCCCATGTAGTCAATTGCAGTTTGAGTCCTGGACCCAGTGGCTTAAACTCACGCTGGGCATGTGTGCGTGCGTATTCAAGAGCTCAAGAGGAGAATGGAGGAGAAGGGATTGTGGTGTGGCTATCCCCTTTGGGTGGTGATTTCTCGCTTCCTGTCTCTCTGTCTTTCTGGCAAGTGCATCTCTCGGTCTTTCTGGCAAGGCCATGCCCCCTATAGCAAAAACCTCTCCAGAAAAAAAAAAAAAAAAAGAAAAAGAAAGAAAAGAAATTAAGATAAAATATACTCCTTCCTGTAAATTAGACTAAGAACTTAACTTGTAGACTAAAAATATATTTTTTAAGTATTTATATGAATTCAAGATTAGGTAAATCAAGGCAATCCAATCATTTGCTGCTTTTAATAATGACATGGGCTTTTTTATTATAGGATTTGTCAATGACCTATTTGTTGTTGGTGGTGGTGGTATAAGGCATGTGTATTCACCAGAGAGAGGCAGACAGAGAGAAAGAGAGAGAAAGTGAGAATACCCCTCAGGGCAGATGGCCATGCCACAATCCCACCTACTCTATCCTCTCAAAATTTGGACACATGTGGACATGTGTGTGGCATGTTTTTCAAGCTTCTGGGATGGGACTCACACAGGGCAAGTGGGTCATGTGAGATCCAACTGCTTTAACCACCATGACTCTGGCTGACTCAGTCAATAACCTATCTTTAAAAAACAAGTTCAAATAGAAAGTAGAAGAAACTTGGTAACTCAATTTGCCTCTTTCTATTTCTTTCCCCTCACACCCAAACTCCATTATTTTTACTTTATTTTTATACAAAATTTGGGATTTGAGTCAACCAAAAGAATGTGAATTCTGATTTTTCATTTCCCTATGCAAACTTGGGATCTTAAAAAAAAATGAATTATTTTAAAGTGAGATGTGAAAGGCTGCATTGCAAGTTGAATTCTAGTGCTTTTAGGGACTTTTTTTTCCTCTAGATACTTCTGCTCAAATGACCCTCCATATCTCTCATCTTCTCAGTTTTCTCAGTGTAATATCCTCCTTTCCGTTTTTCCCCAACATATTTATCTGCCCAAGTGAAGTCAGAAGTATTTTAACGTTTTCTCTGTTTTTGACTTCTACTAGGATCTTCCTGCCCAGAGTCCTCATCTCATTTTTAATTTGTGCATAATTTACTCCACTTACATAGATTAGAATTTTGCTGGCTTCTTGAAGTCTACTTCGTGCAGTCATAGTGTTTGTCTTTCAAGACTTTATAGCCTCATTTGTTTTCCCTCTGAGCCTGAGTAAAATTGGATCAACTATTGAGGGAATGTTTGAAGTTTCTTTAGAGATTTAAAACTTTTGATTCCCATGCTTTTTAGAGAGGGACTGTTCAGTCTCTTTATTCAGGTAGTTGCTACATGAAGGGATTATTAAGTAATTAACTTTCCAAATTTGTTCCTCAGAAAATGGGAACACTTAACAACAACTATATCACCTAAAATAATTAACCAGTTTCCATGGATCTATGTGTGTGTGGCGGGGGCCAGGGGTCAT
>NW_006159617.1:9675495-9683297 GCF_000334495.1 Tupaia belangeri chinensis
ATTTTTTCAACACAAATAATTTTTCTTTTTTTGTTTTATATATATATATATATATATATATATATATATATATATATATATATATCTCCCCATTTCTCACCCTCTGCCATATCCCACCCTCATCCCTCTCTATCTCTGGTATCTGCAGTTGCTTTCCATTCCCTTTTTTTTTTCTCCCACATTTTGTTGGTTAACAAAATATATTAATTGATCTAACTACTTCAGGCCACTAGGTTGGGACTTGAATCACATTCGGCAATGTGGGAGTCCAGAGACTGTTATGCCATCTGCTGGCCCATTGTGTATATTTTGATAAGCATATTACATATAGAAGTAATCACCAGACAAAGTAAAAGTCAAAGAAGCTACTGTTGTGCCCCCAATTCCTAGAATAGTGGTGGGCTGACTACATACATTCCACAGTTCTATCCTCAGAGAAAGTGATCCTCCCCAATCAAAGGTAGATCCTGCTGTCTGCTGAATCATGGCAATCCTACACCTTTAGTCAGTCACTGGATTAGAGGGTGTCTGATGAGATATGAAGGGAGGAGTTGGGCAAAGTTTCTTTCTTCTTCCTTCTTTAAAAATTTAAGTGTCTGAATTTGATGTCTGGACTGATAATCACTATCTTGCATTCACAAAGAAGCTAGAATAAGGGGAGGTGGGGAATCAATGTGTTATAAAATTACGTCTGTGTACACCTTTCACTAATCATATCTGGCACTGTTATGTAAAACCAATATTTATTAAAGTATACTTTTAAGGTCCCACCTTTGACTCAACCTCTGATCATTTTCAAAACAGAGTCCATGATTAAACCAGTACTAAGTAATTTAGACTCTGCGAGCTAAAAGGAGGCCTGGGAATCTGCAGTTTAAAGATACGCCCAACTAGCCCTTAACCACAGAATAGTTTCAAAGCTGTTTTCATAAATCAAGATACGGACAAGCAGTTGGTGTAATGGCTATGTCGCTGGACTCCCATGTAGTCAATTGCAGTTTGAGTCCTGGACCCAGTGGCTTAAACTCACGCTGGGCATGTGTGCGTGCGTATTCAAGAGCTCAAGAGGAGAATGGAGGAGAAGGGATTGTGGTGTGGCTATCCCCTTTGGGTGGTGATTTCTCGCTTCCTGTCTCTCTGTCTTTCTGGCAAGTGCATGCACCCTATAGCAAAAACCTCTCCAGAAAAAAAAAAAAAAAAAGAAAAAGAAAGAAAAGAAATTAAGATAAAATATACTCCTTCCTGTAAATTAGACTAAGAACTTAACTTGTAGACTAAAAATATATTTTTTAAGTATTTATATGAATTCAAGATTAGGTAAATCAAGGCAATCCAATCATTTGCTGCTTTTAATAATGACATGGGCTTTTTTATTATAGGATTTGTCAATGACCTATTTGTTGTTGGTGGTGGTGGTATAAGGCATGTGTATTCACCAGAGAGAGGCAGACAGAGAGAAAGAGAGAGAAAGTGAGAATATCCCTCAGGGCAGATGGCCATGCCACAATCCCACCTACTCTATCCTCTCAAAATTTGGACACATGTGGACATGTGTGTGGCATGTTTTTCAAGCTTCTGGGATGGGACTCACACAGGGCAAGTGGGTCATGTGAGATCCAACTGCTTTAACCACCATGACTCTGGCTGACTCAGTCAATAACCTATCTTTAAAAAACAAGTTCAAATAGAAAGTAGAAGAAACTTGGTAACTCAATTTGCCTCTTTCTATTTCTTTCCCCTCACACCCAAACTCCATTATTTTTACTTTATTTTTATACAAAATTTGGGATTTGAGTCAACCAAAAGAATGTGAATTCTGATTTTTCATTTCCCTATGCAAACTTGGGATCTTAAAAAAAAATGAATTATTTTAAAGTGAGATGTGAAAGGCTGCATTGCAAGTTGAATTCTAGTGCTTTTAGGGACTTTTTTTTCCTCTAGATACTTCTGCTCAAATGACCCTCCATATCTCTCATCTTCTCAGTTTTCTCAGTGTAATATCCTCCTTTCCGTTTTTCCCCAACATATTTATCTGCCCAAGTGAAGTCAGAAGTATTTTAACGTTTTCTCTGTTTTTGACTTCTACTAGGATCTTCCTGCCCAGAGTCCTCATCTCATTTTTAATTTGTGCATAATTTACTCCACTTACATAGATTAGAATTTTGCTGGCTTCTTGAAGTCTACTTCGTGCAGTCATAGTGTTTGTCTTTCAAGACTTTATAGCCTCATTTGTTTTCCCTCTGAGCCTGAGTAAAATTGGATCAACTATTGAGGGAATGTTTGAAGTTTCTTTAGAGATTTAAAACTTTTGATTCCCATGCTTTTTAGAGAGGGACTGTTCAGTCTCTTTATTCAGGTAGTTGCTACATGAAGGGATTATTAAGTAATTAACTTTCCAAATTTGTTCCTCAGAAAATGGGAACACTTAACAACAACTATATCACCTAAAATAATTAACCAGTTTCCATGGATCTATGTGTGTGTGGCGGGGGCCAGGGGTCATGCATATATGTACTTTTGAGAGTGTTTGTGTACACAGGATGTACCAGTCAGAGAGAAAGACCATGTACTTTTTATAAAATACAACAAAGGGATACATGATGACAACTATGATGATAACTATAAGCAATCTGTACTTCCAGAGGTGTTTTCACTATAACATTGAAGGTAGATATGTACACAAACACTAAGAGGAAGCTGGAAGAAGAGGCTCAGGCAGAATCGCAGAGTGTAGGTTAAGAGTGGCTGCCATGACAACATGCAAAGAGTCAAGGGTTAAGGGTCAAATGGACCTGATTTTAAACTCTGGCTCAGCATTTCTGTGACCTTGGCCAAGTGGCTAACATTTGCTGAGGCTTAATAACTGAGTCTCTAAAGGCTGTGAGAAATACTTAACTCATTGTATGTGTGCAATAAGGAGTAAAGATAAAATAGGAAATGTACCTAACTCACTGTAAAATATTAATAAATGAGAGCTATTATTATGGAAATAGCCTAGCTCCAAGTTTGTAAATTGAGTTTTCTGCAATTGTACCTAGAATACAAAATGAACAGTTATAGGCCAACATGCAAACTGATTTTATTTCCAGAGGTTGACTCCAAACCAGAATGTAATTTTTAGGGCAGAGGTCAGTTTTCCAAGCTATTTAAGAAGTGTGGGCTATTTTAGAGGCTCTGAGGTCCAGAAAGGGTGTAAAAACAAATTATCTTCTCTATGCAAAGTAATATTCTTTTCTTTTGCTGTCTTTACTTCAGCCAGCATTGGGTCCTATATATTTTCTCAAGTAGACCAAAGTAGATTTTCATGTTTATTTTTTTTTTCAGATATATAATTCTCTTGCTAAAGGAGTTTTTAGTACCATTTATTAGAAATAACTTTTTAATCAAATGGGCCCAACAGACATATGTAGAACATTTCACCCAGCAACTACAAAATACACTTTTTTCTCATCTCCATATGGAACATTTTTGAAGATTGACCACATAATAGGGCACAAACAAGCCTTTATAAATTTAAAAGTGTAGAAACTAGATCCAGCACATTCTCTGACCACAATGGAGTTAAACTGACATGAACCACAGAAAGAGCCCCTGAAAATACACGAAAACATAGAAAGTAAACAACCTACTCCAATATGATTTCCAAACTACTGAATAAATTAGAACTGAAGTTTTAAAAATTCATTGAGAGTCAACAGGTAGCATGGAGGTTAAGGCAATAAAATCCCACATGGCTGACTTCAAGTCCAAATCCTGGACTTGGTTACTTGAAGAACAAGCCAGGGATGTGTGCATGCATGCCAAAGTCCTGAGAGGAGAACTAGGAGAGGGGATTGAAGTATGACCATCCATCCTGGAAGTGATTTCTTACTTCGTCTCTCTCTCTTTGGTGAGCACACATGTCCTATAGCAAAATTCTTTGAAACCAACAGTAATGAATACACCATTATCCATAAACTTTGGGATACAGTAAAAGCAGTCATAAGAGGGAAGTTCATAGTCATTAGTGCTCACAAGGAAAAAAAAATAAGAAAAATGACTAATAACTTGACATCGCATCTCAAGGAACTAGAAAGGCAGCAGCAATAAAACCTGGGAAAACAACAACTGCAACAATAAAACCTCAAAAAATAAAAATACAGAGTAAAGATCATATTTGAAATAAATGACATAGAGAATAAAAGAACCATTAAAAAATTAACAAAATGAAAAGCTAGTTTTTTGAGAGGATAAACAAAATTGACAAATCACTAGCTCGATAAATCAAGATAAACAGAGGAAGGAACCAAATTGATGAAACTAATAACAAAGTTGGAAATATTACAACCATTATATCAGAAATACAGAAAGTTTTGAGGAAACACTACAACTGACTACATGCCAACAAACAAAAAAACCTAGATGAGTTTACAAATGTCTGGACATGTATAAATAACCTAGACTGATTCAGAAAGACATAGAAGACCTGAATAGACTGATAACAAGTGATAAGACTGAATCAGTAATAGTCAACCCTCCCAACAAAGAAAAGCACAGGTCCAGATCGTTTCACTTCTGAAAAGTATAAAACATTTAAAGAGTTAACCCCAACTTTCCTCAAACTATTTCTAATGATTCGAAAGAAAGGAACTTTTTCCAACTCATTATATGAAGTCTCCATCACTTTGATATCAAAAGCAAACAAAGACAAAACCAAAAAAGAAAACTACAGACCAATAGTCCTAACAAATACAGATGTAAAAAACTTTTTTTTTTTTTTGCTATAGGGCACGTGTGCTCACCAGACAGACAGAGAGAGACAGAGAGACAGAAAGCGAGAAATCACCCCCCAGGGGGGATGGCCATGCCGCAATCCCTTCTCCTCCATTCTCCTCTTGGGATCTTGGGCACACACGCACATGTGCCTGGCATGAGTTTTAAGCCACCAGGTCCGGGACGCAAACCGCGGTCAACTACATGGGAGTCCAGCGACATAGCCATTATGCTAACTGCTGGTCCCAGATGTAAAAATCTTTAACAAGATACTAACAAACTGAATCCAACAGCACATTATGAATATAGTACACCAAGACCAAGTAGGCTTTGTCTCACGGATGCAAGGATGGTTCAACATATGTAAAACAATAAATGCAATACATCACATTAACAGAAAAAATAAAAAATAAAACCACATAAATATGCAGAAAAAGCATTTGATACAATACAACATTCCTTTATGATCAAGACTCTTGGCAAAACAGTTGCCAAGACATTTATCAGCACAATAAAAGCCATATATAACAGACTCATTGCTAACTATTATACTGAATGAAAAAAACCTAAAAGCTTTCTCACTGAAAACTGAACAAGACAAGGCTGTCCACCTTCTCCACTCTTTTTTGACATAATGCTGGAAGTCCTATCCAATGTAATCAGAAAAGGGAGAAAAATAAAAGGCATTTAGCTAGGAAAATAAATTTAACTGTTTCTATTTACAGATGATATGATTATATACAAGGAAAATCCAAAGGAATCATGAAAAAATTCCTAGAAGTGATAAATAAATTTAGTAAAGTAGCAGGGCATAAAATCAATATAAAAAATAAATCGCATTTTTATACACCAACAATGAATATACTGAGATAGAATTGAAAAAAATCAATCACATTGATTAGAGTCATAAAATGAATACAATATCTAGGAATAATCCTAACTAAAGAGATGAAAGACCTTTACAGAAAAAAAATATTAAAAAATTGCAAAAAGAAATTAAGTATGATACAAAAAAGCAGAAAGATGTCTTATGTTACTGGATTGGAATACTCAAAATCATCAAAATGTCGGTTCTATCCAAACCAGTTTACATATTCAATGCATTTTGATCAAATAACTGGTAACATTCTTTTTTAAAAAACTTTATTAATTTATTTATTTTAATTTGACCAGAGAGGAGCAGTTTGTGTGTGTGTGTGTGTGTGTGTGTGTGTGTGTGTGAGAGAGAGAGAGAGAGAGAGAGGGAAAGTGAGAAAGCAAGGCACCAGGTCTGGGACTTGAACTGCAGTCGTCCATGTGGGAGTCCAAACCACTGCTGGCTTCTACATTCTTAGCAGAAATAGAATTAAAAAATCCATAAAATTTGTCTAGAATCATAAAAGACTCCATATCACCAAGGCAATACTATGCAACAATAAATTAGGAGGCAGCTTGCTACCCAACTTCAAAATATATTACAAAACAATGATAATCAAAAGAGTGTAGTACTGGCATAAAAATAGAAACAGACCAATGGAATAGAATAGAGAATCCAGATATAATCACCAAATCATAGAACCAACTGACCTTTGACAAAAGGCACAAGACTATGCAGTGGAGAAAGAAAGATATTTTCATCAAATGGTGGTGGATGAACTGAATATCTACCTGCATAAAAATGTAACTGGACCCATATCTCTCACCTTGAACAAGAATCAACACAAAATGGATCAAAGATTTAAACATGAAGCCCAAACTATAAAACTACTGCTAGAAAATTTAGGGAAAACTCTCAAAGACATTGGAGTAGACAAAGATTTCTTAAATACAACCCGTAAAGTTAAGCAATAATCCCCCAAAATAGACAAGTGGGATTACAGCAAGCTAAAAACTTCTGCACAGCAAAAGAAACAATAATTACAGTGAAGATACAACCCTCAGAATGGGGGGAAATATTTGCCAATTATGTCTCAGATAAGGGATTGATAGAATATATAGGGAACTCAAGCAGTTCACCTGTAAAAACATGAATAAACCAATTTAAAAATAAACAAATGAGATGAACAGACAACTTTCCAAGGATAATATACAAATGGTCAAAAAGCAAGTGAAAAAATGGTCAATGTCTCTATTATAAGGGACATGCAAATTAAAACCACGGTGAGATACTATTTAACCCCAGTCGGATTGGCTATGATTTAAAAAAATAACAATAATAAAGAATGACAAGTGGCAGCAAGGTTGTGGTGAAAAGAGAACCCTATTACACAGTTAGTGGGAATGTAAATTAGTACAACTGCTGTGGAAAACAATACAGAGTTTCCTGAAAAACCTACAATATAACATGACTCAGTAATCTCACTTTTTGGTATTTATCCATAGGCTAGAAAACAGTCAGAAAGACACTTGCACATCCATGTTTATTGCAGCATTATTCACAATTGCTGACACATGGAATCAACCCAAATGTCCAAGAACTGACAACTAATTTGAAAAAACTGTGACATACGTATACTATGCAATACTACTCAGTCATAAGAAAGAATGAGGCCTGTCATTTGATTCAAAATGGATGAACATAGAAGTCTTTTTTTTTTTAAATTACCTAGCATATTTATTCTTTTCTTTTTAATTATCATCATAATCTTCTTTATATTACATTGGATTACATATAATTTTACATTGACTTCCATTGGTTTTTCAAAAGGGAATGCCATGCATGTCAGTCAATACAGAGGCATCGATCTCCCCGCTTTATCATTCAAAGTCTTTTCCATGCATTTCCCAATAATTATTATTATTATAATTTTTTAAAACAGTCAATCACTATTTCTCATTTTGCTTGTTAAAAGACTTCACCCATCATGAAATACTTCCCAGACCAGTCCAGTTGAGAATACTATACATGTCACCTTCAACAGATAATGAACCATATCTGTTTCTCACTAACATCCTCTCTGTTGTTCACTTGCTATCTTTCTCTATCCTCTTCTCTCTTCTTTTTTTTTATAGTTTATTTTTTATTATAATTTTTTTTCCCATCACAACACACAAATGAATTTTCCATCCAA
>NW_006159617.1:9684346-9689787 GCF_000334495.1 Tupaia belangeri chinensis
CGGGAGCCCCTGGCTGCGTGGCGCGCCCCCCAGAGCGGGCCGCCGGCCAGGCCGTTCCCGGCGCGCGGCTGAACATAGAAGTCTTAATGCTGAGCAAGGTGAATCAGATTTTGAAAGACACACACTATATGTTCCCAATCAATATGTTACATATGTTGGCAGAAATTGAAAGATCTGAAGATATGATAGTAGAGAGGTTAAGTGTAGATACCAAAGATTCAGAGAGGGCAGTGGATGGTAGATTGTGGGTGGGAGGAGCAAAGGAAAGAAACATTTAACAGACAAAAGGATGCAATGTTCTCTATTGAAAATGGTGTATGTTGTGGTATCTGTGATTTGATTGTCATGTACTACATGCATACTTCGAAAAACTACAATATATTGTGCATTACAAAGATGTATAATGATGGAATGTAAGCTAAAAATTTAAAAAATAATAAATAGAAAAAATAATTTCTCCACAGCTCACATTCACATATAATATAAAATAGGTAAGTAACCATTGTGAAGAAATACGCAGGGACTAAAGTAAGCATTGTAAAGGAAATATACAGAGATTAAACCATCTGAGAATTGTTTCAGCCAGAGAGCTTTTATGATTGTATACTTTATTCATGGAATCAGCAGACATTTACTAAGTGCTTACTATGTACCAAAAGCAATTAGCTACATGTCAGGAAATTTAAAGTGGAAACTAAAACACGCTTTGTGGGTCAAAGTGTCTAGGAAGAGAGATAGGCATTATAAATGGAGAGGCATGAGATCGTGCCACAGTGGAGGACTATGTACAGTTGGAGTGATCTGTATATAGAAGCCTAGGCTTGTCCCAAATATTTGGGGCCTTGGCAAGAATACAATGATGGATCATGTAGCATATGTCAAAAATACTAGATTGTCAGAAAAGTCGTGATGCATTTTTGCATAAAACAAATGTCAGGAATTATCCAACAACCTAATATTTAAAAGATATTTAGGTATAAATAAAAAGATACAAGTTATGCTCACACACTGCTAAATAAAATACAAGGGGTCTTAAAAAATTCAAAGAAAATGAATATTATAAAAATGCAACATTTTTTGCAATTAGTTTTCACTAAATCATACTTTAATTTCACCTTTCTTCAGACTTTTTGAAATATCCTCATATGTTCTTCTCTGCTACCTGGACAAATAAAACTTCACAAAATCAGGCATGATTTTAGAACTCTGGGGCGCCTCAGAGACCTAACAGACCATGAGAGTTCAGGGTGAAAGAAGCCTTGATAATCTTCCTTCCTTTTCCTGTCCTCTGTTTATTTTCCTCATACTTACATGTATGTGGACACATGGGCCATGTACAGGAGCTCTAGCTACAGTCTCTGGAAACAACGGCCTCTTGGTCCCCACTCAATCTCAGATATACCCATGAGTAGTTCCATTTTGTCCTTAGGAGCAAGAATAAAGATAATGGGCCTACCAGCCTGGGAAAGTAGGGTAAAAAACTACTCAGTCAGGGAACTTCCAGAACCTAGATATCAGAGCATGGTCTGAAAAGTGTGGTGTGTGTGGCAGGGTTGCACCTAGTTGGCTCTAGGGACTTGTCATCCTGTAGCATAAGTCATAGCCTGCTAAGAGCTGCAATGAGCCCTTCTGAAGCAATCACCTTTTTTGCTGCTCAAAATTCAGTATTACTTAAGCGATTTCATAGTATTTTTCTTGACATGCATCATCCTAAAATGCATGCAACATTCCAACTTTTTATGCTTTGGTTTTGTGAAGGATAGGCAAAGTATATTTATTTGGTTTTCAGTGGCCACAAGATGAAACCTTGAAAAAAATGTTATTTCTGAACTTGTGAAACAGTTTCATTTTCCAATGGCTGTACAAGCTAATAAGCAACTGCCAAGGAAGAAAAAATAGGAAGATATTATTTTTGGCTGCAAATTCCAATTTAGAGTTGAAAGTATAGTAGGGGCATCTTCAGAAAAAGGCATGTGTTTTCAAGCACTTCTTCCAGCCAGATATTTTCCTATCAACTGGTTGTTTTCATTTATTATATCTACAGGCCAGGGTTGTACTGAATTGGTTTACACCAGGGTTATAAGAAACTAGTCCAGTTCAGACTCAGCCAAAGCGAGTTAATTCCTTCACTACAGGTGTATGGATCTTTTCTCCTGCCTAGTTTGTCTCCCCCTCAATTTCTAATTTTCCTTGGCTCTCTGCTCATCTTTCAGTGTTTCTTCAGTTTCTTTTTTCTCAGTGTCTACAGGTCTTCCAAATTCTCATCATTGCCATCTACTTCTGGCCATTTGTCATGTTTTGTTTCCTAGGATTTGTTCTTGTGGAAATAAACAACAGGTCTATGCACTGAGGGGCTGAATGGTGACACAGTGTTAATGCAACCTTCTGTGATGCTATATCACATGGAAAGGTTCCAGGATCACATCTAGAGACCACCCTGAACATATTAGGTGTGCATATGCCCAGGATTTGGGGCTGGCTGAAGCTGGAGGGCATGGCAATAATGAAGACCCTGTTGGGACTACATCTTTCTCTCTTGCTCATGGAAGAACAAAAGAAACTTAATAATAAGAATGAAAACACCCAAGTCATACATTGAAGCAGAATACCCTTCTCTGGTCTTGACTACATCAGAGGATTTTCTCTCTCACTTATTTAGCCACCTCTTTTCCAATAACCTGTCCTCCATTCAACCCCAAGAAACCCATTTCCACCATATACTATTGTGGACCTCAATATCATGCAAAGTTACTCTACTCCAAATCAAATGCAAACATATGAGAGGGTCTTCAAAAAGTTCATGGAAAATGAATACCTTTCTTTTTTAAACTGTGGATGGATTTCAAAAACTTTTACACCCTAATAAACTCATATTCTACTTCCATTATCCACAAACTTTACGAAGCCCTCTTGTGTTACACATCAACCACAATATTGTCTCTCTACTGATCACTTAACTATGACCCTTTTGCCTCGTCAGAACTTCTGGTCTGTTTCCTTCCATCCTTATCTAATTTACATACTATAATCCTTCATTTCAGCATCACTCTTGCCCATCCCCTAAACTCCTTTATGCCTTATGTTTTCTCACATCCAACCTAGGATGTACTACTGGGTTTTCTCCTTTGATAAAACTTAAGCATCTGCTCATTGCTGGAGAGAAACACAGTAGGGCAAACGGCTACCTCTATAAATCCATGATCACTCATGGGAGTGAGTATTCAACTGTGCCCTTCAACCCTACTGGTATTTTCTAGCCAACTGACTCTCTTCTCCATTTTTCTCAAAACTGTGATGATGCCTGTTCAGTCTGCTTCTACCATGAATGATGTACAATTGTTCTTTCTGCATTCACAGAGAAAACTGCAGCTATAAGAAATAATCCCCTTGATATTTAGTTACCAATTCTGTAAAGCTACCATGGTTCCAGGATAAAGACAAATATACTTACCACAGCTTGCCTATCATCCCACAACCTACAGCCTTCACGTTTCAGTAGCAATGTCTTTTACTTTCTCCAATGTCCCTTCTGTAACTTGCAGGATGATAAGAATTGTTCATGTTATTTAACCATTTTCAAGCCCTCCAGATTATTTATACTTTAAGGAGAAGGGTGTAGAAATTGGTTTAGTTAACAATAACCTCAGGTCATTCTTACTACCAGAAAAGATTGGAAAACTCCCATGATCTCTCCTTCCCCAGGGCTTCTCTTATGCTGCTTGCTCTGCTTGGAAACCTCTTCCTCCTTTTCTCTCTCTTTTCATCACACCAGATTTACTTATTCACCTCTGACTTTCGGCTCAAGCATCATATTTGGCAGGAAAACTTTCTTCATAACCCCCAGCACATCATCACCTCTACTACCAAGTTTAGGAAGCCTTATTTGACATATTCTCATAGGAGCACATTTCTTCTCCTCATAACACTCATTCCAATTTAATAGCACACACGTATTGTGTGATTATTTGGTCATTGTCCCTCTCCCTATCAGACTGTGTTGTTAGGTGGGACATCTGTCTTCCTTCATTCATTATTAGTTTGCACAATGTCTAAGCTGTACCTGGTCCAGAACAATTCCTTGATACTATTTCATACTTGAATGAATAAATCAGGAATTATTTTAATAAGTGAATTGGCTCTTAAAATTGGCAAGTGAATTTAGAGATTAGCAAATTAAAACCTCAAGAGAGCATTATCCAGCCTCTGCTTGAATATTTTTAGTATTGGGAATTCATTCCATTGTTGGATAGTGAAAGAAAATTCATTTTTCTATGAAATTCAAACTTGATCCCTCTCAACTTCTCTTCAGTGCTTATAGTTCAGCCTTGCTTGAAATATTATCCAAGTCTGTTTCCTCTTAATGATATCCTCTTCCAACACTTGAATACTTTTAGCATGTGACTTTATGTTTTTCTCCCTGCTACATGAGCAAACATAGTTACTTCAATAGTTCTTGACCTGAAATAGTTCTCAGACTAAATTGTCTCCTCCCCAGTTTGAGCACAGTCTAATGAACACAAAAACACGATAGAAACAACAGAGCCACCGAGCCGTCACGTCTTTAAAATAGTAGCTTTAAGTCATTACTCTGAGAAGATGAGTCTGTTTCCTTCCTTCTACCATTTACAGTTTAAATTACAAACTCATTGAATCACCAAGCTGCAATATCTCTAAGAAGGATTGTTCCTACAAGGCAATGAATCCAGAGGACACATGAGATTTATTACAAGTACTTTTATTGGAGCAATTTGTTGACAAATGCTCAAGAAGGAATACAGAGTGATCAGTAATAATAAAACCTTATGGAGATCATTTCTCAAAGTACTGTGTAGGAGAGAAACTGAGACAGATTCCTTAACCAAAGGTAGGTTTTCTGTACCTCTCCAATAGTAGATTTATATGTCATCTCTGGAGAAATTGTAGATGTTTCAAATCTAAACTACATCAAAGCTAGGATTTATAAAAATAGTAAAGGGGTTCTATTTATCTCCATTCACTAATCCTAGCCAGCAGCTGAAGAGAATTGAGCTTAAATCCTATTACTCTGTCATATCCCCCACCCCCTGGCCACAATGTCAAGGTGATACAATTATTTCTGGAATGAGCAAGGAGGCTGTCACATTGACCAAATGTTTTCAGTGCTTAGAAAAGAGGGGACAGGGTGGTTTCACAGAGTAAGACAATTACATGTCCCTTTAATAAATGAAAACCTTTCCAAGGATCACTCTTAAAAGGAAGCCCTAAAAACCAGAGATAGAAAGACCATATCATTGCTTAGCTTTGCCCCAGGAGGCCAAGTATCATTTAAAAAGTGGTCAGAGCTGCTTAGAACTTTTAGTTGAAAAGGACGATACATGGCAGTCTGTAATTTGATCATAGCCAAATTGTTCACTGAGTTAGAACAATGCAAGAATTCATAACTCAGTACTTGAAAATGTATA
>NW_006159617.1:9689979-9706458 GCF_000334495.1 Tupaia belangeri chinensis
AATGTTGAAAATTCGGGAAAGAACCGGGGCATTGACGGTAGAAGAAAAAAAAAAGATTTGTAGGAAAAAGAAACCACAGGCAGAACTGACAAATATTGGAATTGTGTAAACTCTAACAAACTTCACAGTACCCAAACCCCAACATTTCCTTTCTTGTTATGGCAATACACTAAAAAACAACAACAACAACAAAAAATTAAAAAGATTGAATTAACTGAAAGATTAAAGGTTCAAGATTTCCCCATGGTTTCTCACTTGGGTTCTCAAGTGTGTAGCTTACAGGCCAACATAGTTTTGGTTGTTTTGTTTCCATACTCTTGTTTCCCTTTTTTGTGCCTTCCTACCTACTATTTTTCCACCCCCATTTTGTGTGTGTGTGTGTGTGTGTGTTTATTCAAATCTTATGTAGAACTCAAGGTCTAAATGAAATGCCTCCCTTTCCCTAAAGCATTTCCTGATGTCCTCAGCTAGAAGTAATTTCTCCTCTAAGCTCTTCTGACATTTTTTTTTCTTGCCTTTCTTGTGGGATTGATCATGCTTACATGCACATTTCATTTCCTCTCCTGGTCTGTAAACTGGGAGTGGAAACCGTGTCTATTTCATGTTTTCTCTTACTCAACATCTTACACTAAGCAGACATGAGGAAGAAATGTACTTGAAGTATTGTGGAAACATGAAAGATATATAGGCATGATTAAAAGGGAAGAATACAGCAGTCAATATGCATGGAACAAGCAAGTTTAGAAGGTCAAATAGAACATTGGCTTTAGCAACTACATACCAGAGTATTGTAATCTGCATGCCATAGGACTCAGTAAAAATGCTCCTCCTCTTCACTGCCCTCAAAGTAATAAAGAACCTGGAATTCTTTCTTTTCTAGAAGTCATAATACAAAACATTTATAACTGTGACTAAATAAAAGCTTTAAAAATTTATGTATGCACAAAGTATCATAGCAAAGTCAAATTTAAACAATGAAGTAAACCCAGGGCCAAACAGTGCCAAAAACACATGACAAAATTCTGAGTTTAGACCCTGAGAACTCCCTAAGTATATGGATTTGGGGCCGGTCAGGGCTTCAGGTGGACCTGCTGGGGATGCAGTCCTCTCTCTTTCTCTCTCTCTCTCTCTCTCTCTCTCTCTCTATATATATATATATATATATATATATGTTTGTGTATATTCACAGAAGAAATAAACTTAAAACAAATGAAGTAAGCCCATATTGGTATATCTATCAATAATAGATGTATTAAAACATAAATGGCTGCTGCACTTTAATATGAATTAATTAATATAGATTAATATAATAAATAAACCAGTAGAGGAAAAGGAAAAATTTTGAGAGTTTAAATGGAAGTAATTGTACATATTTCCTTTTGCAAGTGACATGTAGTCTTCTGGGTAACACTTTGAGAAACTTTGAATATCTCTTTTCACCAACTCTTTCTGGTTTTATCATCCATTGAGGATCCTTGCCTCATTCAATTAGTTTGCATTAGTGGTTGCAAAATGGACATTTGCTAATTCTATTAGTCCCTCTATATGTATTAGCTGGCATTCCTCTGTACAGGAGAGCTTTCTCTTTTCTCCTGTGTCTCATTTTTACATGAAATATTGACTTATGTTTCAAATAATATTGATTCCTGGATTTCCTTTTTAATCCAACATAATACATTGCTGTCATGATCCCTTTTGGTATTCAGATTGTCCAAAATTTTGCCAGTCCCTTTGAAGATGATTTAAGTGTCTTTTCCAAAGGTCTCTGATATTCAACAAGCAATTCCTTGGATTTTGGCACAAAATACTGCAGGTCTGGACATTCACCTTCCCCAAATCTGGAATCAGTCATTTTTCTCAGAAATCTCCAGTTCTTTTAGTGGGGAAATGTTAATAAGTAGAAGGATGCTCATTCTTGCTAGACTCTCAATGCTCCTAGAACTTTCCAGTGCACAAAACTAGGAAATGTATGTGTGTGTGTACACATATATGACTTCATATTTGTATCATTAATGTCAATACAATACTAGAAGGTTAATTTTCACTTTTTCATATTTATTTTTGCCATAGGGTGTGTGCACTTGCTAGAGAGAGAGAGAGAGAGAGAGAGAGAGAGAGAGAGAGAGAGAGAGAGAGAGAGAGAGAGAGAGAGAGAGAGAGAGAGAGAGAGAGAGAGAGAGAAAGAGAGAAAAAACACCACAGGAGCATAGCCATGTCACACTCCCTTCTCCTCCATTTTCCTCTCGGACTTTGGCCATGTACACATACACACATGTCTGGAATGTTCCTCAGGCCACCCAGCTCAGTACTTAAACTGTGGAGTTAGCCGTGTGGGATCCAGCACCTTAACAGCCATGCCACCTGCTAGCCTGCACAGTTTACTCTTTTTAAAATTCTTGTTTTTACATTTATTTATAACATTTTAAATACTTACATATTTAAAAATCAAAACTAAATAAAAAGTCATTCTCAAAAAGATCTCACTTTTATCCCAATTCTGTCACCCCTACTCCCATCCATCCATCTCCCAGAGATAAACATTTTCATTTGTTTCAGGTCTTTACTTCTTATGTAGCTTCTTGACAAAAAAAAAGAAAAAAAGAAAGAAAGAGAAAAAATGAAATATATACTTATGTATATTCTTATTTCTTCTTTTTAATGCAAATATGGCATACTGTATCAATGCTTATCTATCTTGTCTTTCTCACCTATCAATATATCCTGGAAATTATTCTTCACCAGATGGTAAAGATTCTCATTCTTTTTAAAAGACTGCATAATACTATAAAACATGGTGTAAATATATCATAGTTTAATCAATTAGTCTTCTATGAGTGGGCATTTATGTTGTTTCCAATATTTAGTTTACACAAATAATATCACAGTGATAAATCTGGCTCTGTGTGTGTGTGTTTATGTGTGTGTATTTCCATGTTGTGGAGTGTATATTCTGGTTGAAATTTCCAGAAGGGACTTTGTAAAAGGGCAAATGCAATTAAGTTGTGTTACATATTGCCAGATGTTTCTTCATCTTTGCACTCAGAGGACAGTTATTTTTGAGTAGCAGAGTGTGTGTGCAGAGAAGAGGAAGCTGACAGAGGAGGATTCTTTTTTAATACAGTGGTCTCTTCTTAACCAAGTGATATGTCCCAATACTCAAGTGGGCGCTAGAAACCATAGACGGGACCAAATTCTATACTATGTTCTTATATGTACATATCTATGATAAAGTTTAACTTTTGAATTAGGTATAGTGAGATATCAACAACCACTAACAATAAAATAGAATAATTATAACAATATAATAAAAGTTATAGGAAGGAATCTCTCTCTCTCTCAAAATGTCTCACTGAGCTGCATTCCCTTATTTTTAGACTTCAGTTGACTGTGCAAAACTAAAACAGACAAAAGCAAAATCGTGGATATGTGGGGACCACTATGCCTTTATAAATTTCGTTTCACTGTCTTGGCTGGTTTTGTGATTTTCTATTATCAAGATTTTTTTTCCCCTTCCTAAACAAGTGCATCCAGGAAGCCATTGATAACTGGAATTGAAAAAATTAGTGACCACACCTCAGTTCTGTATGCACAGAATTCTTCTCTCCATCCACGATCTTCACAGGAAAGGACTTACAAAGATAAGTAAAAACTCCTCAGAGCCATTTTTGTATTCAATGCTTATATTTACTTGTGAAGGAGAAGCAATATATCTTTTAAATTTGTTCATTTATTTATTTCTTCCATTTCTTCACCCCAACAGAGAAGAGAGTGCAAGAGAGCACCCCCAACAGAATCTTGACACCTCAATCCATCCCCAGCTTCAGTCACTCCCAGATCATGGGTGTGTATATGTCTGGCATACTCAGAGAGATCTCTGGACATGAACTCTGAACTTTTCAGTGTGGGTCAGCCTCACAAAGTGTAATATTTTATACCTATACCACTGTCTGGCTCCTGTTTACTACAAATTTTATAGGGTATAGAAGACTTCATGAGAAAACGAAGACTCAATGACACATTTAGATATGAATATTTATAAAAAGAATTTGGACAAAGAGTAGTAAATTATGAAAATATGACAATGTGAAGAGACTTGAGCAGAACTAGTTAACTGGGCAGAGAAGTGACTAGAAAGGTATGGGTTAAATTAATAAGGTTTATTTGCACATATTTCACTAGGCCTTAATGTTCCATCCTTGATGATAAAAATGGTTGGTTTCTTTTGGTATAGGTAGAACATGTGCATGAGAGAGAGAGAGAGAATGAAAGAGAGAGACAAAGTGAGAAATCATCCCCCACGCTCCAGGTGATGGCCATGCCACAACACCTTATGCCACAATTCATTTTCCTCCATTTTCCACATACACCTGGTGTATTTTTTAAGCCACCAAGTCCAGGTTTTGACTACATGGTTGGCGAAGTGGGATCCAGCCACCTTAATCACCATGCCACTGGCTAGCCTCCATCTACTGCTTTTAAGACACAGAAGGAAAGTCAGAGAGATCTTCTTACACCTACCATTTTTAAAGTGACTTTAACTTAAAATAGTATGCTAGTATGGCATATTTTGGGGTGGCATTTTCTGAATTTTGTCACTTGTTCATCACTATGTGCCAAGCACTGCGCTAAGCCATTTTATGCTCTGGATACCATCTTTTCTCAATTTCTTAAGGACTTCCTTCTATCAGTTCCATTCTGTATGTTGTATAACGTGAATTTCTTTACCTATCCTCTTTTCCAATTACTATCAGCATATAAACATTGCATAGTACCTTTCATTTTTAAAAAGAAAAATAGGGGTTCAGCGGGCCAGCAGATGGTATGATGGTTAAGGTGCTGAATTCCCACATGACTGACTGTGGTTCAAGTCCTGGACCTGCCAGTTTGCTTTCTCTCTCTCTCTCTGGCACAAGCCCTATAGAAAATTTAAAATTAATAATAACAATTATAAATTTAAAAAGAAAAGGAAGCCCTTCTCAAACCTTTTCTCAATTTTTTGCTCTCATCTCGGTTACTTTTTCAGGCACTTCTCTCCACTTCCTCATTTCCACTATGCAACTCAATGCATTCCTCAATGTCTTTTTCCTCTAAAATATCACTGATCTTCTGACTGAAATAACTAGCAAATGCTGTGCTATCGATTTCACTGGATATTTTTCGCTCACCTCCATTGTCCTTTGACAATTTTCAATATGCAGACCCTCCTCACTTTGAGCTGTTCTCTTTCAACAAATTCTAACATGATGTCCTTTATTCCTCTTTGACTGATAGTAGTTTAGTTTAGTTTACTTTTCTTTTAATGGAGAGTTACTTGGGGCTCAGAATGGAACTATTTTATCGTCTCTCCTCTTCCTAATGATCTCAGTTATTCCTGTGGCCTTTGCTAATGACACCCATATTTGCTTTTCTCCAGCCAAATCCTGTTCCCTGAGCCTTAAATTCCCATTGCTTTCTGATGACTTGACAATTTACCTTGTTGCTTTACCAATCACTCAAACATAGCATGTCCAAAAATGGAACTCTTGATTCCTTTCCCCAATGTTCTCTACATTGAGTCATCTTTGGTTTTACTTTGTACTTAAATTCCCACATTCAGTGTATATGTGTGTACTATGACTGCCTTAAAAAAGTACCATACATTGGGTAGCTTCAACAACAGAAATCTACTTTTTTTTTTTTTATAATTATGAAGGGTAGGTCAAGGTGAGCTTAAGGTGTCAGTCTTGACTTAAGGCCTTTCTTCAAGTCTGAGATTACAGTCTAGCTTTGATTAGAGGTCATTCTTCTTGGCTTGCAGATGGTTCCTATCTTCATAAACTTCTCTCTGTATGTCTATGTGCTAATTTCCTCTTCATATAAGACACTAATTACATTGAGTAAAAACTCATCCTTTCACCTTGTTTTAACTCAATTACCTTTCTTTTTTTAAAAAATGTTTTGCCATAGGGCACATACATGTACTTGTTGGAAAGGGACAAACAGAGACAGAGACAGGAAGATGAAAAATCACTCCCCAGGGGGGACGACCATGTAGCCATTCCTTCTCTTCTATTTCATTCTCAAGATTTTGGGTACACATGCACATGCACTGAGAGTGATTTTCAAGCTGTTCGGACCAGCATTTTAGTCGCAGTTAGCCATGTGAAGTCCACAGCACCTTAACAATGGCACCACCTTATGGCCCCTTGACTACCTTAAAAACAAAACAAAACAAAACAAAACACTCTCGCTCTAAGTACAGTCACATTCTGAGGTTAGGACTTCCTACATGTGAATTCCTGAGGAACATAATTCAGTCATAGCAATAGGAACACAATTCAGGTCATAACAAAATTCATTAGCAGATTTTCATTGTTCTGGCTTCAAAATTTTTTCCTAATTAGTTCTATCTCCTCATTTCCCCTGTTCTCATTGAAGCTCATGGTGTTATGATCTCTTGGTGGTAATACTGTAGCAAGCTAAAGGCTGATCTTCCCATTTTCCCATTTTCACTCCTGTCCCTTCAATTCATGCTCCACCAAATAGTCAGAGATGTTCTAAATATGAGTCAAATCAAATTACTGCTCATGCCCTACCACTAACACCAGTAAGTCTTTAGTAGCTTTTGATAGAACTCAAAGTAAACAAAATCTCAAGGTCCCTGGAAGCCTGACTTTTGAGTACTTTAATAGTGTCATCCTACTACTACACTGGTTTTCTTACACGCATTTAGGTTCTTTCCTTCTACTCTGCAAGGCTAGTTTTTTTTTTTTTCTTTTTTTGTCATTTGAGATTTATCTTTGCCACTTTTATAAGGGAGCTTCATGAAGAATAAGGCTCTCACCTTATTCTTCTATTTTCATCTTTGTGTCATTTGTGATACTTAAGACTATATGTTTCCTATTTCTAGGCTTTTTTGACTATCTGCCTCCACTTTAGGAATATTTCTCAATGTATTTGCCATATTGCCTGGCATTAAAAAATATTTCTTGGTCCAGAAGGTGGTACAGTAGTAACACAACTGAATCCACATGGGAAAGGTCCTCACATCAAGTCTCAGGGCTTCCTTGAGCATGCCAGGCACATGCATGCCTCCGATCCAGGCTGGCTGAGCCTAGGGATGGGCCAAAGTGTGAAGACCCTATTGGGGTCAGTCTCTCTCTCTCTGTCTCTCTCTCCCCTATTGAAGAAATAAACTTAAATGCATATATAAATACTTCTTGACAAAATGAATAGCTGGATGCATGTATATTCTGTTCTATGATAGCAGATACCATTTCTGCCTTGTCTACCCAAGTCTCTATTGTTCAGCACAAGATAGAAACTCAATAAATATGTGTTGAATAATTAATTTCTATTTTATAGAGAGGAAACTGAGGCTTAGAGAGTTTAAACAACCACCCTCTGATTAGCTAATAAAGAAAGAGAATCAGTATTTAAAGTCTAGTGTTTGGCAACTACATTTCTTGAAATAGTACTGCCAGAAAGGACTTTAGAAAGTATCTCATCTAATAGCCCTGTTTTACAGATAAACAAAATGAAGTTCAGGATGGTAAGATGATTCAACCAATGTATCTACTTTGATACAGAGTTAACTCTATGATGAACTAGCTGGGTAAACTTAGTTATCTTTTCTGTACCTAATTTTCCTTTCCTATAAAAGGAGATGAGAGACCTTGGTGGCATGATTTAAATGTTTTTGGACTTAGGGATTCCTTCCAGTTCAGAACATGCATGACTCTTCCTTTCTCAGTTTGCTTTACCTCTTCTTCTCATTGTTTCTCTTTCATTTTAAATTAGGAGAAAACAATTAAGTATCTTCACATATGTTTTATTCTGTAGTCTAATGAAACCATAAGCAGAACAAAAAGAAAAAAAAGTTTTCCAATCTTTATGTACCTAAGGAAGAACAAGAGTTTTACTATAGAGATGTTGAAGAAAGATAAAAGTTACATTTCTAGCTCCCAGCCATAGTTGAAAGAGAATGTATATAATAATTATTCAGAAGAAATACCATTGTCAATCCCTGTAATAAGGCAATAAATTGAAAAAAAAATTGGGTAAAATAATGTTTACAGTGATAATGAAATATAAAATTTCTTGGTGTGTATGCAGGAAAATTAATAACCCATATTTCCATAGTTTTCACTTTATTTTAGCTACTGGTCAAGAGTGGCTTATACTGTGTGAAGACAAAACATTCTTATTTACTCTCAAAATGTCAAATACCATTGTACTCAAAATACCATCACCTTGCATCACTCTACCAACCTAACCAGCACAGAAAAGAAAAGCTGAAGGCAGAATATGAGGAGACCTGGAATATTAAATCCAGTCTCTTTTCTCTGCAGTCTTCATCAAACACCCTGATTTGCAGTAACCATTCCAAGATGGAAGTGTTTTGAATTCTAAAATAGCTTAGCACCAAATGTGTCATAATTAATCTGAAACTATATTTAGGATGATGAAATTTGCCATGAAATCTGAAATATGCTCCAAATGTCAGTCTTATTTTTAATTAATATGCCAATCCACCTTTGCAATAATCAAGTTTTACAGTCTCCTAGTACTGAATAACTTGGATGCTGTTTTGTGAGTATTTTTTTAAATCTCACAATTATGATAATGTACTTCTCCCACAGATTCTTTCTTCACCCACAGATTGTCAAAGTAAATCTGATTTCATCCCAGTGTTATATTTTGTCTATAAAATCAAATGATGTGAAATGAAGTGTCTTGTTGTCCTGGTCACAAGTAAACAAAATCTTTTCACACCATCACATCTCCCATCCTTATGAAATGATATTTGTTGTAAAAGGGCAATGTGTTATAGTGCTTTAACCAACTCATTTCTTCTTACTTAACTTCTACAATAATAAAAATGAAAGCCCTAGATTGGAAAGAAATGTGTCTTTTATTTTTAAGAGTGGGTATGAAGTTTTAAAATAACAATTAAATATAAACTATGTCACTCATTTTACACTCTTCTTGGGAACCTTCTGTATTTTTAATTGAATTTTTAAATATTTAATGTTCAACAGTTGATAGAGGGACTAGCAGGTGGTGTAGTGGTTAAGGCACTGAACTCCCACATGTCCTACCATGGTTCAAGTCCCAGACCTGATGGTTTGCTTTCTTTCTTTCCCTCTCTCTGTCTTTTTGACTCTCTCTCTGGTGAGCACCTGTGCCCTATAGTAAATTAAATAATAATAATAATAAATTAAATTAACAAAAAATTTTAAACAACAGTTGATAGAAAATATTTTAAAAATTTTGGAAGGTTACAAAAAACCCCAAATAATAAGAATCCTACAGCCTTCTCCAACTGCACTGTATGAATAGTAAACTTAATCTATAGGTATCAATTTTCCTATCTCTACAAATTCTTTTGGTGATAAAGAAAGATAACCATTTCCTGGAAGTTTCATACACATATATGAGAACTGAACTGCTGTCTTGGAACTTTTTCTGCTATTTACAAATAGTGAGATTATTGGTTACAGACCAAGTAAGGCTGTTACGTAAAAAAAAAAAAGGGAGTACCAAATTGAGTGGGTAGAAGTTCTCTAAGGAACATAATCGTTTTGTGTTTGTTTCATCTAATAAAAACTTAAACATCCATTTTGTATATTCTTGTTTATTTCCTTTCACTAACAATTCACTTATTGTATTTTTAAAAAGTTTTCCATTCACGCTAACAAGTGGCATGGGGGGTTAAGGTGTTGGATTCCACATGGCTGACTGTTCAGTTCACGTCCCAGATTTGGTGGCTCAAAAATCACAGTGGGTGTATATACTTGCATGTCCAAAGTCCTTAAAGAGACTGGAAAAGAAGGGATTGCAACATGGCCACCCACCTGGAGGGCTGGTTTCTTATTTTCCCTATCTCTCTTTCTGTCTCTCTCTGGTAAGTGCATACACCCTATAGCAAAACTGAAAAAAAAAATAGAAGTTTTCTACTAGAGATTGGAAATTCAAAGACTGGTATTTCACCAACAATGGTTGGAAAGTTACTGTCATAGATTAATTTCTTACCTTATTTGTAATGAATAACCATATCACTAAAAATAGATATCACAAACATAATTCACAAAAAGCCTTAGTATATGAGAGAAGCAGATGGTGTACATTATCAGGTCAATGACAGTCACTTGGTTCTTGCTCAACTGGACAGAAATGGACATGCGAGCTTTACACTCAGGTCTCCTGAGGCATCATGTTATTATTGCCAAGAAGATAAACTCCAAACAATCATTGTCAAGATTACAAGACTGCTGGCATCTTTCTCTCCTCAGGTCATGGTGTAGACTTTAGCCTTTTCAATGCTACTGAATATCTGTCCAGCCTTTAAGAAGAAGACAACATGCTCTTTCTTACAAAAGTTAAATAGAGTGTTTAAAAGCACTCCACTGGGGAGTTAATGCTTATAAATATATTAGGTTGTTGGGAAAGTCATGACATATTTTTCTATGCAAAAATGCACTATGACTCTCCCGATGACCCAATATCTATCAAAGCAATATCCAATGTATATCTTACAGGTGCCAGATACTACATTGCATGGCAAACCTTGACCTAACAGAGACTGCATTTTAATGAAGAAGACAAACTCTAAGCAAGCACTATGTAAATAAATGTAAATACTCTGCAAGTAAGGGAAAAGGTGCTATGAAATTTTATAGCTGGGGACTTGAACGTAGGTTAAGAGATTGGAGAAGTCTTGCCAAGAGAATGCCTTGTTTAGTTGGGACCCAAGGATGACCAGGAGGGAAACAGAGAAAAATAGCAGGGAGACTGGGCCATTTAGAGGTATAAATGAATAATCTTATTCTTTAGAGATATAAATGAAGAATTGTTTTGCTGCTGCCATTAAGCCTGTTTTATTTTGTGCATATGTGTCTGTT
This sequence comes from Tupaia belangeri chinensis, assembly GCF_000334495.1. Classification (NCBI taxonomy): domain Eukaryota; kingdom Metazoa; phylum Chordata; class Mammalia; order Scandentia; family Tupaiidae; genus Tupaia; species Tupaia belangeri. The sequence goes on from NW_006159617.1 coordinate 9,700,863, forward strand.
TCTCAATGGAAAATATTGGCCTCAAATAATTATATTTTAGCAGTGAAGTCTTGCTTTTAGATTCTACAAATCTGCCTCATAAAAATCCCCTGAACTTTTATTATATTTCCCTTGACAGAAAGAGACAGAAAGCAAGAAATCACCACCCCACCCCCAGAAGGTACTGACACATCACAATCCCTTCCCCTCTACTCTATTCTCAGGATTTGGGGCATGTGTGCTCATGTACCCAGTGTGACTTTCAAGCCACCCAGTTTCGGACTGGAACCCTGGTCAGCCATGTGCCTTAACCACTATGCCACCTACTCCCCCCACTCTTTTCTTTTTTTGAAGGCTAAAAGATGCAGAATCACAGTGAGATTGCTCTAGACTCTTTCAGGTTGAACTTGGCATTACTGTTCTTAGCAGCCAAATTAATGCACACTCAGGGTAGAAAGTTGTTCTGCTGGTTTTGTTTGAAGAGGGCTAAAAGAGCTTATGTAGGGAACCAGCAGTTAGCGTAATGGCTATGTCGCTGGACTCTCACGTAGTCGACTGCGGTTCGCGTCCCGGACCCGGTGGCTTAACACTCACGCCGGGCACGTGTGCGTGCGTGCCCAAGATCCCGAGAGGAGAATGGAGGAGAAGGGATTGCGGCGTGACCATCCCCCCTGGGGGTGATTTCTCGCTTTCTGTCTCTATGTCTCTCTCTCTGTCTGTCTGGCGAGCGCACGCGCCCTCCAGTGAAAATCTCTCCAAAAAAAAAAAAAATTAAAAAAAAAAAGAGCTTATGTAGGGAACCAGCAGGTGGATAATGGTTACGTCGCTGGACTCTCACGTAGTCGACTGCGGTTCGCGTCCCGGACCCGGTGGCTTAACACTCACGCCGGGCACGTGTGCGTGCGTGCCCAAGATCCCGAGAGGAGAATGGAGGAGAAGGGATTGCGGCGTGACCATCCCCCCTGGGGGTGATTTCTCGCTTTCTGTCTCTATGTCTCTCTCTCTGTCTGTCTGGCGAGCGCACGCGCCCTCCAGTGAAAATCTCTCCAAAAAAAAAAAAAATTAAAAAAAAAAAGAGCTTATGTAGGGAACCAGCAGGTGGATAATGGTTACGTCGCTGGACTCTCACGTAGTCGACTGCGGTTCGCGTCCCGGACCCGGTGGCTTAACACTCACGCCGGGCACGTGTGCGTGCGTGCCCAAGATCCCGAGAGGAGAATGGAGGAGAAGGGATTGCGGCGTGACCATCCCCCCTGGGGGTGATTTCTCGCTTTCTGTCTCTATGTCTCTCTCTCTGTCTGTCTGGCGAGCGCACGCGCCCTCCAGTGAAAATCTCTCCAAAAAAAAAAAAAATTAAAAAAAAAAAGAGCTTATGTAGGGAACCAGCAGGTGGATAATGGTTACGTCGCTGGACTCTCACGTAGTCGACTGCGGTTCGCGTCCCGGACCCGGTGGCTTAACACTCACGCCGGGCACGTGTGCGTGCGTGCCCAAGATCCCGAGAGGAGAATGGAGGAGAAGGGATTGCGGCGTGACCATCCCCCCTGGGGGTGATTTCTCGCTTTCTGTCTCTATGTCTCTCTCTCTGTCTGTCTGGCGAGCGCACGCGCCCTCCAGTGAAAATCTCTCCAAAAAAAAAAAAAATTAAAAAAAAAAAGAGCTTATGTAGGGAACCAGCAGGTGGATAATGGTTACGTCGCTGGACTCTCACGTAGTCGACTGCGGTTCGCGTCCCGGACCCGGTGGCTTAACACTCACGCCGGGCACGTGTGCGTGCGTGCCCAAGATCCCGAGAGGAGAATGGAGGAGAAGGGATTGCGGCGTGACCATCCCCCCTGGGGGTGATTTCTCGCTTTCTGTCTCTATGTCTCTCTCTCTGTCTGTCTGGCGAGCGCACGCGCCCTCCAGTGAAAATCTCTCCAAAAAAAAAAAAAATTAAAAAAAAAAAGAGCTTATGTAGGGAACCAGCAGGTGGATAATGGTTACGTCGCTGGACTCTCACGTAGTCGACTGCGGTTCGCGTCCCGGACCCGGTGGCTTAACACTCACGCCGGGCACGTGTGCGTGCGTGCCCAAGATCCCGAGAGGAGAATGGAGGAGAAGGGATTGCGGCGTGACCATCCCCCCTGGGGGTGATTTCTCGCTTTCTGTCTCTATGTCTCTCTCTCTGTCTGTCTGGCGAGCGCACGCGCCCTCCAGTGAAAATCTCTCCAAAAAAAAAAAAAATTAAAAAAAAAAAGAGCTTATGTAGGGAACCAGCAGGTGGATAATGGTTACGTCGCTGGACTCTCACGTAGTCGACTGCGGTTCGCGTCCCGGACCCGGTGGCTTAACACTCACGCCGGGCACGTGTGCGTGCGTGCCCAAGATCCCGAGAGGAGAATGGAGGAGAAGGGATTGCGGCGTGACCATCCCCCCTGGGGGTGATTTCTCGCTTTCTGTCTCTATGTCTCTCTCTCTGTCTGTCTGGCGAGCGCACGCGCCCTCCAGTGAAAATCTCTCCAAAAAAAAAAAAAATTAAAAAAAAAAAGAGCTTATGTAGGGAACCAGCAGGTGGATAATGGTTACGTCGCTGGACTCTCACGTAGTCGACTGCGGTTCGCGTCCCGGACCCGGTGGCTTAACACTCACGCCGGGCACGTGTGCGTGCGTGCCCAAGATCCCGAGAGGAGAATGGAGGAGAAGGGATTGCGGCGTGACCATCCCCCCTGGGGGTGATTTCTCGCTTTCTGTCTCTATGTCTCTCTCTCTGTCTGTCTGGCGAGCGCACGCGCCCTCCAGTGAAAATCTCTCCAAAAAAAAAAAAAATTAAAAAAAAAAAGAGCTTATGTAGGGAACCAGCAGGTGGATAATGGTTACGTCGCTGGACTCTCACGTAGTCGACTGCGGTTCGCGTCCCGGACCCGGTGGCTTAACACTCACGCCGGGCACGTGTGCGTGCGTGCCCAAGATCCCGAGAGGAGAATGGAGGAGAAGGGATTGCGGCGTGACCATCCCCCCTGGGGGTGATTTCTCGCTTTCTGTCTCTATGTCTCTCTCTCTGTCTGTCTGGCGAGCGCACGCGCCCTCCAGTGAAAATCTCTCCAAAAAAAAAAAAAAATTAAAAAAAAAAAGAGCTTATGTAAAACCTCACGATTTTTTGTACCTGAGTAATACTGCCAGAGACCCCTTTAAGAGGGTTCAGAGTCTCTTTCTATTGAAAGAAAGGCCATATAATACAAATTCCCTCACTTAAAAGGCAACAAACAGATTAACTCCCAACTCTCCCCATTAAGAAAGGTGTCCCATGAGACAGAGACTGTTTTGATTATTACTCCAAAGGGCGGTATGAAGAAATTTCACTCCTCTATTCAGCATGGCATTCATGGAGGAATCCTGAACTCTTCTTTCCCACACAGAGGTCACCTAAGTCTCCCTACTGTTTCCTGTTCTTCTATACCACCAGTCATAGAAGGGACTATCAGACACTTAAAAGACAGACAGAAAAGGTTATTCTGTTTCCAGAATAGCTCACCTAGGAACCAGGACAGTAAATTCCCACCTAAAGGAAATGTAGTCCCAGGATTCATTAACTGTTCTACACATGAATCAGAGTGGCTAAAACCATAGTCCTTCTCTCACAAAGCTTAGGGGTCCCCAACAGCTATTCCTGTGTGTATTATAATACTCTCTAATTTCCACTAGACACCTTGACATTTCCCCCTCCTTCTATAGAACATAATTATCATGCTGTAGCAATTTGTCTACAGTAACAACATCAGAATAAACAGGAATGTATTGAAATGATTTTATTTCTGTCAGAAGGTTCTATTCCTCTTCTGCCACCTCTCCTGTTTCTTCTGTTCCTGAAACAGGTGTCAAGTCCTTTGAGTCACTTGCTTGCCCAATGAAGAAAAAAAATAGGATTTATTTTCCTTTGATTACCCAAAAAGTTCATACTGTACAACCCATTAATCCTTTTTATCTAACTTTGTTTTCTAATTAGCCTCACTAAAATGAAATATAAATGATTAATTCATTTATGCAATGATTCATTTTAAAAACCAAGTACCAGCTAGGCATTCATTGAATGAAACTCATATCAGATAGTTTCTTAGGAAATAAAGGAGGGACCAGCAGTTGGCACAAAGACTATGTCCCTGGACTCCCATGTTATTGACCATGGTTTGAGTCCTGGACCCAGTGGTTTAAACTTATGCCTGGCGTGTGTACGTGTGTGCTCAAGATCCTAAGAGGAAAATAGAGGAGAAGGGATTGTGGCATGGCCCTCCCCCGGGGGTGGGTGATCTCTGTGGCGTGGCCATCCCCTGGGGAGGTGATCTCTCTTGCTTTCTGTCTCTCTATCTCTGTCTTTTTGGTGAGCACACGTGCCCTGTAGCAAAAAACCTCTCAAAAAAAAAAAAAAAAGAAAAAGAAAAAAAAAAGGGGGAAATAAAGGGAACAGAACAGAGCACAGGAGTCTTGGACATGAAAAGGGATGAGGAGAGGGTTTCACAGAAGAAGACAAAGGACAAAATAATGAGAGCACCTGTACTATCTTTCATCACTTTAGATCACTTGAGGGTACCATTAAGATGCCTGGGCCCAGTCCTCCTGGTTGTTCCACTCTGAGTCAATAAATACAAGGCTTTTAGAAAGCAGACTTAACACAGGACCCTTAGAATACAAAGACCCTGTCTCCATCCACTCTCTCTGTGTAGTGAGGAATTTCACTGGTCTCTTTACTTGAGAACACAAGACAGTTAACATGCTACTGTAGAAATGAAAACTAAAACTAAACACTAGAAAATGTCGTTCTGAAATAGTGTGGTTTGCGACATCATTGAGGTTTGGAATCAGATATGTTTGTTGTAGGATAAGAATAGGTATGCTAATCTCATGCAATTTTATCCTTTGGGTTTCTCTGGAATTTTTAAGTGAAGTGATCTTATTTTCAATAACCTTAATAAAATTTGAGTTTGAGAGAAGCATAAAAAAATCCATATTTCATCCCAGGTCAATGTTCTGCTCAGTCTATTCTAATTTTTAAGGCAATATGAAAAGAGTTTTAAAAATAAAACGAAGAATGTCTCTGCCAATGCAAAAACTGGGTATGTATTTTGAAGCTTATGAAATTTCAGCATGAATGAGATTTTTGTGGCTTGCTCCCAGGTGGGAAAAAGGTCATTATAAAAATTGTTTGAGTTGTTCTCAAAATTACGCCATATTTAGAAAGAAGAAAAAAAAATTTGTACCATGAACATTTTGAGATTCAAATGGTATGTTATCATATGTGTAGTTTTTTTTGGCTTTATATTCCTTATTTTTATAGAAAATTATAGCAATTTTTGGTATCTGAGAGGAAGAAACCACAGAGAACTACCGAAGTAATACCCAACCATGTAAATCAGTTTCAGTCTGCCTTTTGCATATATCTGCCACATTTTAGTCTGCCCATGCTTCTGCTGTTCATCTACTGTTGAAGAAAACTCCCACTGGTATCGTACACAATGTCCATAGGTGTTATAAATATCCTTTCATAGATCTCCACTGAGAGATAAAGCACGGGGTCAATTCAAAGTCAATCTTAAATTTTAAAGGCAGGCAAGTATATCATTTGCATACAGATCAGCAATCT
>NW_006159617.1:9706566-9710852 GCF_000334495.1 Tupaia belangeri chinensis
GAAAGATTTACAGATACTTTGAGATCAGGCATAATTTATAAAACAAACAAGCACAAAGCTAAAGCTTAGCAGAGAGAAGAGAGAGAGAAACAGATCAAGTTGTATTCATTTTCAATGTTTGCCAGAGAAGAAATTCTTTCTGTAAATTGCTTTTGGTTAAGATTGCAAAAGCCTCAATATGAACTAAATTGGGACCCATGATCTAGGATTGCTCCAGGTGCCTGGAAGTGCTAGGCATCATTTATCTTTTATTCAAGTTACCATCATGAAATGTAGATTTCAGACACTGGTCGACTGGAGTAGGGGGAGGCCAAGGAGGTTTGTTGTTATTTAAATAAAACCTTTCAATTACCTCTGGGTTAATCATTGCATGCTTGCAATTTGCTTTGGTCAAATTAAATGGATCTGTAAAGGTCATGCTCTAAAAGTCATGCTCTAAAAGTTCCTCTGTCCATTCTGAGAAAAAATGCAGTATTCTAGGAATGTCCAGGACACTCGGAGAACTTAATCATAGAGATGATTTCTTGGTTTACTCAAGAAGACTGTCTGCTTGGTCAGAAAGCAAAAGTTTAGAAATAGGAAGGATGAAATGGTAGAGGAATAACAACTATTGGAAGTAAACTGCACCTAGTCAGACATGAGCCAGTGGCTTGGTGAATGCGTCGACTTTTGTGGGGACAGGTCGGCCCCTGACAAATCCAGAATTGGCTGTTGGTTTTCCCTGGACTTCCTAGACCTACATCCTCATTACTGGTCCTCGGCAGTGAGGTGAAGCTTGCCACTCTTCCCAGGATGTGTTACGACCTTTCACAGAAGCTCTGATAAAAAATCCATTCTAGAGAAAACATTAATACTTCACACTTTCCAAATTGTCAATGAAGAATCACAACCTACACAGTAAAGTCCTAGAAACAAAGGAGACTTTTACAACTATTAAAAAAAACTATTACAAAAATGTATACTTATTAAAAATTACCAAGGGCATAATTATAAAAATACAGAACAAAATAAAGAGCTCTGACAGTTTGGTTTCATATGGGAAACAGTTGGGTGTAGAGGTTCTCTTCTAGCACCTCCTATAGTTTAGGGTAGTGTTTCCCAAACATGTCCTAGAAGTACTGTTCTTGCTTTCCATACAAAAATACAAAAAGAAGTTTGAAATTCTGGGGGAGATACAGTGCAGAATTTCCCCAGATTGTAAGTATGCTTACATGAACTTTAGATCTCTAAAATAGTAATGGTACAAAGAGACTTCAAACTCTTTGTGGAAAAATGAAACTGACGTACACGTATATTTTCATGTAAAACATTTTGAAATTCATGCATGATAATTTTATAATATTCACTCTCCACGAACTTTTTGAAGACCTCTCATCTACATATCATTTTCCAAACCTACTTGTCCACAGAACTCTTTTCTGAGGCAACTGTCTATGTATAACCTTTTTCTCTTTAGCCACATCAATTCAACCCTCAATACAGTCATGCATCACTTAACCACAGGGATACATTCCGAGAATTCATTGTTAGATCTCAATGTTGTGTGAACACCATGGAGTGTACTTACACAAACATAAATGGTATTGCTTACTACACACCTAGGTATACAGTATTACTATTATACTCTAGGAAGACCCATCACATATGTAGTCTGTTGTAGGCTGAAATATCTTTATGTAGCATGTGACTATAATTAATCACAAATTTGTTCTCAAGATCATTCCTTTAACTTTTCAAGACCTTTCTTGGAAGACCATGTCAGTTGCCCTTCCATTTCTACTTCTTTTCTATCTTCCTCCTGTTCCCATGACCTCGTCATTTCAGCTGACTCATTCTAACTCTGTCTTCAAGACTTTGCTCAGGCATTTTCTTTTCTAGAAATCTATCTTGACTTTGCATAGCTTCTATTTCATATTAGTTCCCATTAGAAGCTACCATAATAAATTAACATGATTTTGGGAGGCTCATAGCAAAACTATATTATCTTACACTTCTGGAGACCACAAGTTTAAAATCAAGGTATTGCCCTATTGCTCTACCAATGTAGGGCACCACCCTTCCTCTGAAGACTTGAGAAAAGGGATCCTTTCTTGACCTCTTCCACCTTCCTGTGATTCTACACATTCTTTGGCTTCTGACAACAAAATTGTTACTGATGCCTCTGTCTTCATCTGGTTTCTTTCGTGTGTCTGCATCTGTTCTTCTATCTAGTGTAAGAAAACCATTATTGGATTTAAGACCTACCATAAATCCAAAATGATTCATCTTTTTTTTTTTTTTTGAGAGTCTTTTGCTGTAGTGCGTGTGCGCTCACCAGACAGACAGAGAGAGACATAGAGACAGAAAGTGAGAAATCATCCCCCCAATGGGGTTGGCCACACTGCAATCCATTCTCCTCTATTCTCCTCTCGGGATCATGGGCACGTGTGCACACGTGCCCGGCATGAGTTTTAAGCCACCGGGTCCGTGACGCGAACCACGATCGACTACATGGGAGTCCAGCAACATAGTCATTCCGCTAACTGCTGGTCCCAAAATGATTCATCTTGAGCTTTGTAACTTATAAGTATTTCCAAAGACCTTTCTTTCCCAAACAAGTTCATATTCACAGATTTGCAGATTTAGGGCAGACATAGCTTTAGTGAGGGGATACCATTAAGCCTACTGCACACACCTCCTTCACCTCCCACCCCTTCCCTTCTCTTTAGAATGATTTTATCACAGCCTTTACCCCATTGTGTTGGGACTGTTCCTACCCTAGATACAAGTATCCTGTAGGATACTAGTGGGCAGCATCAGTGCCCTCTTTATCTTTGAAGTTCCATCATCTCTTACATAGTAGAGTTTCCACGAGTGTCTAAATGAGTAAGTGAATAAACTTTCCTGCAAGTATCATCCTACACACTATTAAGACTGTTGCTGTGTATCTTGAGTCCACTTCCTACATGGCTGCTAGATAGTTAGCCAAAGACTGATAAGCCACAGTGCTTCTGTTATATTTTGTAAAATTTGCAAGTGATTGAGTCATAATTTTGCCATGTGGGGGGAAATGTTTATCCTGTTGTAAAGAGGCTGACATTGGTTCACTGGTGAATGTTAGTATTTGTGTTAATGTACAGAAAGGGTTGAGAAACACTTTGAAATGCGCTTTGTTGTCCAAAGAACTAATTACTACACTGCTAACCTGTTACGATTGTCATCTACCAACGATGTGGAAATCACAGAATGTTGGACCTCTGGTGGTTATCTTGTTTTTGCTTTGAGAGTCTTTTGCTGTAGTGCGTGTGCGCTCACCAGACAGACAGAGAGAGACATAGAGACAGAAAGTGAGAAATCATCCCCCCAATGGGGTTGGCCACACTGCAATCCATTCTCCTCTATTCTCCTCTCGGGATCATGGGCACGTGTGCACACGTGCCCGGCATGAGTTTTAAGCCACCGGGTCCGTGACGCGAACCACGATCGACTACATGGGAGTCCAGCAACATAGTCATTCCGCTAACTGCTGGTCCCAAAATGATTCATCTTGAGCTTTGTAACTTATAAGTATTTCCAAAGACCTTTCTTTCCCAAACAAGTTCATATTCACAGATTTGCAGATTTAGGGCAGACATAGCTTTAGTGAGGGGATACCATTAAGCCTACTGCACACACCTCCTTCACCTCCCACCCCTTCCCTTCTCTTTAGAATGATTTTATCACAGCCTTTACCCCATTGTGTTGGGACTGTTCCTACCCTAGATACAAGTATCCTGTAGGATACTAGTGGGCAGCATCAGTGCCCTCTTTATCTTTGAAGTTCCATCATCTCTTACATAGTAGAGTTTCCACGAGTGTCTAAATGAGTAAGTGAATAAACTTTCCTGCAAGTATCATCCTACACACTATTAAGACTGTTGCTGTGTATCTTGAGTCCACTTCCTACATGGCTGCTAGATAGTTAGCCAAAGACTGATAAGCCACAGTGCTTCTGTTATATTTTGTAAAATTTGCAAGTGATTGAGTCATAATTTTGCCATGTGGGGGGAAATGTTTATCCTGTTGTAAAGAGGCTGACATTGGTTCACTGGTGAATGTTAGTATTTGTGTTAATGTACAGAAAGGGTTGAGAAACACTTTGAAATGCGCTTTGTTGTCCAAAGAACTAATTACTACACTGCTAACCTGTTACGATTGTCATCTACCAACGATGTGGAAATCACAGAATGTTGGACCTCTGGTGGTTATCTTGTTTTTGCTTCTGACTTTGGTCTCAGTATAACAGCTTCCAATAGGTTGTTTCCCTA
>NW_006159617.1:9710871-9716692 GCF_000334495.1 Tupaia belangeri chinensis
CCCTACATAGTGAGGAAATATAAATATTTACAAAAAAAAATCTGCTGTCTAGGAACTGATAATTTTTCAGTAAACAGAAATGTAAACAAATTACTTCAATGCCTTGAAGTATAAAAAAAGTTAATATAATTTCTACTCCATGGAGAAGTTCCAAAGCTGTCCAGAGGGGACCTTTGAGACTCTAAGATGCAATTCAAACTCTTTGGTAAAATTTACAAATATCTATTTTTTTTTTGTCAGCATGTTTCCCTTTTTATTCTAGAACATGCCTCAGCCATCTGTATTATTTGTTGTTTCTTAATGTGTTGTTTTCTTTCTCCTCCAAGCCTCTGAACATTCTGTGAACTCTTCCAATCCCATCTTCTCTTGCTTTCTCTCTGTTTCCCTCAACATTGGTGTGGTGAGACTGGCTGATTTGTCTTTTAGAATCAGCCTAGATGTCATCTCCCCTACAAAACTATCCATGTCACTCCAGTCCAAAGAACAAGCCACTTCTGAAAGTGCTCCTAGAGCTCTCATATATGATCTGTAAGCACTACTTGCCTACCTGTCTCTTCCATCAGACTGTGAGCAACCTGACAACCTAAGAGTATTGCCACATCTTGGGGCTGGCAGGTGTCATGGTGGATAAGGGCTCTGGACTCCCACATGGCCGACCACGGTTCAAGTCTCGGACCTGGTGGTTTGCTTTCTCACTTTCTCTCTCTCTCTGTCTTTCTGGTCAAATTAAAAAATAAAATGAATGAATAAATAAAATTAAATAAATAATTATTTAAAAATAAAAAGAGTATTGCCACATCTGGTTCACTTTTTCATCCCCAGAGGAAATAAATGGCCCTGGTGCATAGAAGGCATTCAATATGGACTTGTGCAATAAATGAATCAATGAATAAAGCATCTTTCAGAGCTAGTCAAGTGCCTGACTGTCCTGCTTGGACAGGGACCAATTTACCCACAGATCTCTTCTTCTCTCTGCAAGTTTGGTTCACATGCCAAGTGAGGGATCTATGTTAGCGAAGCCCTCAGCAACACCCTGCAGAATGCACATGCTCATCTGCTTCTGTTTGCCTCTAGCCACAAGGAAAGATGGTCTATTTTCTGACTTTGATTCTTGTTGCATTTTAATGAAAATAAAAATATCATTTCCTTTTCTCACATTAACACTGAGAGGAGGTGCCCAGATAGTCAGAGTTGCCAAACTTTATTTCCTCCTTCTTTTTTTTTTTTTTAATTTCTCATACCTTGTTTAGATTCCAGCATTTGTTGCACTAGAATAAGTCATCATGGCCTGCTCAAATTTAAGCAGCTGTTAGCTTTTCTTTCTTTTTTTCTATTGACTAAGTAGATTTTCCGTAAAAGCCCTCTCACATGAAAAAGTTTGCTTCAAGATGAATTCTAAAGGCTGCAACTTATGCTTATGCCATCAAAATGAGATTCCTACACTTACTTATTCACTTAAGGAATGAATGAGTAGTGTCTTCCAGAACTATCTTGAGTGCCACTCATTTATTTGTATCTCTAGTAGTTAGCAATCTGGCCTGTACCCTGTTCTAGAAGAGGTAGAATAAACTATTATATTAATCTTTCTTCATGTTATATCACATTCAAATCCTCAAACCTAAACCATCACCTCCTGAGAACAGTGAGTATCTGCAAATAGTATTGCTTTGTTTTATTATCAGGCAACTTTTTAATTCTCTGGGCCATAAATTAAACTATTACATATTTTTTTAAAAGAGAGTCTTCCTACATCTGGACTGTATTTGGGACTCCAGAAGGGAGCTGCCTGTACTATGGCTTATGATAAGAAAACAGTGTAAACAGAGATTTCAGATATGTATATTTTTCAGATTCATATTTGGATTGATAATTCTTCCAGCAACAAAATATCCATTGATAACCATGATAAAGCTTTATCAAATGACTCTTTTATATTAATAGATTTTTTTCTCTAAAATATAAACTCGAAAATGAAATGTTTGAAAGTGAAAGAGAATGGCTACAAAACAAGGTAATTGCCCTCTTTATTGCTTCTCTGGATAGCTGCCCAGAGAGAACACATTGCACAGGGCCGGAGCTTCCAATCGATTTATAGTCCTGGTGGTCTGGATGGCACAATAGATTTCCTACTTGCTACTCGATCTGTGAGAGCCAGACGGTCTTAATTTAAAGCTAGACTTTACTGAAAATCATTCCAATAGACTAACTCCTGTGATCCCAAGTGAAATGAATTTAGAAGTTGTAGAGAAAATGTTTTGTGAAGGACTATGATAATTAAACATCTAATAAAAATGCAATACAGTCTACTGTTTTCAGTAGCATGGAAGGGAAAGGGACCTTTATCTTGATCTCTTGGTAAATAATACTTTGAGCACTGCTCTTAATTTGGGAGATCTTTATCAGGCAACATCAAAACCTATAACTGGAATAAATAGAATCTGCATCTACGAAGAGATATTTGCAAACCTTTAACAGTCATTTAATTCAGGACTAGTAAATTTAGACCACTTAGTTTTACTTTATATTCTCCACTAAATTCTTATCAACTGGCCACTTTTAATGTGGGATTTATATTCTATTCAGTCAGGTGGTCCAATCCTTTGAGAAAGTTTTCTTTGAGGTGAGATTAAGAAAATTTCAGTTGGGTATTCCCAGACATCCTTAGTCTTGTCCCAGTGTCATTATATCTCAGTGAGGTCAATTTTCACACACGATCAGAGGAAATTTCCCTAATCATCCAATAATGCTGGTACAATGGCAAGATGATCTCACTAGCCAGAGACCTTTAGAATATGATGTTGGGTCTTTTCATAAGCTAGGTATGAAATTGTATCCATATCAGTATTTACTAAGGGGAAATGGGCTAAACAAGAGATACACCACTGAAGTGACCATATCGTTATGGACAGGAGAAATGAATTCCAGTTCTGTTGTGGGTCAAGCGAGACTCATCATTTTAAGATAGAAAGCTGAACTCTCCACACTGGAACCATGTTTTCTTGTGTGAACTGCCAACTGTCAACTCAAAAATGAAAGCTGTTAACAACCCCTTAGCCACAGTTTACCAGGAGCCAGAGCAAAATCGACTTTCTTCCACTTCCACCCTCCACTACACACATGCACATTTAAGACTAAACTTGATTCCACTTTGGCTGTGCTTAAAGAATTTCAGCCTCAGAGATTTAAACAGTCTATTATACCCCAGTAAGGAACTGTCCTCAGAAGGTTTCCCAAAAAATAACAAAGAAGTATAAGGACTTTTAATGCATCTTTTGTTGACAAGCTCTGTGGATAAGGCTACAGATAACAGAATCTTGCTGTATCCTCTATTATCAAGGGGATTCTGTATGCCAAGCACTTAAGGTTGCTAAAAATACAGATGGACTTTGTGCCCTCAGTAAGTTGATAGGCCAGTGGGGAATACAAACAAGTAATTACAGTATAATATGAAAAATGATGTAACAGAAGTAGCTTCAAATAGGTGCCCTGAGGAAAGAAACCTGGGTTGAAACTCCCTAAACTACAATATCAAGAACAACAAGGATGGCAAACCTTGCTCCCTGAAGTGTGGTGCACAGAGCAGCAACATGGCACCACTCAGGCCATGTTAGAATGCAGAGCTTCACGTCCCACTTACTGACTCAAAGTCCACTTTTAAGCAAGATCCCAGGAGTCTCAGATGTCCATTATGTCTGAGAAACACTGCTGTGGAATAGTGTTTCTCGACCTTTAGTGTACTTTATAATCTCCCGAAAGGCCCATTAAAATACAGGATGCTGGTGTTTGACACCAGTGTTTCTGACTCAGTAAGCCTGGGTGGAGACCTAGAACTTGTATGCCTGATGAGTTCCCAGATGATGCTGATGTTGCTGGTCTGGAGACCATTTCTGAGAAACCATAGCTGCAGATCATGCTTAGGAATCTGTGATATCTACTCAGGATTGAGCTCAGAAATATGTCAGCAGCACATTAGGAAGACTACCCTCTGACTCTGCTATCTTGCACATTCAGGTGCAAGCCTATTCACTAGTACATAAAACTTCCTTCAAGCACATCCTGCTCAGATTATAAAATGTGTAAAGGGAAAAGACAATGCCTCTTTTGCTCTCCATTTTATCTCCAGGTCCTAGAACAGAGTAGGTGTTCCATAGTATGATGCTCTATTGTTCCATAAGGTAAGAATGGAAGGTCGTTTTCTTCAAAAGATTTCTTCAAAAGACTGTCTATCCTTGTCTGTGGATGGCAGAGTGGATTCTGAGTCTCTTAGATTGGGCCATATGCTGGGGCATGACTTGCTATAAAAGCCTGCCAATGAGAAAGCACAGAAAACTTCCTCAGCTCTTAGGAAAATAATCCTAGGTTTTCCCATTGGACTGTTGCCTCTAGTGAAAACACATATTCTAACACAAACCAAAAAGGGTATACCAGGAGTTCATCATTAAAAGGCATTTCGAATACTTCGAAGTATGAACAAGAGCCTAGATCAAACTAGTGCTCCACATTTATAGAGTTATTCTATAAGTAAACAATTTTCCAAGGATTAGACACTACTATTTAGAGTAGTCCATCAAAAATTAAGTAACTGAAGAAAATATTTCATGGTTTTCATTCAGCTTGAATATTCCAGTCAACCACATTGTCTAATGGCAAATCCCTATGATCTGTGTTCATAGAGAGCAGCTAACGGAGCTTTTTCCACATCTTCCATAGGTTAAGGTCAAGCATTTTCAAGGATGAAGTACTCTATGTTAATTTCTATGATACTGAAATTTTCATAAAGGATGCAAATCACGAATCCTTGAATAAACCATTACCACTCTGGGTGACTCTTTGCTGATGGTACTGCTGTTGACTTTTTTGTTTTCTTCACTTAAGCTGCCTGTTCCAGCCCACACAGCTTCAGAAGGTAGAAGGCTGGGAAGGGAGGCTCCTGACTCTCATTCAGAACATGTCTGCTTCAATTATTATTCAACAGTTCAAACCAGTCACATATAATGTGATGATTTATGGCATATTAAGTGATAGTGCTTAAATATATATCTGTCTCTGCAGTAAAAATATGAAAATAGGAACAACATCCTCACCAACATGAAGCAAACTCTTTCTTCTAAAAATAATATATATTTCCATATGTCCTAAGGATAAGGTCTCTCTTCCTTAAAAAAGAGTAAAGCTTTTTTCTTTCCTCTTCTTTTTCTCAGAGACAAATATTCTAGGGTTCTCAATTATAAAGTTAAGACTCTGAAAGGTTATGTAGCAAGGGAGCTGTGAACTGTTAAAACTTATTTATTCAAAATAATTGAAAAAAGCAACTGATGTTTACTGATACATCTTTTCAAGCTTTCAGAATCACTGTCTTTGAGAAAAGTGTTATTGCTTTAGAAAGTGTCCTGGGAAGGGGAGGAAGAAATTCTTAAACTGGTCCAGTTACAACCCTAGGACACAATGCTGACAGTACACCCAGCACTGACTCCATTCTTCCAATATTACTAAGGAAATACATGTGGTGATGGAGGGTGTATATGACACATTCAGCCTTGTCACTTCAAATGTGTAATCCTACACCTGATACCATGATAGAATAAACATGTTTTCTGTGTGTAAGAATACACATAAACAAATAAGAGGGATCTTCCAATGGTTCAAGGACAATGCATATTACAAAGAATGATGGGTTCAGCCTGGTGCCACAGTCAGTATCAATCAAACTGAACTGCTGTGCTGAAAACCATATGGTCAAATGCAGGTTGGGATCCCTGAGTTGATTTGAAAACACACTGGCTATATGTGAGCATGCCAAGGTCCCAATGAGCTGGAAGGT
>NW_006159617.1:9716723-9744128 GCF_000334495.1 Tupaia belangeri chinensis
GGGGACTGCAGTGTGATGAGACTCTATTGAGGGTGCTTCTTCTTCCACTCTTTCTCTTACGCATGTACAGGTTCTTTCTATCATGAATAAAATAAATTTTTAAAAACTATGCCTGGGGGCCAGTGGCTGGCTTGGTGGTTAAGGCACTGGACACTCCCACATGGCCAATCACGGTTCGAGTCCCAGACCTGGTGGCTTGCTTCCTCACTTTCCCTCTCTTTCTCTCTGTGTCTCTCTCTGGTCAGATTTTTAAAAAAATGAATGAATAAATAAAATGTATTATTTTTAAAAAAAACTATGCATGGATTTCAAAAATTTTGCACAAAAATCAACTCATACTGTGATTTTATTCTTTCCATGAATGTTTAAAGTTCTCTTGTAGATAGTATACATACAAATATATATGTGTACATATGTGTGTATCTACATATAGATATCTCAAGCAATATGGATCTTTGTGTAAAGAAAATGTTTAGAGTGAAACTTTATTTATTTATTTTTTCCTCTAATAGGAGAAAGCAGAGACAGAAGAGAAATATTTTTATTCATATAATTATCTGACTCTCCCCCTTCATTTTGCCTGCACAGAGCATGCTGTGTAAGGCTAAAGGATGATACAAGCCCTTAAAGGTTTAATTACTCTAATATTGCCAAGAGTTGCTGCTCATTGTTCAATGTTGTTACTGCACTTTTCTTCTCCCAGACATTTTCCTTTCTACCACTGCTAATTGCTGTGATAAGTTTTCTCTAATGACACACCTTGTCCTTCACCTTTCTGCTAAGTGTGAAGAGGAGAAAATAAGCTATTGGAAACAGGTGAAAACTTATATGCTGAACTTTGGTAATATACCACAAATGTCTGTCATTTTAGTGCTCTTATGACCTTTGTATTATATTTTATGCAAAAAATAAACAAAAATATTAAAGACTTTTCTTGAATTTCTTGTCCTATATACAAAGAAATTTTATAATGACACTATTTGAGGAAAGGCAAAAGAGGACCAATATCCAGGAAATCTCCTTATAATTAGTCCACTCACAACTTAGCAAATAAATCTCTTTACTCAAATCCAAAATGATTCGAAATTATGGCAAATTATGTTCTATGGGTAAAGTGTTAGAATGAGTTTCTTGGCATGCTTTTTAATTCTTTTTTTATTTTTTGTTTTTGGTTTGGACAAACCTAAGGACTTATTCCAGTATATTCTAATATTTCCTGAACCTTTTGGTCTTCGGAGATTTTTTCTAAGAATGATGTTTTTACTGACTATAGTATTAGCCATTTAGCCATCTGTGTTCAGCTATGCAAAAAACAATGTCTATGAACTAAGTTTGCAACATTTACCTGGCTCCTGCTATCCAAATTTGGGTGAAAGTACTAGAAAGATTTAGCATGATTGAGAGTTATCTACAAAGGATTAAACTGAAGTTTGCAGAAGTTGACCCTGGATCCATTCCCTGCTTCAAGGCAAGTGATGCTTATCATGTGGAGAGGGACAGGACCCAACTCTCTATCTCAAGCTTGGTCTGTAATATCAGATGTCTCATAATTCTCAGTGTAAGTTGGTGTAGTAGCAACAAAGGCAAAGTGTTGTGAACTCCAAGTCCTTCTATTATTCACTAACTGGATGCCCTTTTTTCATTGCTGAGGGATAATGTCTTCATTTTCACAAGGAAACTAATATTATCTACCCTAACTGGACAGTTATAGGGTTCAAAATTCTTTCTGGATATAAATTGGCTACCCATGGTATTCTCAGTATACTGAAGTAAACTTGTGGAATGCAGTGATTTGCAAAGATTTCTTTATTCGAATAAACATGTTTTCTGTGTGTAAGAATACACATAAACAAATAAGAGGGATCTTCCAATGGTTCAAGGACAATGCATATTACAAAGAATGATGGGTTCAGCCTGGTGCCACAGTCAGTATCAATCAAACTGAACTGCTGTGCTGAAAACCATATGGTCAAATGCAGGTTGGGATCCCTGAGTTGATTTGAAAACACACTGGCTATATGTGAGCATGCCAAGGTCCCAATGAGCTGGACAGTAGGGACAGGGGACTGAGAAATAGAAAATAGATAAATAGGGGAAAAAGAGAAAACAAATAAAAATAGTTAAATATGAGAAGAGGATATTAAGGAATCATAAAATAATTATTAAGACTTTGCACTGGGGCTAGCAGATGATGTGGAAGTTAAGAGTGCTGGACTCCCACATGGCCAATCACGGTTCGAGTCCCAGACCTGGTGGCTTGCTTCCTCACTTTCCCTCTCTTTCTCTCTGTGTCTCTCTCTGGTCAGATTTTTAAAAAAATGAATGAATAAATAAAATGTATTATTTTTAAAAAAAACTATGCATGGATTTCAAAAATTTTGCACAAAAATCAACTCATACTGTGATTTTATTCTTTCCATGAATGTTTAAAGTTCTCTTGTAGATAGTATACATACAAATATATATGTGTACATATGTGTGTATCTACATATAGATATCTCAAGCAATATGGATCTTTGTGTAAAGAAAATGTTTAGAGTGAAACTTTATTTATTTATTTTTTCCTCTAATAGGAGAAAGCAGAGACAGAAGAGAAATATTTTTATTCATATAATTATCTGACTCTCCCCCTTCATTTTGCCTGCACAGAGCATGCTGTGTAAGGCTAAAGGATGATACAAGCCCTTAAAGGTTTAATTACTCTAATATTGCCAAGAGTTGCTGCTCATTGTTCAATGTTGTTACTGCACTTTTCTTCTCCCAGACATTTTCCTTTCTACCACTGCTAATTGCTGTGATAAGTTTTCTCTAATGACACACCTTGTCCTTCACCTTTCTGCTAAGTGTGAAGAGGAGAAAATAAGCTATTGGAAACAGGTGAAAACTTATATGCTGAACTTTGGTAATATACCACAAATGTCTGTCATTTTAGTGCTCTTATGACCTTTGTATTATATTTTATGCAAAAAATAAACAAAAATATTAAAGACTTTTCTTGAATTTCTTGTCCTATATACAAAGAAATTTTATAATGACACTATTTGAGGAAAGGCAAAAGAGGACCAATATCCAGGAAATCTCCTTATAATTAGTCCACTCACAACTTAGCAAATAAATCTCTTTACTCAAATCCAAAATGATTCGAAATTATGGCAAATTATGTTCTATGGGTAAAGTGTTAGAATGAGTTTCTTGGCATGCTTTTTAATTCTTTTTTTATTTTTTGTTTTTGGTTTGGACAAACCTAAGGACTTATTCCAGTATATTCTAATATTTCCTGAACCTTTTGGTCTTCGGAGATTTTTTCTAAGAATGATGTTTTTACTGACTATAGTATTAGCCATTTAGCCATCTGTGTTCAGCTATGCAAAAAACAATGTCTATGAACTAAGTTTGCAACATTTACCTGGCTCCTGCTATCCAAATTTGGGTGAAAGTACTAGAAAGATTTAGCATGATTGAGAGTTATCTACAAAGGATTAAACTGAAGTTTGCAGAAGTTGACCCTGGATCCATTCCCTGCTTCAAGGCAAGTGATGCTTATCATGTGGAGAGGGACAGGACCCAACTCTCTATCTCAAGCTTGGTCTGTAATATCAGATGTCTCATAATTCTCAGTGTAAGTTGGTGTAGTAGCAACAAAGGCAAAGTGTTGTGAACTCCAAGTCCTTCTATTATTCACTAACTGGATGCCCTTTTTTCATTGCTGAGGGATAATGTCTTCATTTTCACAAGGAAACTAATATTATCTACCCTAACTGGACAGTTATAGGGTTCAAAATTCTTTCTGGATATAAATTGGCTACCCATGGTATTCTCAGTATACTGAAGTAAACTTGTGGAATGCAGTGATTTGCAAAGATTTCTTTATTCCTCTGAGATTTTCTTCAGAGAAAATAAAAGTAGATAATAAATGCATTGTGTTCAGTAGCAATAAAGCAGACCTTCAATAAAATTGCCTTTTATTGCTGTAAAAGCTATTCTGGGCTAACTCTAGTCTAAAAAAAAACTACAATGTGCAAACACAAGAATTCATATATGGAAAAAAATCAACTCTGAACCCTAGCACACATATTACTTTTGAATTGAAAAAGGCCTTTGAAAATTTAAGGCAGTTAATTATAAGAGTTCACAAAGCACTCAGATACCCAAAGACTCTCCCTGGATCATATACTTTACTCATTAATTACTAAGAGCGTGGCATCTCACACCTCAGTAACTGCTCTGGAGATGTGTTTATTTGATGTGTGAAGAAGAAAAATTATAGTTGACATACAATTTTCATCTGCCCATCTCCTCACATGTACTGCTGCCCTTGAATAGGCATTGTGACATTTAATGGTGTCTTTCTGCATCTTTATGCCCTATAAAGAAGAGAATTGGGTAAGATGGTGCAATGTTGAGTGAAATATCATTTTGTATAAATCATATAGTATAAAGCTATCAGCTTTATGTAATAATTCCCATTGTCTAAGGAGTATATATGCAGGCCTCTTGTCTCTGTGAATTACAGTGCCGAGATCCCCCAAATGGCATTCCCTTTGTCATGGCCTTGTTCATAAAGTCTAAGCTGTTTGTGTTTGCCAAGGGGAGGAGATGAATAAGTTATTAGAGCTGTATAGGAAAATCCTCACTCTCAGCAAAAATAGTCCATTTATGGGACAATCTTAAAGGGTGAAGTATTTTTCATTCTGACCTTTAATGGCACAAGGAAAAAAAAATCAATGTAGATGGTTTTTCATGGAAAAAAGTGTAGCTTTTCACTTTGCTGCCAATTTGGAATTGCATTTGCATCTTTTCTCACTAGATTGAGGTTAGGATAATCAGTTTCTAGTTCTGTCTTTATACCATGCTCTTACCCACTTCCTCAGTTCCTTCTAAGAGTGTCACTCAATATGTATGGAGATACTGCCAAAGAAAATACAGTCCAGGTCTTTAGAGAGCACTGGGCCAAGGTTACCCTGGTCAGAACATAATGCCACACTTTCTAATCACAACAGAAAGCTAAGAAAAATGATTTCTGCTTGGAATCTAATCAGAAACCTCAGGCAGACCCCATGAAATGTAATGGCCACACATTTGCTCCTGACCAAACTCAGGTCTTTCAACACCTGCTTAGGTGTTTAGGATGGGGGAAAGGAGAGCCTGAATGGTATAAGCTAGAAGACTCATATATTTTTTAATACATTTCTTTTAAAAAAACTGAATTATACTTCAGCTTAGTAGTAAAATAAATATAGGTAAGTTCATACTCAGCATTGCATTCTGCTAAATCAACCCAACTATTAGCCCCAAATATAGATATGTATTATACAGTGACATTTCAGTCAGCGATAGACGATATATATGATGGTGGCTACATATCATTATAATAGATATTACCATATAACCTAGATATGCAGTAGACTGTAACATCTAGATTTGTATTCTCCATGATGTTCACACACCAAAATCACTTAACAGTGCACTTCTCTCACTGTGTAGCTGTCATTAAGTATGACTGTAGTAAATTACTATTGTTGGTGAGTTTCTGGGAAAAATGGCATGCTCATTCCTTGCCGTGGCAGCAGCAATTGAGTCAGACTTGTATGCTCTCTTACCTGCTCTAGAAATCTGTCCTATGGAAGTAACTCAAACTAAGGCATAAAGCTATAAGTAAGCATTAAAATATTTATTGCTATATTAGTTATGACTGTAGAATTTAAATGAACTTGTAAATTCAACAATAGGGAAATAGTTAAATCAATTTGGTAGATTAACTGTATAGAATATTATAAAGTCATTAAAAATAATTATGAATACTATGTAATAGCATGGAAAATATTTATGATATACTATTAATTGAAAAAGCAGAATATCAAGTTACTATGAGTGCTATAATTACAATGATATAAAAACATTTGTTCAAAGACTGAAATAAAACAGAAAAGTGATAAAAAATATTTTATACTGATGGGATTAAAATTAAGTCTTTTTGACATTATTTTGCCTTTTTAATTACTAAACTTTTTAGGGTAGGGGGAGAAATTTGAGTTAGCTAAATAAAGTTTGAATGAAATCAAAGCAGTTTTTTAACCTAAAAACATGCTGTCTCTCATACTTTTTACCTTTCCAGCTTCTGTAGCAAGACTTACCAGCATTCAAAACCAGGCTTTACACAGTGAGGTAAGAAATACTGCTTTAGTCATTTAATCTATTGGGGCCTCAGTTTCCCTTTTATATTTTTTATTTGCTATAGGGGGTATAGGCTTACCAAAGAGACAGAGAGGCAGGGAGTGAGAAAGCACCCCCGAGATAGGTCCACAACCACAATTACTTCTCCTCCTTCTGTTTGGATTTTGGGAATGCATGCACCTGCCCAGTGTGTTTTTCGAGCCCCTAGGAGGAGCCATTTAGTTGGCCACATGGGATCCACCTGCCCCAACCCCATGCCACCCGCTGGTCCTCAGTCACCCATTTTTAAATAGCCATGCTATCTTAGTCCCTTATTGAACTGCACACGGAAGTACCTTAAACCAAGTGAATTTAAGAGAATAGACGTTTATTTTGACTCACAGTTCTAGGGGCTAGGGAGTCCAAGCGGCATAGACTTAGAGCATGGCTGACAGAAACACAGAGGATGGCAAGTACTGTGAAAGAGACAGCTATAGGTAGTTCTCTCTTTTATAGAAACCAGCTCTCACGAGATGTAACCTCTTCTCACAAGAACTAGAACTCTCAGGGCCTCTCAGTCTATTCACAAGTGTTGTCTCTATGACATAGTCACTGCAATCCAGTGACTGCCCACGAACCCTCACCACCTCCCGACATCAATTTCCAAAACACAAAATTCTGGGAGATAAACCATCATTCAAACTGTAACACATACCCAGCTCATAAAATTGCTACAAGGATTAATAATTTTACAGAAGAGTATGATGTTGAGTAAGGGCTTAATATAGATTGACCATTACATAAGGGTTCTTTAAAAGGTTCATGAAAAATGCATATTATAAGAAAAAACTATGCATGAATTTGTATGTTTTATGTACCAAGATAAACTCATACTTTAATTCTAGGTTGCCACAAACCTTTTGAAGCACACTTGTTTTATAATTTCAATACAGACTAAATCCCTTTGGGAATTTAAGGTTACCATTGAAAGCTGCTTAATTTAATTTCAAATTACAAAAGCTCCTTAATTTAGAGTGGTGGGATGCAGTAGGAAGTGGAGGGTAATTAAATGGAGGTGTCATTTGTATAATGTCAGCAGTTTCTTACACATTTGTAAACCAAAGATAATGTTGATGGACCAAAAATAGTCAAGAAAACTTTTTGCAAGGCTAATTTAACCAAAAGCATGATCTATGACAAGATAAACAAAAATGGAAATCTCTTTATATTCCATCTGGGAATTGCTGAATAAAATTACAGATGCAAATTATGCTCACAGTCTGAAAACGTACCAATCCGTTCTGTTTTGTCTTTTCACATCACCTCTCCTTCCTCAAATTACCATAATGTATGGTCTTTTGGGATGACATTGATTAACCCTACCTGAAAATGTATGGCCGCGTTGACAGATATAGATTCATGTCAGACATTTATGATCGAAGAACTGGACAGTGTTGCAGAATGGCGTTCTAGAGATGGTTCTTTCTGAGTGATTTACATTCTGGAACTTTCCAGGAGGTCTCACTACCAGATGGATGGTTTATTTCTTTCTGGATTAGTAGAACACAATGCTTAGGTGTGTAGGTGTTTTGAATACATAATGTCATTTATCCCCCTGTTCTCCAAAGAATGAACTTCAAACAAGTAGGCTTCTCATTTATTCTGATAGAGCATGGTATGACATGATCTTAGGCTAGTAATCTGTTTCACTTACTTAAAAATCTTTAGTGAACAAGGGGGAAAGGAGGCAGAAAGGCATTAAAAAATATAAGCACTTGTATACATCTGTATTCTTTTTTCACCTCTCCAATCAGCACAATTCAGAAAGTGTGAGGATGTGCTCTGTTGACAAGGCTATAGGACAGTAGGCACTTATGTATATCTGGCGTGAATGTAAATTGGTACAAGCTACATGAAGGGCATATTGGCAATAACCATAAAAATTATAAATGCATATACCCTTTCAGTCAGCAATTCCTTTTATGGGGATTTATTCTACAGGGAAACTTGTGCCCTTATGAAATAATGTGAATGTGAGGTTATTCACTGTGGTAAAAGTTGGGAAAAGAAACCAAGTCCATCAAAACTATGTAGCTTAATTAAAAAGAATAAAGACACTCTATTAAAGTAATTAGAAAAGTTTTCTTCTATCTGTTATCAAGTACAAAAAGCAGTAGGTAAGACAATACCTATAATATGACATCCTTTGTATAAAAGGAGAGAATTAAAAACTGTATTTGAATTTGCTTACGTTCACATTCTGGAAAATATTTAAGAACCTAATAAAAAAATGGTACTTGGGGCAGTCGAGGCTGAGGGCAGAATTGAATAGATGCAGGACAGGAGTGGGAAGAAGAACATAATTGGATTAACACTGAGAAGAATTTTTAATCACACTGTTCAAAAAATAAATAATGTATGTTTGAAACCAGAATATACTTACAATAAATGTAATGAGGTAATAATGTTCCAAAGAAAAATATCTTAAACCACATTTCATATGCTGTCCTGAATCATTTCTGAGTTTAAGGATTCATTCACTGATTTTTTTAGTTTCCTTATTAAGTGACTGTTCCATGTCTTGCACTGTGATTGGTGCATATGAACTAGGAAATAATTAACATTCTCTTTCAAGCCCCAGAAAAGGTTCAGACTCTGGATCCCATTATCTGACTGTATCCTACTTAGTGCCTGATTCTGTCTCTCACCTGACTTCATTCTCCATGAGGATTATCAATCTCCTACCTAGGACTCACCTCCTGAATCCCACTGACTCCTTGGACTGTCATTTGTACCACCCACCTTATCTACTGTACCCTGACAGACTCCACTTCATCACTGACTCATCTGACTCAATCCCAGTTCTATGGTAGCTTATCCTGGAGCAGTCTCCCAGATAGCTGTGGTTGGAAAGCCCTTCCTGCCTGTAACTGTCTCCCCTTGGAGGCAATATATCTTGAATGTATTACATCTGAACCCCAGTCCAGTTCTGCAAGAGCTTGTTTCTACCCACTCACTGAAGGCCTTCCTCAGGAAACGTCCTGTAAGCTGGCACTTGGAGGCTGCTAGACTCTTTCTTCCTCTTCGATGTCCAGAAGCACTTGGAGATAGGAGTCGTTGAGAGGGACGATTTCCAGCTTTGGGAAAAGAATGAGTAAAGTGGGGATCATTCCTAAAACTCCTGTGGGCAGCCTGCCTAGTGAAGACTGGGATCAACTGAGTCACTTGTTGAAATGTAGAATACACAGTTGTCAAACATTTTGGAACAATGAGGGCAAATGAAGGAAGCAGCACAGGCCTCCCAGCCTCTAAATCCTGCATCTGTGGCCCCGGGTGTAACAAGCATGGCCCCAGCTCTTCGGGTGTCCCTGGTCCACACAGTGAGACTGGATGGTTGTTATCTTTATCACTGGGAGTTCTTCCCTACTAACATCCCCTCTGTCTAAATCAGGGGGTACCTCTCGGGCCCCACAGTCCTAAATCAAGCAAAGGAGTCTCCACTCACTCCTCCCTGCCCTAGAGCCTGATTCTGCCCTCAGTCATGCCACAACTTTTGGTAGAAACCTGCCAGAAACTATCACACATCTGGCCCAAGTACAACCCCAGGACAGCTTCCCTTCCCTCATTCTCCCCTCATTCTAACTTCTTCAACCCCAATTATAGTCTGTGGAACACCTTTCTCTATGCACAAGATGAGGTGCAGTCTGTTAGTCCAATTAAAATTGAGCATTGTAAATTTTTAAAGATTTTATTTATTTTTTTACATTTCTTAAATTTATATTTAATCACCGTGCATCTTTAGAGCATACAACATATTTTTTCTAGTATGGATGCACTTTTTTTCTACAAAAGAAGCTGCAAAGTTTGTGGAGTAGACTCCCTGTAGTCCAAAACCCTCAGGAATTCTTAAGTTCTATTGCTCCCAAATTTCCTCAGTGGAAAGTCGTCTCCTAACTGTCTGCCAGTTTCCATAATCCAGGACATTTGACTCCCAGCAGTAAGCTCAAGATGCAACACGAATACCACATTTTTTTTTTTTTGAGAGGTTTTTGCAATAGGGCGCGTGCACTCACCAGACAGACAGAGAGAGACAGAGAGACAGAAAGCGAGAAATCACCCCCCCATGGGGGATGGTCACGCTGCAATCCCTTCTCCTCCATTCTTCTCTCAGGATCTTGGGCATGCACGAACACACGCCCAGCGTGAGTTCTAAGCCACCGGGTCCAGGACACGAACCACAGTCGACTACATGGGAGTAGCCATTAACTGCTGGTTCCCACGAATACCACTTTTAAAAGAGGCGTATCTAACACTGGTAGGACCTGGCCTGCAGGATTCAAGAGCCTCTGGCCCTGGTGTGACCTCAGGGTGAACTGTGGGGACTTTTCAGAGCTGAAGGAGCGATCTGTGCCTTCACAGCTCTGGAACATGTACCTCTGTCTAGCAAAAACCTCTTAAAAAAAAAAAGTGCATATCATGGTAATTTTTTTCTTTTTTTGGAGAGGTTTTATTTGCTATAGGGCCCATACGCTTGCCAGAAAGACAGAGAGAGACAGAGAGACAGAGAGATAGAAAGTGAGAAATCACCTCCCAGGGGAAATGGCCACACTACAATCCCTTCTCCTCCATTCTCCTCTCGGGATCTTGGGCACACACACACACGTGCCTGGTGTGAGTTTTAAGCTGCCGGGTCCGGGACACACACGCCCAGCGTGAGTTCTAAGCCACCGGGTCCAGGACACGAACCACAGTCGACTACATGGGAGTAGCCATTAACTGCTGGTTCCCACGAATACCACTTTTAAAAGAGGCGTATCTAACACTGGTAGGACCTGGCCTGCAGGATTCAAGAGCCTCTGGCCCTGGTGTGACCTCAGGGTGAACTGTGGGGACTTTTCAGAGCTGAAGGAGCGATCTGTGCCTTCACAGCTCTGGAACATGTACCTCTGTCTAGCAAAAACCTCTTAAAAAAAAAAAGTGCATATCATGGTAATTTTTTTCTTTTTTTGGAGAGGTTTTATTTGCTATAGGGCCCATACGCTTGCCAGAAAGACAGAGAGAGACAGAGAGACAGAAAGCAAGAAATCACCCTCTGGGGGGATGGCCACACCACAATCCCTTCTCCTCCATTCTCCTCTCGGGATCTTGGGCACACACACACACGTGCCTGGTGTGAGTTTTAAGCTGCCGGGTCCGGGACACGAACTGCTGTCAACTACATGGGAGTCCAGCGACATAGCCATTACACTAACTGCTGGTCCTGATATGCACTTTTCTAATCTTTGAGCATTTCCTGGAGTAGATAAAAATGTTTGGAGAGGTTTTTGCTATAAGGTGCATATGCTTACCAGAAAGACAGAGAGAGACAGAGAGACAGAAAGCAAGAAATCACCCTCTGGGGGGATGGCCACACCACAATCCCTTCTCCTCCATTCTCCTCTCAGGATATTGGACATGCAAGCACCGCACACTGCCATCTGTCTCTCTGTCTCTGTCTCTCTGGCGAGCGCACACGCCCTATAACAAAAACCTCTCCAAAAAAAAAGGAAATAAAAAAGAAGATCCTTTTCATGGTACATAATAGCCAGATTCATAAAAATCACAAAAACAAGAGTCTAAACATGGCAAGAGAGAAACATCAAATTACTTACAAAGGTTACCCTATTAGGCTAACATCAGACCTCTCAACTGAAACAATGTAGGCAAGAAAAGAATGGGAAGATATATTCAAAATACTGAAAGAAAAACGGTTTCAACCAAGAATTCTATACCCAGCAAGATTGTTCTTCAAAAGGAAGAATGAATAAAACCATTTGCAGACAAATAAAACCTGAAAGAATTCACCAATACTAGACCAGTTCTTCAAGAACTACTAAAGGGAGCACTATATCAGGAATCCTAAGAAAGACAGACAGAAATAAGAGAACAAAAACAACCAAAAATGTGGTTAAAAAGTGGCAGGGACAAATCTGCAAATATCAATAATAAGATTTAATGTTAATGGGTTAAACTCTCCAATAAAAAGACAACAAACTGGTTGAATGGGTTAAAAAAAAAAAACATAAACTGACTGGATGGATTAAAAAAATAGAAACCTTCTATTTACTGCCTATAAGAAACACACTTCATGATAAAGACATACATAGACTAAAAGTGAAGGACTGGAAAAAGATATTCCACACAAATGAAAATCAAAAAATGCTGGAGCAGGATCAGCAGTTAGCATAATGGCTATGTCGCTGGACTCCCATGTAGTCGACTGTGGTTCGAGTCCCGGACCCAGCGGCTAAAACCCACGCCAGGCGCATGAGCGTGTGTGCCCAAGATCCTGAAAGGAGAATGGAGGAGAAGGGATTGCGACATGGCCATCCCCCCTGGGGGTGATTTCTCACTTTCTGTCTCTCTGTCTCTCTCTGTCTTTCTTGGGAGTGACCCCCCCCCGAGAGCAAAACCCCCCCCCCCCCCCCCCCCCAAAAAAAAGATGCTGGAGCCACAATTCTGATATTAGACAAAATAGGCTTTAAGACAAAAACTGTAAGAAGAGACAAAGGAAAACATTTTATTGTACTTAAAGTACCAATTCACCAAGAAGATACAACACTTATAAATAGCTGTGGACCCAACTTGGGAGGACCCAAATACATGAAAGAAAGACTGTTACATCTAAAGGGAGAGATAGACTGCAACACATTAATTGCTAGAGATCTCAACATTGCACTATCTCCTTTGAACAGATCCTCTAGACAAAACATAAGCAAAGAGATACAGGATCTAAATGACTCCATAAATGAAATGTACTTGACTGGCATCTATAGAACTTTCCACCCAACCACCACAAAATAAACATTTTTCTCACTTCCACATGGAACCATTTTGAAGACTGACCACAAGATAAGGCACCGAACAAGCCTTTACAAACTCAAAGGCATAAAAATATATCCAGCATTTTCTCCAATCATGACGCAATTAAATTGGAAATTAATTTCAGAAAAATACACAAACACATGGAAACTACATATCCTACTTCTGAATGACTTCATAACTGAAGAGATTGAGTATAGAAGGTCCAAAGCCAGACAGGGGAGGCTTTCCCCGGAGTTATTTTGTTTTTGTTTGTTTGTTTTTAATTTGCCATAGAGTATGTGCACTTAGCAAAGAGAGAGAGAGAGAGAGAGAGAAATTAAGAGAGCAGCCCCCATGGGGAATGGTCATGCCATACACAGTTTCTTCTCCTCTATTTCTCCCTTCTCTCAGGATTTTGGACATGCATACATGTACACTCAGTGTGTTTCTCGAGCTGCCAGGTCTGTGATTCAAACTGTACCATCAACCATGTGGGATCAAGTCACCTCAACCACTAAGTCATGGGCTAGGCCCCACCCAGAAGTTTTTAAATATTCTGGGAGAATTAATTCATTGTTATCAGAATATCTTTACATGACCTCAATTTCTATTTGCCAAGATTTTCATCTGATGTGCACAATTGTGCAAATGAAAAAGATTTCATTTATTTAAATTTATTAGGGTTGAAACTGAGAGTGCTTCAAAATAACCAAAAATGTTACATGACTTTATAAATTCATATGGTTATAAAGTACACCAAAAATCTATAAATTTTGCTTAAAAACACTAGAAGTGCTAGTTTTTAATATAGCAAATGTTTTTCACTTAAATTACATGCTTTTCATAGACTTTTATTATCTTCCTAACATTTTCTATGTGTATTTTAGATTATCATTATTATTTGAATTTATATAAATAAAAAGGATGCCAAACATTATTAGTAACTTAAAAAAAATGATAAAGCCAATAATTAAAACAGTGCAATGCTACTGTTTGGAGAAAAGACCAGAAGAGAAATAAGAAAATCTGAAAGTAGAAGCATCACTGTATGAAAACTTAGTGTGTGGTGAAAGTGAAATTTTGTAAGACTGGGACGTCAGATTTTATTCTTTTTTTTTTTTTTTTTTTTTTTTTTTATTATTTTTTTTTTTTTTTTTTTTTTTTTTTTTTTTTTTAATATTTTTGCCATAGGGTGCATGCACTTGCAGAAGAGAGACAAGAAGGGAAAATGAAAAATCACTCACCAGAGTATGGTCACACCACAATCTCTTGTTCTCCACTCTTCTCTTGGGATTTTGGAGTACACATATGCACACATTCTCAGCGTAATTTTAAGCTGCTAGATCCAGGAGTAGAACTGCAAGCTGGCCATGTAGGATCCAACACCTTAACCTCCACACCACCTGCTAGCCTCCCAAGGAAAGATCTTTAAAAATGGTGTTGGAGGGGACCAGCAGTTGGCATAATGTCTATATCACTGGACTCCCATGTAGTCGACCATGGTTCAAGTCCCGGACCTGGTGGCATGAACTCATGCTGGGCGCATGTGCGTGTATGCCCAAGATGTTGAGAGGAGAATGAAAGAGAGGGGATTGCAACATGGCCATCCTCCCTGGAAGGGGGTGATTTCTCACTTTCTGTCTCTCTGTCTCTCTCTGTCTTTCTGGTAAGCGCATACACCCTATAGCAAAAACTTCCCCCAAAATGAAACAAAACAAAAATGGTGTTGGGACAATAAGATAGCCACTTGAGAAAAATAAAATTAGATAACTTCCTCATACCATATGCAAGAATAGACTCCAAGTCAATCCAAGATCTAAATATAAAAAGAAAGAAAAATCACTGTAAATAAGACAGGAAAAAAAATTTATTCTTTTATAATTTTGGAGTAGAAAAAGGCTTCTTAGCCAAATGCAGAGGTAGTGGAGATCGAAAATTTAAATTAAAAATTTTTAAAATTTTTAAATTAAATTAAAAATGTAAAAATTAAATTAAAAATTAACTACATAAAAATTAGTATATAATTATTTGTAATGTATAGCAAAATGCAAATCAAATTGAACAAAAATTCACTAAAAGCAAAGTCAAAAGTAAAATGAAAAATTTTGATAAACTATTTGGTACATGTATCATAAGTAAATAATGCTTCTAATATGAAGAAAAGAAGGGTGAAGAGACCATAATAATATAAATCTGGATAAAAGAGATATACAAAAAATAAAACAGCTTTAAACATAAGAAAAAATATTCAATTTTAGTTATAATAAAGAAATATAAATTTCAGCTATATTCAGGTATCATTTTCATTCATTTGATTTGCAAAAATTAAAAATGATAAAAATAGGGACCAGTAGATTGCATAATGGTTACGTTGCTGTACTCTCATGTAGTCAATGGTTGTTTGAGTCCTGGATCCAGTGGCTTGAAACTCACACCAGGGGTATGTTTGTGCATGCCCAAAACCCTGAGAGGAGAATGGAAGGGAAGGGATTACGCTGTGACCATCCCCCTAGGGGGTGATTTCTTGCTTTCCATCTCTCTGTCTTTCTCTGGCTCTCTGTCAAGTGCACATACCCTACAGAAAAATCTCTCTAAAAAATGTTGAAAATTTATTCTTTGGAGAGGCTACAGGTAAACAAGAAGTTTCAAACACAGATCATAGCTAGAAATGAAAAATGGCTATGGAAAAAATGAGACTATCTACAAGCCTACATATATGATTACCTTTTGGCCCAACAATTCTATATTTTGGAATTTACTCTAATGATATACTTCAAACAATATAAATATACAGTGTACATTGTTGTTTGTTGCAACATTATTTGTAATTCAAAAATATTGGAAGTTATCTCAATACTTCAAAAGGAGATAGGTGCGTAAACTATGGAAAATATATAAAGATATAGATGCAAATAAAGATATACTATGAAGGTGTAAAAAGAATGAGAACAATTTCTACAAATTAAATATGGAGTATTACCCAGGCTATATTGGAAACTGAAAAAGCAAAGTGAAAAAAATTTAAAGAGGAAATAGGAAAAACTATAAATCTGCTTAGTTTTTGCAGAAAGTGATACAGAAAAAGAAAACAAAATGAAGTGGTTTACTTACAAGAATGGTTATTATGAGTCAAAGTGAGGTCCTCCAAAGTTCGTATGTCTAGGTCCTAATCTCAAGAACCTCAGAATGTGACCTTATTTGGAGGTAAGTTCTTTAAGAGGTCATCAATTTAAAAACAAGGTTATTAAGATGGGTCCTAATCCAGTATGGCTTGTGTCTTTACAAATAGGAGAAATTTGGACACAGAGACATGCTTAGAAGGGAGATAACATGAAGAGACAAGATGAAGATGACCTGGAACAGGTCCCTCCTTCACAACCCTCAAAAGAAATCTGATCTTGATTCTGGACTTCATGACTCCAGAACTGTGAGACAATAGCTTCCAGTTAAGCCACTCAGTCTTTGGAACTTTATCGCAGTAGCCCTAGAAAACCTATTTAAATGTTGTGGTGATAGTCAGAAGACAAGGTGTATTCTGAATTATCGATTACTGCTTAACAAACCATCCCCAAATTAGTGGGTAATACAACTATGTGACTTGGTGGGTTAAGAATTCTGTCAGGACACAGTGGGAAACAGCTCATCTTGGTTCCAGAGTATCTGAGACCTCAACTGGGGTGGCTTGAATGGTCAGAATCTGAACAACTTAACTGAGGTAGTGTGCCTGGGCTTCTCCAAGAGGCATCTGCTGATCTACTGGAGCAAAAATGTCCTTGATGGCTTCTTCACTCCCATGTCTGGCACCTAAAAGTAGATAGCTGAAATAGCTGAGCACTAGCATCCTGGTGTTTTTCTTTATGTGATTATTTTGGGTTTCCTCATGATATGGAGGTGTCAAGGTGGTTGAACTTGTGACCAGCTTCTCCCAGAATGAACATTCAAGGAGGTAGGAAATTAAAGACCAAAACTCACACAACATCACTTCTACCATATTATTGGGTTGTTGGGAAAGTCATGACATGATACATTTTGGCATAGGAAAATATGTCATGACTCTCCCAATGACCTAATCAATCAGTCAAAACAGTCACAGTTGACCAAACAAGATTCAAGGGAGTAGAGAAGTATGCTTTGCTTTTTGATAAAATAATAGCAAAGTTCATTTCAGAAGAGCAAGGTGAGATGGAAAATACAGTAGCCACATCATAGGAGAGACAGACAAGGAGAGACATTTTGACAAAAACACCTTTTAAAAATAGTTTTGACTTTGGTAGGCACTTTTGTGTTCTAGAACAAGGGGAAGCAAATAGCCCACAGATAAACTACAGCCTACTGTCTATTTTTGTGAAATAGTTTCATTGGAACTCAGCCAAGCCCATTAGCTTATGTATAGCCCATGGGTGCTTTCATGCTAAGTCAGCAGAACTGAATAGAAGCAACAGAGACTATGTGGTCCATAAAGTCTCAAATACTTACTACTTGGCCTTTTACAGAAAAAAAATTTTGTTGGTCCTGTTCTAGAATGTAAAACCAGAAAGGAATAATCAAACAAACAAATTAAAATGGAATGAAAACAGTAACAAAAGAATCTGGCTGGAATTCAAATAAATAACATAACTACACTGAAAGGAAAAAAAAAACTAATTAAGGTACCTATTGAACTTAATAGCATGACTCTATACTTGCAAGCTAAAGATAAACAAACATCGCACACAAATCTTAAACTCTAGTGTAGGTTTGTGTCTTCGTTGTGATATGGATGTAGGAGTTCTGAAGCCAATTTATGTGTACTGTGAAAGGGAGCAAAGGAATAAATGATTGTTGATAATGTTAGAAGTGCCAGGTCATCTCCATAGAAAAAGGAGGCTATAAAAGGCTACAAAGGAGGAAGGTGAGGAAGAATGCCATGGGTTTGGACTGACACTGTAGGGACCAATATAAATCTGTATCTAATATAAACAAGATTATGATAATAATAATAATATAAAAATAATTTTAAAATATACATCTGTATCTATGTCTGTCTGTATCATCTACCTCTGCATCTACATTTATCTATCTATCATCTATCTATCCATGTCTATACCTAAATCTGTAACTAATCTGTATCTCCTAACTCTGCCTGTTGAAAGGGCTAGAATCAATAGCTGTTAACACTCCAGTATAGATAAGCCTGTTTAGTGCCCACATATTAGTTTCTAAATGCCATTCTCTCTCTCTTTTTAGGTTTTGTCAAAGGGATGTGCACTCATGAGAGAGGGAGAGAGAGAGAACGAGAGAGAGAGAAAAAGTGAGAAGGTACCCTCCATGGGAAATAGTTATGCTGCAATCCCTTTTACTTTATTTCTTTCCTGTCTGGATTTTGGACACACACATGCACCCACAGTGTATTTCAGGTCACTGGGTCAGTGTGTACAGCCAGCCATGTAGTATCCAGTGACCTTAACCACCATGCCATGGGCTCGCCCACCATTTTTTTTATTAAAGAGAACAGAAGCTTTTTGGAGAAATGGCAAATTCCAGAACTGAAGTAGGGAAGTAATATATGAGTCTGAAATATCTTCTTATGCCAAAAAGCAAAGGAATACTCAAATAAATAAATAAGTGGGTCTGTCAAATGGACATTCTTTAAACCTTTCAAGTTTATCAAAAATAAAGAAAAGGGTCAGCTAGTGCTATGGTAGTTGTGGCACTGGATCCCACATGGCTGACTGTGCATCTGGAGTCCTGGAACTGAAGACTTGAAAAACATGCTGGCCGCACATGTGTGTGTCTTGAAAGGAGAGTAGAGGAGAAGACATTATGGCATGGCATCCTTCAAGGGGGTGATTTCTCACCCCTTTCCCTCTCTTTCTGGTGAGCACCCATACCATGTAGCAAAACAAAAACAAAAAAGAAAAGAAAACAGACAAACAAACAAAAAAAACAACAAAGAAAGCCAAAGAAACTATCACAGAGAAAAAGTTAAAAAAAAAAAAAAACTTAACAGTTAAATGTTATGTGTTATTTGGAATAGGAACTTGGAAGAGAAAAAGGATATTGGGGAAAATAAAAACTAGTGAAAATTTGAATAAAGTTTGGAATTTGGTTAATAGTAGTATATTGTTTGTTCCTCAGTTGTTATAAATAAGCCATAGTAATATGAAATATTTATAATAAGGAAAATGGGTATGATAGGCAGGAATTCTCTGTTATTTTTCCAACTTTTATGTAAAATTAGTCTAAACTGAAAAGTTTAATTAAGAATATGCACCAAAGAAACAAAACAAAACAAAACACAAAAAAAGACAAAAGCTGGCTTGGGAAGAAGCTCCCATTAGCAAAACCTGGAACTACTGGATGGTTATAGAATTTAACTCAGTGAAAATACTAGGAATCTATGAATTTATACTGATAATAAATGTTCTTAGTGGGAAAAAAAGGGCTCTTCCTTTCAGGAGAATGCCAATTGATAAGGGTAAGAGAGTTCAAATTTGATGACGACCATGTAATTTTTGTGGTGCAGTGTCTCCCCAGTGACTGCTTCTTTTTTGCTATGGAAAAACATTAATGTTATAATTTCAAAAAAAGGAAATATCTTTACTAAGGGATCAAAGTTAGCACATCTGGTGAGAGAGAGATATACACACTGTCCAGATATGGCACCTCGGTAACAGCACATCACGTTTGCGGTATTCCAACCAGAGATACAGACTTAGATCTAATGAGCAAATATAAAAAAAAAAAAGTTTTTGATATCAGAGAAACCCAAACCAAAGAACATTTTATAAATAACTGGCCTATATTCTTTAAATACATCAAAGTCACGAACGCCAAAACAAAATGCAGGCTAAAGGATTGTCTATAATAAAGAGGATGAAAGAGAATAAGCCATTGAGTGCATGCTACATCTCGGACTAAAAGAGAAATATGCTACAAAAGACATTATTGGGATTTTGATTAGAATAAGAATCTGGACATTAGATTGGATAAAAATATTGTATTAATGTCAAATTTCTCGAATATGATTACTGAGTATGAATAATACTGTTTCAGGAAAAACAGATTGAAGAGCTATTGAAGATTAAAAGAATATTAATCAACCAAAATGAATATTAGACATGCAACTGCTTACAAATGAATAAGATTAAAATAACATGAGGGGGCCAGTAGATGGGGTGGTGGTTTAGAGTGCTGGACTCCCACATGGCCAACTGCAGGTCAAGTCCCAGTCCTGGAGACCCGGCTTGCTTTCTCACTTTCCTTCTCTCTTTCTCTCACTCTGTCTCTCTCTGGTCAAACTAAAATTAATTAATTAATTCATTCATTCATTCAAATAAAATAATTCTTTAAGAAGATAATATGAAAGAGAATAAAAGAGAGAAAATTATAAAGCAAATTTGGCATATTAGGTAAATTGGGTTAAAGCATTTTAAGGGTTCTTGGTACTACTCTTTAGAGCCTTTATTTAGGTTTAAAATAGCTCTATTTTAAAAAAAGAATTATTTTATTTACTTCGTTTATTCGTTTTAATTTGACCAGAGTAAGAGAGAAAGAGATGGAGCGAGAGAGAGAGAAAGTGAGAAAGCAAGCCGCCAGGTCTGGGACTCGAACCATGGTAGATCATGTGGGAGTTCAGCGCCTTTAACCACCATGCCACCTGCCAGCCCCTAAAATAGCTCTATTTTAAAGTGGAAAGTAAAGTATGTTTTTAAAAAAGATATATATGAATGTACCTAGTAAATTTATATGAACATACCCAGTATAAAGTAGGAATTGTACAAATGTTAGTTTGTTTCTTGTGTAATTTATTTGATTAACTGAAAGTGATGGCAAAATTCAACTGTATTGGAGAAAAAATAACTGTCAAAATTTCCTACCTGTAGAAGGTAAGGAAAACAAACACTTGATATCCTAGTTTCCTCCCAAAGAAAGGAATATAAATATTTGAGGATTTGGAGTATAAACTGTGCTTATACTGGCTTCTTTGACTTGGTTGCTACTTTTAAAATCTCTGGAAGGAGAAATAACAAGGAAGTTTGTGGTTTCTTAAATAAATGGACTGAATAAATGAATTACTCAAAAAAATGCATAGACCGATGGACTAATGGGTCAATGGAACGAAATGCTGTTTTTAGAAGAATGGTGACATTAATCTAAAAGAATGCTCAGTCTGCATTAGTACTCAGCTTCGCTTTTATATGCTGAGTAATGCCAGACTGTGAAGCTGCTAAATGGATTAGGGAATCTTCCTATCCCTGCAGAAAATTTGGGGAGTTTACAGTGTTATTCAATTTAAGTATACCGGTTTATTTGAACTCAGATTAAGAGATACAGCACAAATCCACTTCTATTTGACAAGTGGAATGAGGACTTGTGAGGCAAAATCAACCAGAGGAAAAATCTCAGCTGAGACAGAAGTTTACTCCTGGGTCGATGTGAATCATATAGTCTGGATGTGTAAGTTTTTAATAATCCCTCCACAACAAATTACCCTTCCAGAACATCTTTAAGTACGTATCAGTTTAATTATTTGCTGTTTTTCTTTTTTGTTCCTATGTGTATTAATGAGAATCTTTCTTAAGTCTAATCAAGGCATTAGAAATATTTATTCTATATCAGAAAATGCACTAAATCTTGCTTTTTTAAAGATTTTTTTTTTGCCATAGGGCATATGAGTTCACCAGAAAGAGACCAAGACAGAGAGAAAGTGAGGATGGATCAACATCCCTTCCTATCTCCAGTAGTGTAGACACACCAGAATCCCTTCTTTCCCATTCTCCTCTCAGGATTCTGGACAGGCATACACACTGCCAGGTCCAGGTCTCAAACTGTGGAGTTGGCCAGGTGAGATCCAGCACCTTCACCATCATGCCATTTGCTGGCCCAAACTTGCTTTTTTCCACAAACATTAGTTGAATGACAAAATGCCAAACTCTCTCTCTTCCTTGCCACATCCCTGGTCACTATTCCTAAATTTGAACTGTCTTTTGAAAGTTATAGTACTGGAATTACATTTCAATATTCTTATATTTTGCACATTACTATTGGGCTGTGAGTTAAGACAAATTTTTGCATACAAAAACATAAAAAAAAGCCATGACTTTTCTGACAACCTAATATATTATTAGTAAACACGACCTTAAACACTTCACTTATTAAATTAATAATTAACTATCTTTTTATACAGCTTTATTTTGCTCAAACTGAGCACATTTAAGTAGAAGCTACTTCTTCACTGATACAGAACTACTCCAAACAGCCATCTCTATAGGTATACTTGGGCTAATTATATAACAGACTCTGAACTGATCTCCTCACCTCCATACTTTCCATCAACAGTTCATGTCCCATACAGCAGCCAGGGTGATGATTTAGGAATGTAAATCACTTTCCTTCATAAAACCCTCCAGCAACTTTCAACGTTTTACTCAAATGAAATCCAATCTTGTGACCCTTCTTCAAGGATTAGAACCCCTGATCCCTACCTGCCTTTCCAACTTCTGAAGCTCCCACTGTCTATTACAGTTATCCAGCCATCTGTCATTTCTTCATATATGCCCAGTTTTTTCTGAGTCAGGGCCTTTGCACTACCTGCTCCTACTACCTGAATGTTATTCTGTGTTGAATGCTGCCCCATATTCATCAAGTAGCTCCTGATCTGAATATCACACTCAGAAAGATTCCTTCTGAACACATTCTGTATAGTAGAACCTCCTCTAGATAAGCTCTTTCTAGTGCTCCTAGTTTTGTTCACTTCAAAATGTATCACTACCTAAATATATGTATTCATTTATAGGTTTATTTATTTAACCCTTATTGACTAGAACGTCAGCCCCATGAAAGCAGAACCTCATGGGAATGGTTACCATTGTGTTCCCAGTATGTATGATTGTAAGCACTCCATAATACTTGCAGATGACGTGGAAGGTAAGGAGACTGGATTCCACACAGCAAATAGCTTGGTTTGAGTCCAGACCCAGAGGGTTGAAAATCACATTGGGCATGTGTGCATACCCAAAGTCCCTATAGGAGAATAGAGAAGTGATAGCAGCGTGGCCATCTCCCCAGGTGGTAATTTCTCACTCTCGCTTTTCTCTCTCTGATGTGCCTTATACCAAACAAAAAAGCCACACAAAAGAATGTTAGAACATACAACTGAATGTATGATCACAATAAAGCAATGATCTGTTAAAACTCATTGATGACTTATTTATTCACAATTTCCTGGTTCCTAAAACCTAACTAATATACCGTATGTACAAACATGCCAACTGTTAGAATAAACAAATGCAGCAGCTTCAGAATGCAAAGTCAGCATACAAAATCAATGCATTTATATACGCTAACAATGCAAGAAGGAAATTAAGAAGCAATCCCAAGTATAATAGCATTAAAATAATAAAATATTGAGAAATAAACTTAATCAAGGAAAATAAGAAATTAAAGACACAAATAAGTGGAAAGACATATTGTCCATGAACTAGAAAACTAACATTGTTAAAATGTCTACACTACTTAAATTGACCTACAGGATCACTGCAATTTCTATTAAAATATCAACAGCTTTTTTTTTTCATAAACAGAAAAAGAAAAATCTAAATTTCAGGTGGAATCTCAGGTGACAGTGGTCCAACAAAACAATCTTGAAAGAGAAAGACACATTTAGAGACTTCATAGCTATTGATTTTAAAATATATTACAAAGCTATGATAATCAAAACAGTGCAGTACTAGCATAAAGACAGACTAATAGAAGAAGGAACAGAATAAAAGCACAGAAATAAGCCCTTGTGAATATGGTCAAATAATCTTTGATAGAAGTACCAGGGGAACACAGGGAAAAGAACAATCTTCAATAAATAATGCTGAAAAAGAGGGCTATCCACATGCAAAAGAATGAAGTTGGACCTTTATTTTATATTATACACAAAAAATAACTAAAAATTGATTTAAAAACCTGAATATAAGACTTAAACTATTATATTTCTAGAAGAAAACATAGGAGAAAATCTTCAACACCAAAAATACAGGCAACAAATGCAAAAATAGACAAATGGGAATATGTCAAACTTAAAAACCTTTGTCCATCAAATGAAACAGTTACTAGAGTGAAAAAGCAACCTATAAATGGGAGAAAATACTTGCAACTAATAAGGACTTAACATCCAGAACATATAAAGAACTCCTACAACTCAACAACAACAACAAAGAAATAACCTGATTTTTTAAAATGGGCAAAGGACTTGAACAGAAATTTCTCTGAAGATATTAACTACCCAAAAAACATATGAAAAGCTGCTAAACACACTAATTCCTAGAGATATGTATATTAAAACTATAGTGAGATACAACTCATACCTGTTAGAATGGCTGTGATCAAACATAAAAGTGGACCAGCAGGTGATGTGGTAATTAAGGTGCTAGCTCCCGCATGACTGACTGCTGGTTGGAGTTCTGAACCTGGTGGCTTAAAAAACACACTGGGCACATATGCATGCATGCCTGAAATCCTGAGAAGAGAATGGAGGAAAAGGGATTGTGATGTGGTCATCCTTCCAGGGTAGGTGAATTTCTCATTTTCCCTCTCTCTGTCTCTGGTAAGTGCATGTGCCTTATGGAAAAATTATAAAAATAAATAAAAATTAAAGTTAACAAATGTTGACAAGGATGTGACAAAAAGGGAATCCTTGTACTCTATTGTTGGACATTGTAAAATGATACAACTGCTTTGGAAAAAAATTGAAATAATTGAAAGTTTAATTAGCCATATAATCCAGCAATCTCATTTCTGGGTATATAGCCAAAATCCAAAAGAATTGAAAACAGGTTCTCAAAGAGGTGTTTGCTCACCCATGTTCATAGTAGCACTGTTCACATTAACCAAGAGATTGAAACCACCCAAATGTTCATGAACAGATGAATGAATAAACAAATGAAGTATATATATATGAAGAAAGGATAACCCTTAAGGGCATTATGCTAAATGGAAATGTCTGCAGAAAAAAAGGCAAATATTGTATGATTCCACCTTATGAAGTTGTCTAAAGTAGTTGAATTCATAGACAGTAAGAAGGTAGTGGCCAGAAACTGGGGGAATGGAAATGTGGCTTTGTTATTCAGTGGGTATAGAGTTTCAGATTTACAAGTTGAAAATGTACTAGAAGTGTGTTGCACAACAAAATTAATATAGCTAACTGTTAAACTATACATTTTATAATGGTTACAATGGAAAATTTTATGCCTTGAGATTTTTTTGTGTTTGTTTCTTTTGAGAAAGAGAGATAAGTGCCCTTTATGACAGCTGTCCTACCCAGCCAGTATCATGGGCATGTATGTTCTGTTTAGGTCAACCTGGGATCAGTCCAACCTATGACTTGAACCTGGGCTTCCCATGTGGCTTCAGTATTGTGTCACTGTGCTCTACTACCTAGGCTGCTGTGGCTGGGTCTATTTCTTCCCTTTTTCCACCCTTTTTTAGAAAGTGCACCTTACTTTACATGTGACTACACAATAGATACCTTTATTTTAATTTTGCAATATGAGAAATAATATTTTACCACTCTCATGTGCTATTCATGTGAATTAAAGCTATGACACTAATAACCACAATATTTGAAGCTCATACTGAGATACTATGTTATATTCTACCAAAAGACACTGTTCCAATTGCATTCTAGAAAATTGTGTCCCTTGGAATTATTCAATATATTTCCTTTTCTGTAGGATACACTAGATTGTACAGAACTGGTTATATTTCCATAGCAAACAATAGGTAGCTTTGGATTGATTTAAAAAACTGATGAAATTAAGCTTAGCCTATTAGAAGGAATTATACTCCATTTCATATAACAGAAAGTACAAGGTAATGGTGGCTTAGAGGCAAATAAGCTTGTTTTTTCACTCATATAGAAGAAACCTGAAAGTAAGCACACCAGGGATACCATGAAACCAACTTCCATTTATCTTTCTGCTCTGTGATTCTCAGCACTGGCCTCTTTCCTAAAGAGTAACACATGTTTCAAGGCAACTGCTGGAACTCCAGCTATCATGGCTATATTCCAGGTGACTGGTAGGAAGAAAAGGATAATGAGCCTAAGACATTTTCCAGCTTATATTTTGTTGGTTGGCTGGGGTGAGGAAATATCATTGCTATTGTTTACCCCAGTTGGTCACATGGCCTAGAAAGAGAAAAATGGATATTGATAAACAGTGAACTATCTCAGGCGGAAGCCGCGCGGGGCGCGGGAGCTCATGTCCCCGGAGCGGCGGCGAGCCGGGCCCGCGGTTGGGGCTTCGTGCCTGGACGTTCGCCTGCCTCTCCAGGGCCGGCGTGTGGCCTTTGGATCAGCAAGCTGAAGCGGAGAACAAGGTTTGGGAACTTGCAACTTGGGAAGATGATGGTTGCCGGCCCTGCATTGCCTCGGGGAAGAACAGGAACTACTCTG
The DNA here is from genome assembly GCF_000334495.1 of Tupaia belangeri chinensis. Taxonomy (NCBI): domain Eukaryota; kingdom Metazoa; phylum Chordata; class Mammalia; order Scandentia; family Tupaiidae; genus Tupaia; species Tupaia belangeri. The sequence goes on from NW_006159617.1 coordinate 9,743,146, forward strand.
CCATTCCTGAGGAAGCCAGATACCGGAGAATTCCTCGGCCTATGGACGGTGAGAGGATGATGGTTGCCAGCCCTGCATTGCCTCAGGGAAGAACAAGAACTATTCTACCATTCTTGAGGAAGCCTGGTACCCGAGGATAGCTCACGCTCTAGAGCCCCACGGCACCATTCCAACAGTGGCGGATCCGCACGAGACCCACCCTTGATCTACCATGAAATGGAATCTACGATCCCTATTGGTGAAAACTAAACTTGTGGCCCTTCCCCCTTTGCTTACAGGTATCATATTTTCAATGGTACCCCTGGAAGATGACTGTATATAGCAGAGATGGTGTGATGGGAGAGGGGGAAGGGGCAGAGGGTCAAAGATAGGATAAAAAACATATATGTATGTATACATGGTATGAAAGTAGAAAGGGAATATTGTTGATGATAACATGCTGGTATGGAGGATCTATTGCTGAGTGAAATAGCCAGGCTATGAAAGAAAGATATTGTACATATCCACTCAATATACGCCGACTATCCGCATTCTATAGTAGAGAGCAATGAATCGGAGGACATGAAAATCAGTGAAAGTACTTAATGTGAGTGGGACAATGTGGAGTGGGGTGAGTGAGGAGAAGAGGATAGAAGGGGATAGCAAGTGAACAAGAGAGAGTCAGGATGTTAGTGAGAAATAGAGAGGGCTTATAAACTGTTGATGATGACATGTATAGTATTCTTAACTGGATTGGTCTGGGAGGTGTTTCAAGAAGGGCAAGGTATTTTTACAAGCAAAACGAGAAATGGCAATTGACTGTTTTATAAAAATAATTAGAATAGGGGCCGGGCGCCAAGGTTGCGTCCGGCCTGAGGACGTCGCGGGCCCTTCCGGGCTCTGCGTGTCCCCATGGGACCCAGACAGGCTGGCGGCGGCGGGAGGCGGCGGCGGGAGGCGGGCCGGGCGCCAAGGCTGCGTTCGGCCTGGGGACGTCACGGGCC
>NW_006159617.1:9745077-9747723 GCF_000334495.1 Tupaia belangeri chinensis
CTGCTAACCACAAGATGGCTGCTGTGCCGCATCAACTGATGGTCAACTCTGCTTGCCAGAACCGCCTTCCTGAAACTGTATTCCATGGAGACTCACCTACAGTTGCGGAACTGCACGAGACCCACACTTGATCCAACCTTGAATGGAATCTATTTTCCCTATTGTTAAAAACTTTGGACTCGTGACCCCTCTCCCTCTACTCGCAGGTATCGCATTTTCAATGACCCCTCTGGAGGATAGCTGTCTATAGCAGAGATAGAGTAATTGGGAGAGGGGGAAAGGGCTGAGGGTCAAACATAGGATAAAAAACATATTTATATGTATGAAAGTAGAAATGGAACAGTATTGGTGACGACATGCTTGATTAAGACACTATGTAGTTTATCCTAGATGGGAAACTACACTTGGTGTGTTGTGATGATACTCAGGGAATGAGTGTTAGGCAATATAATTTAATATAAAAAAAGTAATAAGCAGGAGGAAAAAAAAATGCACATTTGATGACTGAAGAGAGTTGTATGGACACAACTGGGGTCTACTTTATAATATGTTCATTCTACTCCCTGGGGTTTATGCCTAGGATCAGATTTGGATACATGTGTAAGGATATGTCAGCTGTGCTAGCTAGTGGATATACTTAGACTAATTGAGTTCATTGGTAGAACAATTGAATGGGGGGGGGCGGAAGCCATTGAGGGCAATCATGAATGTCAGGGACAATGGAGGAGGAAGATGGGACATGGCAGAGGGTGGGGATGGGGAACCTAGGATGGCAAAACAAAAGGCAAGGTATGCAGGACACAAAAATTGGGAAATCATTTGCTGAGAACATATATGTTGATGTGCTTGATTGAGCCAATGCACAGTGTATTTTGGATGGAAAATTCATATGTGTGTTGTGATGAGAAAAGAAAAAAAATTTATAATAATAATAAAAAAAAAGAAAAAAAAAACAGTGAACTATCTCTGTTCAGCTAAAGATGATTTATTTATTTACTTACTTACTTAGGTTTTGCCATAGAATGAGTATACACACTGGAGAGAGACAGGGAGAGGGAAAGTGAGAAATCAACCCCCGTAGGAGGGATGGCCATGCCACAGTCCCTTCTCCTCCATTCCTCTCTTGGACTTTTGGGCACATACACACACACACATGCTCAACATGATTTTCAAGCCTCCAGGTCCAGGATTCAGACTCCTGCCAGTCATATAGGAGTGCAGTGTCTTAACCACCATGCCACTGCTGAAAAATGATATAATAAATTTATCCAAATAAATGATGAAATACAATAACTATGACAGACTTTTAGAACTTATTTTTATAGATAAAAATACAAATGTATTGCCTCACCAGGTGAAATTAAAGTAAGATATTATACATTTCCTGAATTAGATATAACTATGTCTTGATTTGGAGATAATTACAAAATTGCATACTAAAAAGACTTTCAAACTTATTATTAAAAATAAGCCAAGAAAATTGAACGAATGTTCCTTAAGATCTCTAAGCCAGTATCCCTTAATAAGAATATTATTAAAATAATTTAAACTTATCAAAGAGAACAACATCTTGTTTCTTTACTGCTTTACAAAAGAAGAAGAAAACAATTCGGCTGTTTTAGATCTATGAGTTCTTGGTTGTGTGCAATAGAAATCAGTATGATAGAGGCATTTGCCCACAGGTCTAAGGCCATACTTCTACAGGTGATAAAATTCAAATAATATTCCTAATTAAAGCAATCAAAATATAGCACACACCTTGGAACTTACCCAAATGATAGTTACCCTTCAAAATAAACCCAAAAGTCTGGAAAGTTTCTAATGATACAGTTACTAGAGGTTTTTGCAACTTCATTCTAGAAATAGGAGTTGGGGCAAGGAGAGACAGCAGAGCAGGAGGTGGCTGGTTTAAGAACTTCTGTAAAATTTTTTGCTTTGAAAAGAATATCACGCTAGTAGGTGGAGTGGTAGTTAGGGCACTGGACTCCCACATGGCTGACCATGGTTTGAATCCCAGACCTGGTAACTTGGTTTCTCACTTTTTCCCTCTCTCTCTCTCTCTCTCTCTCTCTGTCTCTCTCTAGTCAAATTAAAAAACAATAAGTTTAAAAAATTCAATAAATAATTCATGAAAGAAGAAGATCATCTAATATGATCAACAATTTATCCATCAGACCTAGCTCCAAATAACTTTTGATTATTTCAAGTAAAGGTTTGCAACCATTAAGATCACTATTAAAGTAAATCAGCTCACCTTATCAGGAAAGTTAAAGTAAATCAACTCACCTTATCAGGCCTCCTTCCTTCATCTAAAAAATGGTGAGTAAAGATTAGATCATCCCTACCTCCCTTTTAGAACAATGTTTACTAATTTTGAAATCCCTTTTGGAAATCCTACACTTTGGTTCTACATCTAGAAAATTTAGAATTTGATATTTTTAAATGTTCATTTATTTTGTTTCAATAAAAATATACAGATGATCAAAATTCCTCATTAACACATCGACACACACATATACACATATATACACGGTGTGTATGTGTGTAAAATAAATGGACAGTTATATTTAAAGTATATGGGAAATAGAAAACATCTTCTAATCGAAACTCAAGCTGATTCTGGTTTAATTTATGTCACTTTCCTGC
>NW_006159617.1:9747754-9780822 GCF_000334495.1 Tupaia belangeri chinensis
CTACAATCTAAATCTTTAATGGGTAAAGGAAATAAAGAGGAAATAATATTGACTACCAGACAATTGCTAGCAACTTTTTGGTAAATTGTTATAGTCTACCATGGCTATTGGAGTTACAAAACTTCCTGTTATCCCCAAGCAGAAAAGAGGGGTTTGTGTGTGTGTGTTTAAAACATCCTTTAAACACCATTCTTCTATTACCAACTTATCACACTCTTTGTTCCAGTTAGCACTCTCTTCTAATGCTCATTCTTAGTGTCAAGAACTTAACAGACATACCTAGTCCCCGAATTTTGTGGGTACCAAGTATCAGAAAACACAGCTTTCATTCTATATGATCACCAACTTGATTTGTCTAAAGTGGCAAAATTGTTTCCCAATACATGTGCTCTTCATACTTTTAAAATTTGTATTACCAATTTCTTTGCCCATTTCCACTGAATTACAAACTTCATAAGTGCAGATACTTCACCTAACCAGGTATGTAGTATAATGTGCTACCTTGTTAACTGTAGCCCAAAGCTATATATTTAAACTCAAAAACCTTTCATACTTGGGATAAGTATTAAATTTATCTGAGAGGTTTCAATTTTAAACCAAATCAGTGTTTCATTTCTCACTTGCTGGATTTTTCAAACTGTTTACCAATGAAAAGAACGCTGTGTGCATTGAACCATTCAATCCATTTTGGTTGGATATGTGCTATTTTCATTTCTAACACAAGTGCCTGAAAATCCCACAGCAGCCTCATGCTGCTTTTTCTTTAATGTAAATTACCCCCATGGACAACTTCTTAAGAAGTTCAGCCAATAGATACATTTCCTACATCCCCTCCAGTCCTTCTGAGGGTAATTTCTGCAATCTAGCAAAAGAGGCTGCCTGTAATCAGATGTCTATGTTTAAAACAAAACAAAAGATATAAATGAGCTTATTTACACAGAAAAGTATGAAACTCCAAGGGAGTTATGGGCCAGCCAAGATAATGGCTCTAGGGCAAGCAAGATGTTGGCACAAGTTGTAGATATTTACTTTTTATACCTTTGAATTTCTTTGGGTGATGGTAGATGAATAAGGAAGAAAAAAGAGTGAAGAAATATTGGGTTGCTATCAATAGATATCTAAAACCTGTAGATCAGAAGAAGACAAAGATGTTAATAAATCTAACAAGCTATAATTACACAAATATTTATTAGAGCCTCAGAAAAGTGTGCCAAAGAAAGCATGTACAATTATTGTAAATTCATGTAATCCTGGTGGAAGTGAACATTAGCTGAATAGAATATCAAGACATCCTTTTGCCCTCTCCATGCCCTAGCAGTATTTAGGAGAGCTCATCTATGATACAACTGAGAGTGCTTAGAAGTATGCTTGGCTCAGGCTGGCCTATAGCATAGTGGTTAAGGGAGCCAGATCCCACATGACTGACCAGGGTTTGTAATCCTGACCTGACAGCTTGAAAAACATGCTTGGTACTAGAGCATGCATACTCAAAGTCCCAACAGGATGGCAAAATGGGGAAGGGATTACAACATGACATGCCCCATTTCTCTCTCACTCTGTATCTTTCTGGCAAATGTATGTGTCCTTTAGCATTTGGAAAACAAGAAAAAAACAGTTCTTGGCTATTTAGTGGCAATAAAAATGCTCATTTTTACTTTAGAAGGTATTATGATTTTTTTCATGGAATGCACCAACACCTCAGAAATCTACTTTCAATAGTATGACAAAGTTAATAAAATCAAAGTGAAAGAAATTAACATGAAAAGCCAACCCAAATAAGAGTTGGAATTTTGTTAGTAATTTATGTTTGTAGATCTTGTAGTCTATAGCAGCTCTTTAAGCTAAAACTTTCCTCTCCCTCAATCAAAAAACGGGTTAACATTAAAAAGTACAGTTTGAACACTTCCTAACAAGGACCTAGGTATAATCCTTCAGTTTCAGGTGCTTTTCTTTTCTAATGCATAACATTAATCTGAAGAGCTCAGCTAAGGACAATAGACACACCAATTTGGAGCTCTAAGGAAATGTATGCATCTACCCCAAAGAGTACAGGGTCAACAAAAGCAAACTTCAAAAGGAATAGTAGAACAGGACATAGAGGAAGAAAGAGAAACAGTCACAGATGGTGTATGGATAGAATAGTGTTTCCTCTAAATGTCTATGTGAAAGCTCTACCCTCCAGAACTTCAGAATGTGACTGGAGGTAGGGTCTTCAAAGAGGTAAATGAAGTTGTAAAGGTGGGACCTCAGTTCAATATCACTTCACTTTCTTTTCTTAGAAAGACACCAGGAATATATGTGCCCAGGGATACGCCAAGAAAGGAAAACGAAAGAAGGTAGCATCTGCGAGCAAAGGAGAAAGACCCGAGGAGAAGCCAAACCTGGCAACACCTTGACCTTGGACTTCTGGCCCCCAGAATTATAAGAAAATTAATTTCTATTTTTAAGTCACCCCATCTTTGATGTTTTGTTATGACAGCCCTAGCAGACTAATAAAGATCATTAAAAAAAAAAAAAGACCAAGAACAAGAAGTGAAAAGAAGAAAAAGAGTGCATTATTTTTTGAATGAGTCAGTATACTACAATAAATAGAATTAGACAGAAACTGAGGTATCTTGCCCTGAAGAACTTGGCTTCTTACAGAAGTTTGATCTGAAAGCCCAGATGCACAAGGCCACAGTTGTTCCTGTGCCCAGGACTGAAAGTAGCAGGTGACTTTCTACTTCAAAACATAACACAAGTCATTAGGACAAAATGTTCCAGTGGAGACAATTCTACTTCCACTGTCTTTTTTCTGTTGAAACTCCTGCTGCAGTTTGTTAGGTCTTGACCATTGATGCTCTTAGAAACGACCTGCAGCTTGTCAATTCATTTCTTTAAATCACTGAAAATCTATTGGGAGGTAATAGAACTTGACAAGTTGATGGACTCTAATAAAGCTCTATGCTGGAATAAAACTGATTTAATTATCAGTCAAGTGTATAAAGTTAGGATGAGATATGTTCAAGTTATCCTATAGGATTTTAGTAGAACGTCAGAAATCATCTTCTCAGAGGAAAAATAAAGTTATCTACTTGGGTTATGATAATTATTAAAATTGTGATAGTCTTGCTTATAACTTTATATACAATTTCTGTGCCATTGGACCATGTCGTATTTATCCTTCCCTTCCCTTAACCAACACAGCCTAGTACATTGTTCAGCACAAGTAGTCCTTCAATTGAAGTTTGTGAAGTGAGTGAATCAGTCTGTCAGTCAATCGATCACATTTAATGAGAACATTTTTATGACAGTATGTATTCCTGAGTCTTCCCTTCTTTCACCCAAGGGTAAATTATGTGGCTGCTCTGGAATCACCTACTTAGCAAGCAAGCCTACAAAGTTTGGATTCATACGTATTCTCATTAGCCAATCTTTAGTTTCACATTGATCTGTGGGGGTTTTGCAAGGCAAGTTCAAATGAGGGAGAAAGGGGCAAGGAAATCAAGAATGCGGATGAGGGACCAGCAGTTAGCATAATGGCTATGTCACTGAACTCCCATGTAGTCGCCTGTGGTTCAAGTCTTAGACCCAGTGGCTTAAATTCACGGGTGCATGTGCATGCATGCCCAAGATCCTGAGAGGAGAATGCAGGAGAAGGGATTGCAGTGTGACAATGCCCCCTGCGGGGTGATTTTTCGCCTTCTGTCTCTCTCTGTCTCTCTGGCAAGTGCACATGCCCTGCAGCAAAAATAAATAAATAAATAAATAATAAATAAATAAATAAAGGAATGCAGGTGAGAAGTCATCTTAATGTTATGAAATTTAAGATGAATAAGAAGGAAAGCTATGACACGTTCACAACAATGGCATAAGGAACAATTACAAAGTAGTATGTTCTATCTTAGAGCCAACTTTGATCAGTTAATTCTGGAAATGAGTTTACGAGATAGACTAAGCTGGAGTGATATCAAGAGTTATTATAGAAAAGGATGATTGAAAGAGATTGGGAAAGGATTACACTTATCATGAATGACAATGTCTAGACAGGAGTATGTATCTTACTCAGAATGGAGGATAAGAGGAAATAAGTTAGATGGAAGTTAGATGGACCATCCATGTGGTTACTGAATTTGCTGGTAATGAAGTAAGCATAAGGTTGGAGAGAGTGACAAAATGTTTATCTCTTTAGTGAATGAAGGGAAATGACATTAAGAACAAGTTTTCCAACCATTTATCACTGATTAAATTAGGTTGGCCTTTGCTAAACACATCACTGTAGCAAAAATGATGAGCTTCACAACTGACTTAACTATGGCCCTACTCCTAGAGTTGAGGGTGAAATAGTAGCATCGCTAAAAAAGAAAGAGGACCATTTCTCCAATTATTATTGTGAAATTATTATGATTATTTATAGTAATTATGTTATTACCATCAAGAGAAAATATTTGAGGAATTTTCATCCTGTTTTCCAAATTTTCATCCTGTTTTCCATAGAGACTGTATTATTTTAGTCTCCTGCTAATAGCACATAAGGTTCCAATCTCTCCATATACTAACACTTGTTATTTTTGTTTTTTTATTGTTGTGATTTATTTTATTTTTTCCATAATGTCTATCCTAACAGGCGTGAGGTGGTATCTCATTGTAGTTTTGATGATTAGTGATGTTGAGCATCTTTTCGTATATCTATTGGTCATTTGTATGTCTCATTTGGAGAAACGTCTATTCAAGTGTTTGGTCTATTTTTAAATTGGGTTATTCGGTTCTTTTGCTATTGACTTATAATAGTTTGAATAAACATTTTGTACATTAACCCTTCATCAGATATATGATTTACAAATATTTTCTGTAAGTTATCTTTTCATCCTATTCTTTTCTTTGCTATTCAGAAGTTTTTAATTTGATACAAAACTATGTCAAGGAAAGTTTCTATAATCCAGCAATCCTGCTGATGAGCTTTTATCTGGAAGACTTGAAAACAGGATCTTGAAAAGATATTTGTACTCTTGTGTTCATTACAGCATTATTCACAATAGGCAAGAGGTAGAAATAGCCTAAATACCTATCAACAGATGAATAGATTAGAAAAATATGGTACATATAATCATTATTCAGCCTTAAGAGAAAGAAATCCTGTTATATGCTACAACGTGGATGAGCCCACAGATATCATGCTAAGTAAAATAATTCAGTCACAAGAAAAGCAAATACTGTGTGAGTCTACGTTTCTGAGATATTTAAAGTAGTCAAAACTTACAGGATTCAGTAATTAAAGATGAAAAAGTTCTAGAGATCTGCAAACAGTATTATCATTAATAATGTACTATAAATTTAAAATTTGTTAAGAGGGCAGATCTCATTATTTTTTAACCACATTTTTTTTTAGCATAGTTAATCACAATTTAAAAAAAAAAAAAGAAACAAAAATGGGTTTGTGGAGCAAAAAATAGATAAATACAACAGTGCCTAATACAAATATCTGGAATACCAATTCTTGCTTTACCAAAGTTTAGTTTTCTTAAATTTTCTGAGTATGTGATGTATACGTGTATAGAGATATGCCATGGCCAGAAGCAGAAACTCCCAGAATAAACCCAATGGTTACACTATCACAATATTTACTGTTTGACCAATTTGACCTGACAAGGTGGAAAGCTTTTTGTTAGATTTTGGAATCTAACTGATCAATCAAATTCCAGCCTCTACAACACGGATGGAATGGCTTGTTATTTAGTTTCCCACATGGATTGTGACTTCCTTTTTCCCTCATTCCTAGAACAAGAATCAGAGAATTTCCAAAGATACAGACATACAATGGAAGAAGGCCAGATACCTGAATCACCACCTGAAAAAGAAGCAGCCCAGGAAAGCTATCCAGCCTGACACAAACAATGACATAAGCAAGAAACGGATTTTCTTTTTTCACAAAGCCACAGAAATTTAGGTATTTATTTCTTAGTGCAGCATTGCTTAGCCTACTCTGACTGATAAAAGATGCCCATGCTATGCTATATATCATGATATCATGCAACAATTGGTATGTATTTTTCCTGAAAACCAGTCTAGGATCCCATTCTTTCTTTAAAAGAATTATTTATTTAATTTTATTTATTTATATTGTTACTATTTTTTAATTTGCTCTAGGACCCATGCAATCACCAGAGAGAAAGGGAAAGTGAGAAAGCAAGCCTCCAGATCTGGGACTCGAACTACAATCGGCCGTATGGTTGCTAGCACGTTAATCACCATGCCATCTGCTGGAACCCGACCCTATGATTTTTAAAATCCACATGACTTCGCTATAACTTACTTATTTACCTGAAGTGTGTATGCAGAGCACCAGGCTCACTGAGGTTCACCCAGAAACCTATGGCAATTTAGGAAAGGATCATCAATGTCGCTCTGAACATTGTAGGAGTTTGTTAACCCAGAAGGCACAAAACATTTTAGATAATATTTAACATTGGTTTCATGGCTAGTAAGTCTGAAGATATTGAAACTTCTCTTAATATAGAGAAAATCTGAAGGCAAATATATTAGTTTCCCACATTACTAAAGTTAGAAATTTTTAAGAAATTTTAGTATGATATCCAGATGTTTATAATTTATCCTATAGGAATCTTCACCTATATCTGAGTCTCCAAGGTGATATATCTTAATCATTTCTTAGCTGTAGCTTTTTATTTCTTTGTTGTTTTTTAAAAGAATATACTTGAGACCAGCAAATGGCATAATGGTTATGTCGCTGGACTCCCATGTGGTCTACTAACGTTCGAGTTCTGGAGCTTATAACTCACACTGGATGCATGTGCATGCAGGCCCAAATTCCCGAGGGAAGAAAGGAGGAGAAGGGATTGCAACACGGACATCTCCCTGGAGGGTGATTTCTTGCTTTCTGTGTCTGTCTCTCTGGCAAGTGCACATGCCCTGTAGCAAAATGTCTCTAAAAAGAGAGAGAGAGAGAACTGTCTGTCTAGCATTAGTTTTAAAACGGACACATCTGTGATCATTTTCCAAGGGTACTTTACTCAATGCATGCTGAAATGCAGCTCTTTGAATAATCACCAAATATTGTAAAATAAGTCCGTGAGCCCTAATGAGATCATCACGTCTAGGAGGTACACAGTATATGATTCTTTCCCCTCAAACTAGCTAGGCTGTTTTCAGAAAAAGATGGCAATGGAGGCTGCTTTTCTGCCACTTCCTAGCAGGACATTGTCTGTTTTACAAAGAGTATCTGGGCAACAAGCCTCCAAATCATCTGCCCAACTGATTATTTTGAGGTTTCGTAGTGTTGACATATTTTGAGCCTGACATTAACACCTTCAAAAATAAATGGCCAATTTGGAAGTATCGCAGTGATAACCAGCTGTGAATAATAACAATAATAATAATAATTCCTGAAGCCATTTTAAAACGAAACTCTCAGGCAGTTTTCTAAAAGCTCGACTTTGTTTTTTCTTCAAATAGTATGTTTTCTTACTTCTGTATGTTCTATTTCTATTTCAGTATCTGATAGTCCACATCATTCAGAAGTCGTACCGTGACTGAATATAGATAATACCGACTCCTGAATTCCAATGTGACCTGACATACAATTTAGCATCCAGGTTTTAGTATTCCCAGCTAGAGAATGGTAATAATGCCTACTGATAGCCTGCTGAAGTGAAGGCACTGGCTTTGTACCGTATAAAAGTGGTTTCCGCTTTCATTTCTGTCATCTGCCATCTGAATGTGCAACTTTAAGCAAGATACTTAATGTCTCTGTGGAGTTTCTTGTGATGTTACTGTGGCGTGTAAGAGTTGAGGAGGTGATATAGAGTCTCTAACCCAGCACCTGACACACTGGCAATTCCCAACAAATGTTAGTTCCTTATAAAGCACTCAGAACTCAGTGGCCTAGGAGAACTAGTAAAACTGCGAAGGAGGATCACTGAGTTTTCAGCAGACCACTTTTATTTGAAAAATTCATAAAGGAAGGTAGGGTTACTTCTGACCAAATCTATTATACCTACAGGAGGGAGAGAGAGAGTGTACAACGTATGTTTTATCTCTGGTCTCACAACTTCTAAGGTATTTCCAGGGATCAGATTTGCTGTGTGTCTCTGTCAGACAGGGTTGGTGTTCTGAGAGAAGATGTATCAACCTCTGCTTTCAGAAAGGGAAAAGTAAGGCTGCCAACACAGAGAATGCCAAATAGCCACACAATGCAGTCATTGTCAGTCATGGAAACCTCATGAGCCCAGAAAAAGCACATGTTCAATCCTAGCCCCCTAACCTCTGGACCTGCTCAGTCAAAGATGCTAAACTTTCTTGGCTTCAATGCCTCCAAAATGAAATCTTTCATCTGTGACTCTTTAAGACTGCAGGTCAATTCCTTACCCTTAGTGAATCATTAGGAAGAGGAGCTTAAATGAAGGGGAAGAACTAGTATTAAAAGTGTTAGATGTAGCCCAAGAAGGATTTGAATCAATGCTATCACTTACTTCTATCCTAGGACAAGCGTCAGTTTTGAGTCTATTCAAACACAGAAGGGGTTTACAGGCTTGCGTTTCCTGTCCCCATTACATTCTATTCCTACCCTGAAAGGCCCATATCAATGCCACCTTCTCCATTAAATTACTCTAGATACTTCCAAATGAATGTCATCTCTTCCTTCTCCAAATTTGTCTTTAAGTCGCACATGTTTTTCCTTACATATAAAATCTAGGTTATAGTGAACAAGAGCAAGGATCTAGAAATCTAACAGTTCTGAGCTCTAATTCTGCCTCTCCCCCTAACTTGCTGTCTACTTTGAGCTTGCTAAGCTTTTGTTATATCATTTCTAAAATGTGAGAGATGAAACCACACGACAGTTATTGTGAGCATGCAACAGCAGAATGCCTGCCCCAGAGAGTGCTCAAACCATGGTGGTGGTTGTAGTATCACCAGTGTTGTTGGCCTTGCAGTCTTACCCTCTTACTTTTACTTTATTATTAACTCACAGAGAATAGAAGCAAGGTTTTATACTTGTTGGGCCCTTGGATGATCTAGCTCAAAATAGCTACTTGGAAAATGTTTGTCAAATCAATTTAAATAGAATATTTATAGCTATTTGCTTTAGTCAAGCTGCTTCTGATTGATGAGACCATCTTCAGACTAACTTAGACAAATGGAAAACCTTTAAGAGCAATACTGAGCCCATCTCATATAATCAAAATAGCTGAAGAAATAACAGTAGAAGAGGATAAGTGTAGATACCAGAGACTACGAGGGAGGGGAGTGGCGGAAAAGGCAAAGAGAAGAAACATTTAACAAACGAAAAAGTGTAAAGTTCCTGTTAAAAAGCAAAAGTTTAAAATAAATAAATATTAAAGACACACACACACACACACACACACACACACACACCAAAAAAAGATTAGGAAAGAAAAGAAAAGAAAAAACCCCAAAAAACTGGCTTCCTTTACCTGGGAAGAAAAGTGGCTGCCAGAGGTGTCTGAGTTTTACAAGTTGAGGTTCCCTTCTTTAGAAAGAAACTGAGGCTTTTCCTTTCTTCCTTACACAGAAATCTCAGGGGAGGATGCTTAGTGGCCGAATTCTAGCCACGTGTCCACCTTTAGGTCAATTACTTGTGGTCCCAGTGCAAAGGCCTCATGGAAGAATAGACGGCTCCTTAGCAATGAGATGGCTGGACCTGGAGAGGAAGCAGGTCCCAAGAGCAAGGAAATGCTGTTCCTGGAGAGAGAAGTCTGGAGGACAGAAAACATCACCTCGCTTTGCACTAGACTATGACATTCTGGTGTCACAGTGTTATCAAAATAAAGTTAATTTAATGTATTCTAATTACTTCAATGTCTATATGCATACAGTTATTTGGAGCAGTGGACTAACAGTTAAGTTAATGAACCTCCAAAAAGAGAGAGGGACACAGTATTTACACTTAAAAAAAAAAAAAAAACAGTATGTGCTAAAACTTTTAAAATATGATTTTATATCACAAATCAATCAAACAAGCCAACTTAAATGGATCATTTTACTAAAACAATATGCTGATTCATATAACCTTGCCACCAGAAAATTTTACATGTTCTAATGTTTTCATATTGGTAAATTAAAACGTGGTTAAGATTTTTCTTTTTGAGGCCTGCAGTTGGCATGGTGTTTACGGAGCTGGACTCCCACAGGGCCAACCATGGTTCCATTCCTGAACCCGGCAGCTTGAAAACCTTACCGGGCACATGTGCATGCATGCCCAAATTCCTAAGAGAATTGCAGTGTGGCCATCTCCCCTGGGGGGTAATTTCTTTCTCTCTCTCTGTCTCTCTCCAGTGAACACAAATGCCCTATGGCAAAAATCTAAAAACAAACAAACAAAAAATTCTTTTTCTTATTTTTTCATGGTATGCACATTGAACTAAATCCGGTGTTCTAACTAGTCTAGGTTCGGACAATAGAAAATTAATAAGGAAAGGAATGTACAAATAATGAAAGGATAAGGAAAAAAGATTTTATTTTATTTTTTCAGAATGTCAAAAGAAGTACCTCATTTTTTATCTTATTCATAATAAGTATATGAATAAACCACTTGTTAGATTAAGCAATATTCCTCAGGACCACCTTGCAGTAAGCAACTTTGACCCCATCACAAAATCCGACATTCCTGATACATTCTAAAAACAGAAAAGAAATCAGCCTTATCAAGAAAGTAATGGAAGCAGAGGACTCCCACTGTCCTGGTAATTGAATGGCATTCTACCCAGCAGCTATTTGGCACCTGAAGTTCAAGTTTGCCCCCATTTGCAAGCCAGTTGCAACCCAGCTTGCCTGGTATATCAGAGTCTTGGCTGGAAAAGGTTGGTACTCTCCAATTGGGATATGTGATGAGAATTTCATAAAAGGACTAGTGCCTATTTATGAGCAGGAACTAGGGAAGCTACAAGAAGAGTGCAGTAACCCAGGGCTAGTGACAATGGTGCACCACTGCTTTCTGCACCTGAAGGCATGAAAGAGGGGTACAGTTATTGAAACCAGAGACAGAGAAAGCTACATGGGAGGGGCACCCAATAGAGCTGTGGCCTCCCACTCACCATCCTGTAAGACAGTTACAGAAATACTTTTTCTCACTCTCTTCCCTCTGCTGATCTCTTGCTGGGGTTTCCCATTGACCCATTTGACTAGAGGCCAGAGAGCAAGAAAAATGTTGATCTGTCCCTTGACAGCTGCCTTCGAGGGCTCAGAGCTGGGAGAGCAGGGTGGACATTGGACCTAGCACACCAGGGAATTGTCCCCATGTGCACAAGGCCCCTTGACTAGGTCACATTAATACTTAAGTTCTCACTCTTACAGTCACCCAGCTGTATGTAAGAGATATATAGGAAAATAAAAATCTTTGTAACTTAATTTCCTCCAAGTGCTGGGGTAGGGTTGAGAACATTCTGTTTAGCCCATTGATTTATCAAGGGCTGTTTTCCTCCCTCCTTCCTTGGACATCTGAGATATCCACAGAGCACTATTATTACAGCATCAGCAGCCAGGGCATGAGGCAGCTGGTGCTCCCGACAGCTCTTCAGCATAATGGCTCTTGCAGAATTGGGCCCAGATCCTATCAAGTCCACACGTCCTATCCCAGTGCCATAATGCAAGTTAAACTGTATGGTTTTCAGGGATCAAGTCCTAACCTCTGCTCCTGTGGTGTGTGGTGTTGACAGAATTATGGCCCTCTTTGTTCAGGATTTCTGAAAAGTTCCACAGGGGAACCAACAGGATTACAAGTTAGGAAGCACAGATGGGCCAACTGTGAGTCTCAATAACTCCTTATGTGTATTCCAGAGTGCCTTTTTGAAACATAAAACTGAAGCAGCAAGTGTGTCCAACATAAATTTTCCCTTCTCATGGGGGAGGCATTTAAACCAATATTACAGAAATAACACATGTAGTACCAAACTATAACTTGCCTTAGCCATCAGTATTTGCTTCATTCTACAAGAATCAAGAAGTCAGCTTTACTTTGGGTCCCTCAAGCAACCTTCTCCGCCAAATTCACACTAAACGTAAAAGATCAAAATAATAATTTCCAAATAAAACTTACGGTTAACTAAATCACGCAGTTTGTTCACCATTGTAGCCACAGTACAGACAACACACTCCACTCAAAAAGAAAAAAGAAAAAAGATAAACACATTTCTAACTATTATTTACAATGTATGCACATTGGATCTTTGATCTTCATAGCCAGGTGTTTTTATTGTCCATTTCTAGATGAGATTAATTGACACTCGCAAGTATCACAGAGTTTTCAAGTGGACATGCCTGACTTAGAGCCCAGGAGTTTGACTATTAATATCATGATATTTCCACTGTTCTCTGCTGCTTTTTATGTAATAAAACTACAGATATACCAGCATAGTGTCTCCTTGGACAGGAATGTCACTAAAGCCAACTCATAAATACATGAATAAATTATTTTAGCAAATTTTTGTCCTCATGCTTAAAACTATTTGTATATTATTTAAAGAAAACAAACACTCTTTATACTACCTGAATGTTTCGCCTCTATTACATTTAACACTTGAGAACAGTTTACCAAGCCTCCTCTGTGATTATTCATTTCATGTGTAGAATACATTCAATGGTGAAGTGGAAATCTTTTTATTCTTCACCTTTGTTGTTGAATGGCTTAGTAACTGAAGTTCAGTTTGATTGTAATTGTGTACTTTCTCTCCACAATGTGGGCATTTACTTTTTTGGCATAGTAAGAACTTCCAGCCCTTAAAAACCCTAACTAACTAAAAGTCCTAGAGAAAATTAGGGTTTGTTTAGATTTAGAAAAAAATTACTTCAAGGAATGTTGCTGAAAGAGATAATATACTAATACATGGTATCACCTGCACAGAACTTGCACCCAAGCAAGCCCTTATTTGAGGATGGATGGAAATAGTTTTATTAAGGTTTATTTGCAAGGTCATCACACATTTTGCATTAACTGTGAAGTTGAAAACTAATGAGTTATTCTTTATCTTTCTACTTTCTTTTCTTTCTCTCCCTCTTTTTTTTTTTTTAAAGAGATTTTTGCTATAGGGAAAACGTGTTTGCCAGAGAGATCAAGAGAGATGAGAGAGAGAAAAATCACTCCTCCAAGGGAGATGGCCACACTGCAACCCCTTCTCCTCAATTCTTTCTTAGGATTTTGGGCATACATGCAACATGCACCTGGTATGAGTTTCAAGCCTCTGGATCTAGGACTCAGACTATGCTCAGTCATGTGGGAGTCCAACTTTTAACCATTACACCATCTGCTGGCCACTATCTTTCTACTTTAAAAGGCCATTATTGGGACCAGCAGATGGCATAATGATTATGTTGCTGGACTTTGACAGGGTGGATCATAGTTTGACTTCCAGATCCAATGGCTTCATAATCACATCAGGCACACATGTGTGCATCCCCAAGATCCTGAGAGGAGAAGGGAATGCAGCATATTCCCCCCAGGGAGGGGGGAAGGAGGTGATTTTTCACTTTCCCTCTCTGGTAAGCACATGTGCCTTAATGCAAAAACCTTCTTTTAAAAAGTCCATTATCTTCACTAAGATATAATAGATTGCAAAGGGAATGTTAAGTTTCAATATAATATTAAAATACATAATAATAGCAAAGAACTGTGTGTGCAAATACGTGATTTAAGTTGTACATGATTTAAAAGAAAAAGTGATCTTGTAATCTTTCTTTGATGATGAGGGGTCAAGAGGGGAATTGGCTCATCTTGTTACATAATTCTATTTATGTTATGACACAAATAATGCCTCTATACCTTGATCCTCAGTTTCTCTGTGGTACAAGGCATGTGTCATAACAGCATCTATGTACATATTTAATATCTATCTATCCATCTGTCTATATATGTAATGCTGCAAGATTATAGTCACCCCTTGGTCTCTGCAGGGGATTGCTTCTGGAGCCCCCCATGAGTACCAAAATTCACAGAGACTCAAGTCCCTTATATAAAATGTCATAGTATTTGCATATAATTTATTCACATGCTCCCCTATACTTAAAATCCTATCTAGATTGGTTCAATACCTAGTACAATGATAATGCTATGAAAATGTTACACTGCCTTGTTTTCTTTGTGTTATTTTTTATTACTGCATTTTTATGTTTTATTTATTTTTTAAAAAATAGTTTCAATCTGAGATCTTGAATCAGTAGATGCGGAAGAACTGGCTGTGGATGTGGAGGACTGAATCTGTGTGACTTAAGAACACAAGATCTAAGAACAATTGATTCTGTTTTGCTCAGAGAGATTTAGACCACTGACAGACCTAGTTTTCATAATCCTCTCCTTTCACCTTGTTGGATAGGCCTGCACTTTTTTTCTCCCTGAAGCATTTTTAGCACTGTGCTCTGTGGAGGTAAAATATTCCTACATGTCCTTCAAAATATTGTTTTCCCAATGATTTCCTATTAAAATAGGTTGGCTCATTAAGTAAGATTATTGCGTTTTTTTTTTCTCCAGGGTTTTTTCAATTCAAGACTTGCACCCTTTCACATTTTGTTTTCCATCTTGACATTTTTAGGATAGTTCCACTGAGTTTCCACCTTCATCTGCTTGCTAAATAGACCTAGCTTTTCTACTTGAAAGAAAAGACTATTAGAAAAAAAATTCAATGTGGAATGATGTCCTAGAGTATAAACAGAAACAACCAATTAAGGTAATCTGTTATACTAGATTTGGATCCTTGACTGTCTACTCACACTGATCAAGTAGGCAGGATTCCACATCTTCCCATTCCTAATTCTGTCAGAATCACTCTACCTTAAAGCTACCCATTTCTTTAAAAGGTTTGAGTCTTGGACATTTCCAAATTGCTAAGAGAGTAAGTTTGAAATGTTCTTTCCACACATAATGTTAAGTATTTGATGTGATGGTATGCTAACAAGTTTGATTTAATTTTTGTACATCTTAGTCATAAATTATAACATCACTTTGAATCCTGTGAACTAATACAATTTTTTAAAGTTTTTAGCACTTTTAGAAAGTTTATGCAAAAGGTAATTTCCATATAGTAAGTCACACCCCTCACCTGAAAAACGTGCGCCTTGTTCTTCTCTGCTGCCACCATCCATCCATCCATCCAAACCCCAGTAGTTATTCTTGACTGCTCCTGCCTTTCTACCCACCATAATCCAACCACCAAGCCCTATGTATGCTACTTCTTTAATATCTTCGACATGTCCAATTTTCTCATCACCATTACTACCACACAGGTCCAAGTGAGCATTAGTATCATATGACTGAACTGCAGTAGATTACTGTGTCCATAGTCACTCCCTCATTTCAACTGAAGAAACTACTATGGTTTAAAACACCAACTCAAAGATTCCTCTCATGCTTAGAATTTTATATTTTATTTTTTATTTTTTATTTTTTGGAGAGGTTTTTGCTACAGGGAGTGTGTGCTCACCAGACAGACAGAGACAGAGAGATAGAAAGTGAGAAATCATGCCGCAATCCCTTCTCCTCCATTCTCCTCTCGGGATCCTGGGCACACACGCACACATGCCCAGCATGAGTTTTAAGCCACCAGGTTCAGGGCTCGAACCACAGTCGATGGTCAACTACATGGGAGTTCAGCGACATAGCCATTATGCTAACTGCTGGTCCCTCATGCTTACAATTTCTTTTCATAGTCCTTTTACTCTTTCTACA
Source organism: Tupaia belangeri chinensis (assembly GCF_000334495.1). Lineage (NCBI taxonomy): Eukaryota > Metazoa > Chordata > Mammalia > Scandentia > Tupaiidae > Tupaia > Tupaia belangeri. The sequence goes on from NW_006159617.1 coordinate 9,763,425, forward strand.
TTGTCACTTGTTATTTGAAATTTAAAAATAAACAGGGAGAAGAGGATTTGTATTTATTTCAAGAATTTAAGTTTAACCAAGATATTATAAATTGGTGTAGAATATGTAATGGATCAGGGAAAAAAGAAACCATTTTCAGAAAGAGTAGGGTTATGTAGATAGAAATGAGTCAGGAAGCCTAACTCCAATGCTGAGAACAATGAAAAAAATTATCACTGAGGAGTCTTTATAGACTCACTATCCAGACTGATACAGAACAAAGAATTCCAGAGTACATCAAAAAAGGAACATGCAATAGGTAGATAATTTAATATGTATGACCATGTGAAAAAGTTGAGGAGCAATTAGTGATGACTTCTTTTCTTTTTTTTTTCTTGATTTGCTATACGGCACATATGCAAGAGAGAGAGAGAGAGAGAAAGAGAAACTGAGAAAGCACCTTCCCCAGCAGTATGGCCATGCCACAATCCCTTCTACTTCATTCTCCTCTTGGGATTTTCAGCACACATGCACATGCACCTGGTATGTTTTTCACACCACAGGATTTGGGACTCAAACCACTTAGTTGCCTGTGTAGGATCCAGATGTACCAACTATACCACCAACTGGCCTAATGATAGGTTTTTTCTTTTTCTTTTTCTTTTTTTTAGGAAAAGAAAAAGGAAGCAGCAATTATAACTGTGAAGAACAACAACATAGAACATAGTAAAAATAATTGCATAGTGCTGTTAGGGCTCAGATATAAACAATAAATATTGCTGTGATATAAACTCTAAATAATGATTTAACAAAAATTCTGCCTATCAGTAGGAGGAGGAGGATGTATCTACCATACTTGGAAATCAATAATGGCCAAAGTAGGACTAAACTAGAGTATTCCAAAATACGAAGGTAATATGGGACAGAAACTAAAAATTCTAAATGTTTTCCTTCAGAGAACTGTGCCTAAGGAATGGGAAGAAAGAAGACTCCAGGTTTTTATTAAACTCTGTAACATAATGTGACTATTTAAAATTAAAGGTATATATTATTTGTAAGAAAATGTAAATAAATATTTAAAATGATGGAAATGGTAAGATATACTGCTAATTTCTTAACCAAAGAAGCAATATTAATATCCAGCAAAATAGAGGTTTAGGCAAAAACAGAAAAATGAAGATTTCACCAGGAATTTATTACAATTTTGCACCTGTATCCTTGTAAAAAAAAAAAAAGTGATTCAGGATGTAGTCAGTTAAAGTTGACAGAATTATATAAAGAAATAAAAAAAATCCAAGCAATTTGAAAGAGGAAAGGACAGAGAGATGCATACACGTTATGAACCAGCAGTTTTGCTCCTGGGTATTAACCAACGAGAAACTGTGCACATGAGTATTCATAGCCTATCTACTCATATTAGCTAAAAACTGGGAAAACAGCCAATGACCATCCAGGAACAGGTGAAGAGATAAACAAATTATGGCATATTCATAAACAGAAATCTATTGAACAATAAAGGGAAGGTGACTACTGACCTCTTTACATTAATATAGTAATCATCCTTTATCAATGATGTAAATTTTTACAGTTTTAGTTACCCACAGGCAACTGCAGTCTGAAAATATTCAATAGGAATTTTCAGAAATAAACTTAAGTTTGAGTTGTGTACCATTCTGAATAGCATGATAACATCCTTCACCAAACTGCTCTGTCATACTCAGCTGTGAATCTTCCTTTATCTTGCAGACCCACACTGTATATTGCTACCCACCCATTAAGCTATATTATGACAGTTAATTTTATGAGTTAACTTGACTGACTCATGGGATGCTCAGATAGCCGGTTAAACATTATTTCTGGGTGTGTCTGTGAAGGTATTGCTGGAAGAGGTTAGCATTTGAATAGGTAGACTGAGTAAAAGCATATTGTCCTTCCCAAATGGTGATCATCATCCAATCTGTTGAGGATCTGAATAAAGAAAACAGGTAGAAAAAGAGAGGATTTGCTCTCTCAGCCTGACTGCTTGGGATATTCATTTTCTATTTTCATTGCCTTCAGACTCTGATGGAATTTATACCATTGGCTATCAAACCTTCAGACCTTTACACCCTGGGTCTTCACCTTGCAAAGGGCAAACAGCTAGTAGGACTTCTTCATTTCCATAATTGTGTAAACCAATATCATAAGTCTTTCTCTCTCTCTGTTACTCTTTCTCTTTATTTGGGCCTTCAAAAATCCATTGAAATTAATATATTATGAAAAACTATGCATGGATTTCAAAATGTTTTACACCAAAATAAACTCATATGTTCATTTTATTTTTCCATGAACTTTTTTGAGGTCCTTTTGTGTATCTATATATCTATATCTATATCTATCTATATCCTATTGGTTATGTTTCTCTGCAGAACTCTGATTAACCATGACTAACCTGGAGAATCCTAAATGCCTTATTATTCATAAATTATAGTTCAACAAAGTTGACTTTTAAAGTTTTAAAGGAAGCACAAGAAAAAAAGCACAAGGATTCTTCAAAGAACATTTACCCTAGAGCCTAGGAACCTGTCTCATGTTTATTGATGGTGAGGAATGTTACTTCACAGAGTTAGACTACTTTTGGAAACCCAATGAAAAAGGCATAAGTGCCAGTAGAAAGGGCAAGAGTACTTTCCTCCAATGACAGATAGAACGAACGAGTGGAAATGGCATAAAACCCACACCAGTAGTCCTGCTAACATGGGAAAAGCAACAGGAGTCAGCCAAGGCCATCAAGGGTGCATTGTCACATAATCAGCCAGAGCAAACTTTAATTAGCTTCTGAAGATGTTGCTGGAGGCTTTATAGAATTGGTTATGTTTTATTACCATAATTAATATTATATAAGCTCTCATATTGTCACAAACATCCTGAAGCTGACCTGTTCTGGGGAAAATAAAATGTACATGCAGTTTATGGTGATATAACAGGACCTGAAAAAAACACCCATGTAGTGATTTAACTGCTCTTAAGCTGAATGCTTTATTTCGAAAAGAGAAAATATTAGTTTAAGTGATTTCTCAGCTCTCTCTCTCTTTTTTCTTTTCTTTTTTCCTTTGTGTGTGTGTGTGTGTGTGTGTGTGTGTGTCTGTGTGTATGTATGTGTGTGTAATTTTGCAAGAGAGTACATGTACTCACCAAAGAGACAGAGTGGGGATGTCCCTCCCACAGGGTTGGCCACACTGCAACCCCTTCTCCATTCCTTTCAAGATTTGGAACATGCACACACCCGCATACACGTGTGTATGCCTGGCATGTTTCTCAAACTGTTGGGTTTGAGACACAAACTGTGCAGTCAGTCATCTGGAATCCAGCTGCCTCAATCACCCTGCCACCTGCTGGCCCCCCCAGATCTCTTTCTAATGTGATATTTAAAGACTATAGGAAGGATTGATTTTCACACATATAGTAATAGAAAATAAATAAAACAATAGTACTTATATAAAAAAAATTCAAGATAATAAATTGTAAGTATCATGTTATTAATTATTTATATTATTTTACAAAATAATAATATATATCAGTAAAGTGGATGGAAACAAGATAATTATACAAATATAGGCAGGGAGTTTGACTCCTCTATGTCAGTAATGGCTGGTCAGTAACTACAAAGTAGTAAGAATAAAAAATAATACATTTAGAATAATAAGGAAAAAAATCACTTAAACATGAACAACTATATTGGGGGCGAGCAGGTGGCATGGTGGTTAAGATGCTGGACACTCCCACATGGCCGACCACGGTTCAAGTCCCGGACCTGGTGGCTTGCTTTCTCACTTTCTCTCTCTCTCTCTCTCTCTCTGTGTGTGTCTCTCTCTGGTCAAATTAAAAAATAAATGAGTGGATAAATAAATAAATAATTTTAAAAACATGAACAACTATAATAAGACACTTGCAAAATTACACAGACAACTACAAACTTTCTAGAGAGTTAGAAAAGATGTGAAAAAATTAAAAAAGAGTCACAAATTATCCTTGGATGGGAAGTTTGAATTGCCTAAATTGCACATTTTCTTTCAGTTACCATTTTTTCTATAGTCAAAACTTTTATAGTTGTCAATACTGCCCATTTTTAATTCCTCTTTACCATTTATTCCCCATTTGAATACAGTTTTCTTTGTTCCCTCTCAAGACCACAAAAGCTGGGCTCTTCAAGGTCACTAACAACATACATGTTGCTGACACCATTGATGACTTTATGGTCATTCTTTCCTGATCTCTCAGGAATATTTGACAAAGTCACATCCCCTTTCCTGAAAAAAACATCTTTATTTTAATCCCAAGACAATTTATGGTCCTGTTTTTCTGTCTTTTCTCTGGATGTTTGCTCTGTCTCATTTTGTGGCTCTCCATCCTCTGTTTGCACCTTAAATATTGTTGATCTTTAGATTCTTTGCTATGCTTACTCTGCAGATTCAGAATGGGAGGGTTCATCTACTCATATAGCTTAATCTACCCTTTAAATACAGAAGACACACAATTCTGTATCTCCAGCTCCTTCTCATTCAGACTCCAGGCAAGCTCAGTCAATTGTCTATTGGACATGCACCTGCATATACCACACATATGTCAAATTATATACTCAAAAATTAGCATCTTCCCATCCCATAACCCTTCTCCTGACTTCCTTTCAGTGATAGGCACTAATGTGTATCCAGTGGCACTGTGGCATTATCATTGATTCCTATCTGTCCCTTATTTTGCATGTTTAATTAATCACCAGTTTCTATCCATTTTACATCCTAAATATCTTCCAAATACATCACATTTGTTCAATCTATCCATAGCACTTTATTCCTAGTGCCACTCAGGAATAAATTATAGCACCATTTCTTTTTCTTTTTTTTTTTATATTTTTTAAATTATTTACTATAACAACTGATTTCCCTGCCACAATGCCTACTTTCACCACAACTAATTCTCCATATTATAGCCAGGCAGTTTTTTCTTGACTGTGAGTCTGGTCAAGTCACTTTCTTACTTTAATTCTTTCAGTGATTCCCCTCAACACTCAGGGTAAAGTTTGAGCTCCTTCACATGATTTGGGCTCCTCTTGAGTTAGACCCTGCCCAGAGCCAAACTTCCATTCTGTTCTAGTCACACAGAATTTTTTTTTCCCCAAAGGATGTGTGTACTTGCCAGAGAGAGAGAGACATAAACAGAGAGAGGGAAGTGAGAAAACACCTCCCAGAGTAGGTTGACCACACCACAATCTCTTCTCCTCCATTCTCCTCTCAGGATTTTGACATGCATACACATAAATTCAGTTTGATTTTCAAGCTTCCAGATCCGGCACTCAGACCACAGTCAGCTATGTTGGAGAACAAGAGTCTTAACCGCCACACCAAATGCTGATCCCCAGGGATTATTTTAAGTTTCTCAGAAGCATCAGGCTTTCAATTGACTCTTGGATTTTCTGGATGTGGCTTCATCTATCTCCAACATTTTTTCCTCTCATTTGTTTTACTGTCTACCACTGACCTCATAGCTACACTTAGATGTCACTCATCTAGAAAGTCTTACAGACTACACGTGTGGGGTAGATCTTACCATATTTTCCCCCAATAGCTTGTTCCTCTCTTTGCATTGTTTCACAGGGTTGTACATGTCAATTGTTTTTCTGTTTCCTTCACTATAAACTATGAATGGGAGAACAGAAGCTACATCCATCTGTTACATTGCTATATCTCCATACCAAGTGTAGTTCCTGAACATAATAGGTATCCTATAACTATGAAATAAAATATTTTATTAATTATGGACCTTTAAAAATGAAGGCAGTAACACAAGTACAAGAATAGACAAATAGATATAACAGAACAAATGCCCAAGACTGATCCTTAGAGATAGAGAATTTAATAGAATTTAGTGAAAGTGCTACTGTTAACAAGTGGAGAAAAGTGAGAATTTCTTAACTATTATTGTTTAGCTTTTATAGTGGGAGCAGAGAAAGGTTTTCTAAACTTATAATCTATTAAAAATACCACAATACTTACTCGACACTATAATCTTTTGCATGACTTTTAATAACAACTATTATAAGACAAATTTAAAAAAACTGAAAACTGCATAACAAGTTTCACTGAATATATAACAGGCAAAGGGTTAAAATACTTTTCTATAGAGTTTCCTCAAGTTTTAAGAAAACATGATGATCCTAAATAAATGGGCCAAGGACATGAAGAGACATAAAAGAAGAAATACAAGTTAATAATGATCAAAAATGTATTTGACTTCCATTGTAATCAAAGAAATGCAAATTTTGAAATGAGACTTTTTTTAACCTTCACATTAGTAAAAATGTTTAATGTGAACAAGTCTAGGCATACAAGAGAGTAGTAAAATATTACTAAGAAGGTGAGAAATTGATACAATTTTCTATTAAGCAATTTGCAGTGTCAAGAGTTCTTAAATCTCCTATGAGTTTAGAATTGTTTGACCTTCAAACAATCAAGCTTACGGAAACAATCTAAAAGGAAAGATGTATGCACACATAAATATTAATAATGATATCATTCACAACCAGGTAAAATTAGGAAAATTAAATACTAAACAATCAGAAACTGGTTCAGTAAATTCTAGTGTATCTACAAAATAGTGTTTTGTAGCCATAGACAGGTGATAGATAGAGTAGATAGGTAGATAGACACAAGAATTGCAGAGAAAGTATGACATTACCATTAAGAAATTAACTATGCACAAATATGTGTACGAATAAGCTATAAGAAAATAAGTGTGTTAGATATGCTCCTCTCTAGTTAAGAGACTGTGGATGGATCATGGTATGTAGATGTTGTTGGAGGTGCCTCTTTTTCTTTTTCATGAAAGACATAAATGAACAAACTTGAAAAAAAATTAAGTTCACCACGAATGACAGAAACATAACAATAATTTAATTAGATGGTTGTTTTTCTCTACAGTGAGTCAAGGACAGAGTCCAGTTCTGAGTTGACTCCACTGCATCAGGGATTCAGGCTCCTTCTACCATTGTTCTCAACGCCACCTCAGGCTCTGGGTTAACTCCTCCAGCTGCAGCTATCATGTCTTTGTTCATGTCAGCAGCATAGGAGTAAATGGGTGGAGAATGGGAAAGGAGGTTTCTAATTGCATCTACCTCATACTTCTGCTTATATTACATTGCCCACAACTTAGTTCTCAGGCTCACACCTACATAAAGAGGAGCTAGGAAATGTAGTGTGCCTTCTGGGTAGCCAAATGACCAGCTCAACATTCTATGATGGAAAAGAAAGAAAAGGGTAATAGAAGATAAATAAGAGTCCTCCAAAAAAGAATTCCAACAAATGAAGTAAGATGGGGGAACTTTAAGAAGAGAGAATACTTTGTGCAAAATCAAAGAGGGGTGAAAAACATCATGTGGTCAGGAAATACTGAACATTAACTCACATACAGGGAGTGGCCTGATTTAGCTACGTGTATGCTTTAGGTTTAGTAAGAAATGCATATTTGTCTCATGAGGGTAGGTGAGGAACCAATGATACCATGCATTTCAAATAGCTTTTTAAGTCTCTTTTTTGAATTTGGTGTAATTTGTATCAGTTAACATTCTCCTGGAATGTTTATGATTTGTTTTTTAAAGCACTTACTACTCCAAGCTTGTTTTCATCTCCAGGGAATTATTAAAATTATTCAAACATCTGTAAGAATAAGAGCTTCAGACTGATGGGTATACACTTGCCCTGAAATAAACAGGCATGATTTGCCAGTGTTGGTTATCCACAGCCACCAGAGAGATCCAAGCCAACTTGCTTTGCCTATGCTGATCATTTTGTTTTCCCTCTTTCTGCAGTATTGCATCTTGGAATACCAATAAAACAGGCACATGACATCCAAAGGTGAGACAGTCAACAAAGGATCATTACAGCATACCAGATTATTATGTCTCACAGAGACAGAAAAACAGTGCTTTGTGTGAAGGATGATTACTTCATTTCCAGTAAATTTGATTTGAAACAGGGAAAATCTTCCCCTTAACCCTGTCCCTAAACCCTGATTCCAGAAAGTAAACATGACGACATTTATCGGGCCCTTGGGTGAGCCTCAAATATTTTGGACAAATTCCTTTATATTTTGCTGTACTTAATTGCCTGAAAGAAAGTGTGGTCAGAGAAGAACTTGGGTATCCAAGGTCAAGAGTTCTGACCCATGAAGGGCAACTTCCAGGTAAATTTGTGCACACTGTACAAGAGACTCGATAGTGGGAGAGCATTTGTCTCTGAAGACACAACCAGACAGACTGTGTAATAGTCATCTTTCACGGTATTTAGTGTGGAGCTCCGGAGTCAGAGTTGCCTTCAGGGAAAACCTTTGGCAGAGGAGGCCATAGCTCAACAGCTGGAATTAGTTACCTGATACATAAAAACTGGTTCTAGTATTGTTCACACTGTAGACATCTTTATGTCCCCAGTTTTAAGAAGCATTATCCATGGGGAATATAATTACCACTTCTCATTGTTGGGCTCTGGCATTTTCCTAGAGCACATGAGCTGGCTGCATTGTAATTTTTGCTCTGCAAACAGCTGACTCAGCCAAAACATCTTGAATATAAATAAAACCTTCACATACCACTTTACAAGCTTCGTGTGTGAGCACCAAACCATGGGATCAAAACCTCAATAGCTCTAGAACTTCTTTAGGATGAAATGTTTCTTATAGTGTCCTTGGTTGTCTTCCCTTCATAAATACGATGCAGAGGAAATTTAGAATTATCTTCTTTTGAACATTTCAGCAGATGTGAATCATATGACCTTCAGTCACTCATGTACCAATGGTAGCATTTTTCGAATTTTTGCTATATCCAGACTCCCACCCCAGGTAGGTGTTTAATTTGCAAGTGGTATACAAAACAGAATGCTCAGTGTGCTACCATTCAAGGTTTGTTCTTGTTAAATAAAATCTGTACTCCGATTCGTGTAAAGTTATACCCCATCTAGTTTTTCATTTGAGATTATATTAATATACTCAGATGCTTGCAAGAGTTAGCTTGGGCTAGCAGGCAGGTGATTTAAGAAGCATGATTTTCTGTCTTCGTGGATGAGAAGTACTGACCCATGACTTGCTATTAAAAGACTTTATTTTGAGTTAGGATTTACCCCTCAACTACATGAATGTTGTCAAACTTCTCAACCTCTTTAATCCCTAAGTTTTGGACCTCTATAAAATTAATTATAATAATAGCTAACATTATTATTATGTCATGTTCTCAGGGTGACTGGAACTAGCAGAGAATTTTGTAAATTTTAGGATTTTTTTTTGAGAGTTTTTGCTATAGGATACTGTACTCTCTAGAGAGACAGAAAGTGAAAAATCAGCCCCCTGGAGAGATGGCCATGCTGCAATCCTTTCTTCATTCTTCTCTCAGGATTTTGGGCATGCATGCACACATACCCAGAATGAGTTTCAAGCCACTGGGTCCAGGACTCTAACTATAGTCAGCCACATGGAAGTCCAGCACCTTAACCAATATATCACGTGCTGGCTCCAGGAAGATGTTTTACAAGTAAATTAAATGTAGTAGCTTTCAGTTGGTCAGATTCTTCCAATAGTGGATAGGAGTCTGTCTTGGACACCTGTTACTTTCCTCTAATGCCTGGGGCAAAATCTCTGGCCTACCACAGAAGATTAATTGAGATTCATGATGTCATTTGGGACAAGTGAGCAAATTTTCCTCTGCTTCCCTTGAAGATTTAGCTCCTGACCTTGACTGTATCCACTAAAGAACTGAGCCAACCAGCCCAGACCACAGTTAAGCTGATTATTTTTGACTCTCTGAAAATACATCTATTTGAGTTTGAACATGCTGCAGTTCATAGAAATGGGAATCTTAGTTGGTTAAAAAAAAAAAAAAAACAGTTTATATTACAGTCAAATATATTTGTGGTAAAACCTAGCACTGGGAAAAAATATCCCATAAAACAAACCTATTAGGTAAGGACAAAAACAGGTGAGTTCAAAGGTTGTGTCAGGTTGACTGCTTGTGGCTTAAATAGATCAGTTTTTCTGAGTGTTTGCAATGCGTAGACCAGTTTTCCTGGACCTCAGCAAATCAGACTATTGGCATCTTTTTGTTAAATCTGCCTTAGCTTTCCGGAGAGAAAGCCATTAGGAAAAACCATTTCCCCCTTTTGTTAGTTTGATTCATGCTCCAGGCTCCTCTAAACCATTAGGGGATGAAAATGTTCATTAGCACTATTCCCTCCTTGCAACTCTCTCTGCTGGTTAAGAGTCTATTCCTTCCTCTATTTCAAGGAGAATTTAGAGGGAATGACAAGTCAAAGAGCAAAATGAAAAAAAAAAAAATTTAGAGACAAAAGTCATATGATTAGATCTCATTTAATCATTTAAATTTCATTTTGGGAGCAAAATTTTAGCAATATTTCTTGCTTTCACTTATAGGCAGTTAAGAGACAGCATGGTATAATAATTCATCAGTCTTCCATAAACCAGCTTCAAAATTTATGCCATATCTGAGACCCCCACAAATATGTTTGGTTGAAAAAGGAGTGTGCAGAATAACATGATGAAAATGGTCTATTTAGGTTGAAAAATCTATATATAAATCTATATTAAAAACACACACACAGACACATATTGCTATGAACATAATATAGCCCTAGAAATATCAATAAGAAATTATTGACTATAGTTGTCATTACAGAAAATTCGGGTGTCTAAAAGACAAAGGTATGCCTTTTGTGTTTTTTTGAATGTTGTACCATTTGTATATATTATCTGGTCAATTAAAAAAATTTTTAATAAAAGCAAAACTTCGTATTACCACCAATTGAAAGTAACTGTGAAGTGAAACTAATGGAATGTCATCTGTGACCTGCTCAGCATTTGCTGAAGTGACAGATGTGCCAGTGTTGGAGAGGTGTTAGAGTTGAACCAGAGAGTAGCTCTCCTTTATGTATTGTATTTGAAAGTGTTAAAAAAGGAAGTGAAACATTCCTAACATTCTCAACTTATGACTCAATGTCATTTAATGGTATATTCATGTTCTCCTTAGAATCTATATCCTTGGGGAAACTCCAGTGCAGAAAAAGAATTCGATCAAGGAGTCATGATTTTTAGTTGTGGGTGCTCATCATTACTTAAATCTACTCTATCTAGTGATAATTCTTCTCCTCTGGAGAGCTCTCAAGAATTGAGTTAGGATCAAATAAAATAATATCTGTGAAAACATTACAAAAGTGTATATGGTATAGATAAAAATCATCTATTTTATGTTTTAAATTTATTTCTTCCATGAGTAAGAGAGATGTAAAGAGAGAAACACATAGAGATAATATCCCCAACAGTTAATACCCCCAAAATCATGGCTTCTAAATTGAATGTTTTTTTCTATACTAGAGTTTCCCCAAGGGTATAGATTCGAAGGAGAGCATGGATATAGCATTAAATGGCATTGAGTCATAAGCTGAGAATGTTAGGAATGTTTCACTTCCTTTTTTAACACTTTCAAATATGGTACATAAGTACCCCCCAACAGGGTTCCAATATCACGATCCACTCCCAGTTTCAACCAGCCTGGAACATGGGCACATGCATGCCCAGATTATTCAGGGAGGTCTCCCGACATGACCTGGAAATTTTTCATGAGGGTCAGCTTCAAAGAGTCTCAAGTTTTGCTCTAGCATCACCATCTGATTTCAATAAAAGAAATTACCATGGCTACAATGTCTTATATTCAATAGTTCAAAAAACTCATATGAAAAAAATTACATATATATGTGTGTGTGTGTATGTGTATATATATATATATATATATATTTGTCTCTGAAGAGTTTTTACTTCCTCTTTTATAGATTGAAATCAGTATTCTAAGGATAGGTTGAGAATGGGGAAAATCTAGTAGTTAAAAACGGTTGTCCAAATCCCACAGTAAACCCACTTAGTGAACAGGAAGAATAGATAGGCTATACAACTCAATTTTCACTCCTGCAAAGGCAGAACAAATTACACAAGAAGGGGGACTGCTCCTGTGGTTTGTGTGATAGGAATGTCCTTAAACACGAAAGAAAAGGAAAGCAAGCAGTCAATGATTCGGTCAAACTGATAGGGGGTCCAGGCCATGTTCTATCCCAGCAAGATGCTACACAACTCTTGATTAAGTGTTTAGCATGGCAGTGGAGAAACTTTGACTTACAAGACTCATTTTATCACAAATACTTAGAATTTGAGAATCATCATTCCATGAAAGGTTATGTCTATATATCACCACAACTAAACAGTTAATCCATTTTAGATCGTGAAAAAAAAATAATACATGTGGCATTGTGTTCCCTGAGATGAACAGATGTTCATGAAGAAGAAAAAGGATATTCATGTTTCGTACATACTAGAATATCTAGGCTCAGTAAAGGTAAGCACTTATTTTATGAAAAATATCTCAGAGTCTTTAACTAATGACTATATATTGAGCCATTGGGAAAGTCTATTTTTTGCATAGAATAACACGTCATGACTCTCCTGATGACCTAATATTTCCTAGAGGTGAAATAAGTAGTGTTTTTCTAATATCCAACCATTGGTCCTTTCAATGTTACCCTTCCCCTCTTATTTTTGATGTAACATCTGTAATATAAACAACTATATTTTTGAAACTTTGGACAAGAATGTGAGCAAAGCAGGCAGGGATTGCCTTAGACTGTATTGCTCTGGATCCCTTATGATAGATCCAGCAAATGGTGGAAGAATTAATGAATAATTTAGCCTACCCCAAATTAGTTGTTCATCTCTGAAAGACTTCAATCTCCTAAGCTTCTTTCAAAAGCCTATAGGAACACAGATCTATTGTTTCATAAACAGCTTTAAGAAATACTTATGTACACATGCATACATCATAAATATTTCCATTTTCTCCCAAAGAGGAATGCACACACAGAGTGTCTCCCATGACTTTTTATGCCAGTGCTAAGAAATGTATCATGGGAGCAAGTTAACCCTGCAAGCCCTCCACTGGGATCTTTAGACTTCATTATTTCTTAGCATAGTTAAATCTTTATTGGATTAAATTACACATTTTCTGGACTTCTCAATAAATTGAGTACCTAGTCAACTTTTAATGTGCTAATAGGTAATATCCAAAGAGAAAAATAAAGATAAAATATCCTTTCCAGTACATATAAAATTCTCAATTTTATAGAAAAGTCTCCTTAAACACATGCTATCCACACTAGGTGGAATGACTTTCAAGGTGCTTTTTTTCCAAATAAGAAAAGGCAGGAATCAATAGAATTAATATAAGAGGGCTTTGGTTGGCAAGGAAGTGAAAGGTAAAAATGGAAAGACTTAAAATAAAGAGGATGTGGTTTTTGACAACCCAGACATACTGGCTCAAATTATAAAGCCAAGTAAAATGAAGAAAAATTCGACAGTGAAACTACAACACTCTCTTTATGATGCCCAGGGGGAAAAATACAGTGACCTGAAAGCTGCGGTCCCCTCATTCATTCATCAGCCTCCACATATCCATTCCCCTGTCTCAGCCCTTCTTTGCTCCAAATTGGTCCAACAAAGATGACTGCCTCCTCCTCATGTTATTTCCATTGCACTTTGTCCTTAGGGTTTCAGTAATTGAAGGAGTATCAACTTAAATTTTACCCAGAATTCATGAGCAAGGAAAAACTACAGAGTCTGATGAGCATTCAAAGGGAACTCTGGTTCAACCCGCCAGGATATCATTAGGAAAATGCCACTCTGGTTTTCTTGACAACTTTATTTGCCTACAGATGTGGGAATAAAAGCGGTAATTGTCTTGATGAACATGTTTTCTTACACAGCATAGTTAAATTGGCCAAAAACATTGTTGACAACTTTAAAATATGGGAATTAAAAATCTACAACAGCTTTCATTTATTGCAGAGCACAGTTGAATCTTCTTTTATTTACTACCTAAGTTATTGAAGGTCATGCTGATTCAAACATTGGTAAAGCCAAAATAGTCAAACAACTGTGTGTGTGTGGGGGTGGGTGGGTGTGTGTGTGGGTGTGTGCTTGCTTGAGACAGTGAATATTACTAGTTTGATCTCCCTTTTTCTCTGTGAATTGACAGATGGTGGGTAGAGGGATATTCATAGTATCTTGATTACCCCTCTCATTGACTTACCACTTTCCATTGAAATCTGCACTCTCCCCATATCACAAACTATTTTCTTTTATTAAAAGTCCATTTATTTTATCATGAGAGAGTCAGGAAAAAGAGACAGAGAGAGAGAGAGAGTGATAAAGGGGCAACCCTAACAGCATACTGATGCCACAATCCATCACCAGACTCGTCTAGCCAGGACATGGACACGCACATATCTGACATGCACAAGGAGAACCCCTGATGCAAACCCAGGACCTTCCTTTGTAAACCAATATGTGGTTTCCATATTGTAAAGTGTTGCATTATAGCTATGCCACCATCTGGCCCTTCATAAACCTTCTGAAGGAATGGATTACATTTCCGTTTTCCCAGATGCCTCCCAAGTATACAGCACAATGTTGGGTATGTAACAGGAGCTTGAAAAATACTTGATAAGATGATCTCAACTGACCTGAATTTGTTCTTGCAACAGGTAATCACAAACTACCACTGATGTGTATACATACCCAGAGGTTCCTTTTAGAATTAGGTTGCTCTCTGTGTGACAGAGTGCAAATGATACAAAATTACAACTTAGCTTACCTCATGGAACAACTTCAGACAAGTTGTAGGGCACATTGGGATCACAGGAGCCACACGGCCAGGTTCAACACAGATAGCCCTCTTCCAGAAAAACGAATAGTCATGTTCATAGTCTACTGCTTATGCAAACCCTCCTTATCCACCTCAACCCCTGCTGGTGCTTGCCTTTTCTCTATAAGTAAATTTTACAAAAGAGATTGGGGAGACAGGAGTTGCTCATGCAACCAGTGAAATGGAACTTGCTGAGCTTGGCCTCCTGTTTTGTACATCTGTTCCAAGAGTTTGCTGAATGAACATGGAATGAACACTGGTGAGTTGAAAATGAAAGCAGTTATGCTTGTAAAATATTTCATTCTTCTTAGAAAAGAGAAGCTCCTTTTTAAGGGTTGGAATTTTAGAGGTAGATTTTTATATAGCTTGCCATAATCCAGTAATGTTCCAGACAGGAGGATGTTTATCCAATCCCATAGTCTGTCTTTTTTTTTTTTAACATAAATTCACCTTTTACTATTTATGACAACACTTTTAAAACTCAAGAAATGAACAGATTCCCTGTAAAGAAGAAAATGTTTCCCCTTGAGCCTCTGGTGTTAATTTTATTTAATATCATTCAAACCTTCACCACCTTAAACTTATAAATATAAAATTCTGCTATATTGATAGTTCTTTAACAACCAAGAAAGTTTTAAATTAAATACAACAAAATTTCTATCCAGTATGTTTTTAAAGAGCCATTTTAATTTGATGTGATGATTGGTGATGTGTTGCTAAGTTAATCACCACTTGGCCTACAAACCCAGCATTCACACCAATGGCATGGAAGCTTTTAGGTTCTACAGGCTTAAAAGAGTAGATGCCATTGGATGATTCACTTCTCTACTGGATTACTACAAAACCTTCATTTAGAAAATATGCACCATTTACAGATTAAGTTGGCCTCTATTTCTTTTTAGCTCAAAATTATTAAAGTAGCACTATTTGGCACAAAAGACATGGGAAACATAAGCACCAACATGGGCACTCAATTCATCCAAATGATCTGTGTACCTATCGGGATTTCTTGTAGTTGAAAAAAATTTAAAAATAAATAAATCAGCTGGGTCATGATAAAGAATCCCTGGCAAACACTCCCCATCCTTTCTGACTGGGCTATGTGCTCATCCCTGTGGCAAATAAATAGAGTTGTATGTTCTGATGACAGTCAGAGCTCATGACAAGAATCATAGATGGGACTTGTCTCACCCAAACTGTGTGTCTGCAAAAAAGAGAAAAAATTATTTCTAAAAGGAATCAGTGGTATGTTACCAAGCAGAAATGGGAATAAATATGCCAAACAAGCTTGCATTAATTTTAAAAATTGTTATTAAAACAAAATAAAAAATTTAAAAAATTATAGTAAAGAACTTTCAGATCTTGAGAAATAGTCCTTAGACACTACAAAAATTTTCAGGCTCCAGTTTGAGAAACATTGATTTGTTCAAGGTGGAAGCTCAAAACTTAGCCTTAAAAGTTTGAGAAGAGGGTCTAGCTAAGTAGGTGGAATCTGATCAATAAAGTATTTAAATTCATCCAGAAACCTGTAAGAGGTTCCTATTCTCTAGACATATTTATCTTATAATCTATATCAATAAAAACAGATTTCAATTTTCCTTCCCACTTCACATAAAATGTATTTTCACCAAGTTCAGAGTCTATGTTGGGGCTGCCTGCCTTGAACTCTAGGCTACATGACTTGATGCAATCCACATTGGAAAGGCCTAGAAGGCACTTTAAGAGACAGCACAGTCTATTTAGTGACACAGGGGAACAGAGGTTGCATGACTACTATTCAGAAGAAAGATGCCATAGATCAAAAAACAAGCAGCAGTTTCAAATATGAGCCTTAAAAAAAAGTTCAAAAAGTGGGACTAGCAGTTAGCATAATGGCTACGTCATTGAACTCCCATGTAGCCGACCACGGTTCAAGTCCCAGATCTGGTGGCTTAAACTCACGCCGGGCGCATGTGCGTGCGTGTCTAAGATCCTGAGAGGAAAATGGAGGAGAAGGGATTGTGGTGTGGCCATCTCCCCTGGGGGGTGATTTCTTGCTTTCTCTCTCTCTCTCTCTGTTTGTCTTTCTGGCAAGTGCATACGCCCTACAGCAAAAACCTCTCCAAAAAAAAAAAAAAGTTCACGAAGTGGATACTCTGAGTAACAGGTAGCAATTTGCCCTAAACTGCCTCTTTGACAGGTAACATAAAGCCACAGGGATGACAGTGATTCACGTATTCAACCATTGTCAGTGGTTCTCTTCATGAACACAGGGGAAGCCGGCTGGACTGTAACACAACATAAGGTGGCCCCAATGAGAGTGCTTGTGGATTTTTCTTCTGTAGGTGATTTGTCCTTGGTAGGTGTTCGCATACAAGGAAAGAAGCTGGATAAAGTCCTATTGTCTCTAACTTTGTCTCTTTGTACTGGTACCCATGGTTAGACTCAATGGAGACTGAGTTCATGTAGTGGCACAATCATCATTGTATAGAATAGCATAGAGCTTTGACTTTTTAGGCAAGGGACCATATAGGTCATGATTCCATCTTTTGGGGTACAGTCAGCAATGTCCCTGGACCACTCCAGATGGAAATACACTATTTAAAAGGGTCCTTTCTTTCTGTGTTTGCAATTTCCAGCAATATTCTTTGCCAGCAGGAA
>NW_006159617.1:9780853-9795100 GCF_000334495.1 Tupaia belangeri chinensis
CCATTTAAGTAAGGTTCTCCTGATTGTGTCAGTAACTAGTAACCTGGAACAGTTAGTCATTTAATGGTTTTGTGGCTTAAATCCTCTGAGTATAAAAGAAGACATTGACCCTCACTCTACTTCATTCACCAGACTGGTAGAAGATTAATAAGAGATCATGAATAAGAAACTAATGTTAAAAAAATTATAACAACAAACTTACATAGAGCTCTATTCAATTATGCAAGTATTTCTTGACTATATACTCTCTTCCTAGAACTGTTATTGATTCCTGAGTTTGTCCCTCTGTTAAAGAGCATGTAAATTCAAGTTCATCGAATTGAGGCAGGCAAGAGTGGCTAAGACCAGCAGATGGCATAATAGTTATGTTGCTGAACTCCCATGTAGTTGACTGCAGTTCAAGGCCCTGACCCAGTGGCTTAAAATTCATGCCAGGCATGTGTGCACAGGACAGTGGAAGAGAAGGGATTGTAGCTTGACCACTCCCTACCCCCGAGAGGGAGGTGATTTCTTGCTCTCTGTCTCTCTAGCAAGAACAAAACTTTTTTATAGCAAAAAATCTCTCTCACTAAAATAAAATGGCTAAAATTATAGCTCTATGGTGATCTGTAGATGTTGACACACATTTCTCATAAACGGTCTCATAGAAACACGTCTGCATGTCCAGCAAACAGGGAGAGAGGATTTAAACCAGTCTCTACTGTTATGATTACTGCTGCAATATTATTATTATTTACTACTATGCCTTAGTTAAATCCCTCTTTCTGGTACTTAAAAATCAGGAAATCTCAGAGGGATTGAATTTAGAAGAACTACCATTAGGTCACCCTTTTTTACTCATAGGATTCTGTTTAAGGGCACAAAAGGGACAATATTATAGTGTAATTACTATTCTCAGCACCAGTGAGTAATACCAGCCCATCACCCAACCACCAGAAATTGACAACAACATTTTGTTATGCTCTGTGGCTGCAGGCTACTCTTTTTTCCCCACCCAAGACTAAAAATCCAATAATGTTTTTCATAATGGGAGTGATGTAACTTGAGAAATATCTGTTTATGATTCATGCTAAGCAGTGAGCATAGTTGGCTACACACAAGCAAGCTGCTTTGCCTCAGAGGAAAACATGTTCTCTGTTACATTAACTTAGTTCTGAGGCAAAATATCATAGCCACATCATCAAATTAGAGCCTGAGTAGGTACGACCATTGGCTGATCTTGCAATCCCTCTGTACCAGAGACCACAAATTAAGTTCCAAATGGCTGAGTGAAAGGTATCACTGATTACATCCCTCAGGTAAGGCAGCTGAATCAGAGTACAAGATGGCTTATATCTTGGTCAGAGACTTCCAATGTATGTGATAAAGACTGGGATTCTAGAAGAAGGTCTAATTATGAAACTAAATAGCTGGCAAACACATTAATTATTTTTTGGGGGGTTAGGTGTTTCCTCCCTGTTCAGGGCATGAACAATGTTCATGGATCTTCTATGTCCCCTACCCCAGCCCACATTGCCAGTTTTCCAGTTGCCTATCCAGAATCACATCTACCAACAGGCATGTTGTTGGCTAGCTTCCCCAGATAGAGAGCAATCTGCAGAGCATATTAACCATTCATTCATTTATTCATTCATAAAGTCACTGGGCTAGACTTTTAGGGCTCAAAGATTAATACACCATTATCCTGCTCTTAAAACTCTGAATCTAATATAGCATTTTTAGAATACCACTTGGTAGTGGATGGGGTTAGATTTGAAGTACTAGAAATACAGAAGATAGCACAGCAAAATAGAAAGGGAATTTAACACAGAGACAAAAGAAGCAACAGGAAGCAAAGGGCACCAGCTTGAGCAGATCAACAGAGACCCTAGGCCAGCCTGCAGTGAGGAAGGATGGGCTGCTGCATCCTGCACATCATGCAATGTGCAGCACATAAATTGAACTACCACCTTACATTCTTTCTGTCTGGTTCATCCTTCAGCCACATGAGGAGCAGAGAAGTTTGTGTATTCAGGAACAAAACATTTTAAGACAGTTAGGTTATGGAGGAATCCTCTCCCTAAAACCCCCATCTCCAAAAGTAAAAAAAAAAAAAAAAAAAAAAAAAGAGAGAGAGAGAGAGAACAGCACCTCTGAAATTCAACCCCAAATCACCCACTATGAATTCCACACTCCTATCCACAGCAGAAGAGGGAAACTGGCAAACAGCTAACTCATACCATTGGAAAGTATAGGAGCACAGAGCTATAGAAACACACTCCAAAGAAGTAGGAAAGTGAGTGTATCATCAGATAACTAAAAACATAAGAGTCCTAAAAAATAGAAGAAAGCCAGGAAATACCTCCCTTCCAAAGAAACATCATAACTCAGGACCTGCAATTAATGGCTATGTCGCTGGACTCCCATGTAGTTGACCGTGCTTCGTGTTCCAGACCTGGTGGCTTAAAACTCACACCTGGCGCGTGTGCATGCATGTCCTAGATCCCGAGAAGAGAATGGAGGAGGAGGGATTGCGGCATGGCCATCCTCCCTGGGGTTGATTTCTCTCGCTTTCTGTCTCTATGTCTCTCTCTCTCTCTGGCAAGCGCACACGTCCTATAGCAAAAATTTCTCAAAAAAAAAAAAAAAAGAAACATCATAATTTCTCACCAACAATGAATAATGCACAAGAGATCACAGAAATGTCACAAAAATAATTCAGAATATTCATTGTAACACACTCAGTGATATATAAGAGAAAACAATCAATCAATTTAGCAAATGAGAAAATCCTTTTCTGACTTAAAGAAAGAACTCCATAAAAAGATAAAGAAATAAATAGAACTTCTGGAGATAAGGAATATAATGCAGGAAATCAAAACCTCTCTTGAAGTATCAACAGCAGATTAGACCACACAGAAGAAAGAATCTCTAACCATGAAGACAAAATCTCTGATTTAGTCTAGGCAACAGAAAAGAGTGGAAGAATAACCATTAAAAATGAGGACGATGGGGGTCAGCAGGTGGAATGTAGTTACGGTACTGGGCTCCCACATGGTCAACTGCAGTTCAAGTTCCTGACCCAGCAGTTTAAAAATCATGCCAAAAGCATGTGTGTGAGTGCCCAAAATCCCAAGAGGAGAAGGGATTTTTGGCATCACCTTCACTCTGGAGGTTGGGGGGGTGATTTCTCACTTCCTCTCTCTCTCCAGTGAATGCACCCAATCAATGGCAAAAACTTAAAAAATAAATAAATAAAATGAGGACAACAAATGGGAAGTCCTGTAAGTGGCTGAATAGTCACAAAATAAGTATTCCAGAAAGCAAAGAGATAGGCAAAGACATAGAAAATTTCTTTCTTGATATATTAGCTGAAAACTTTCCAAATTTAGAAGTATATGGACATCCAAATCCAGAAAATACAAAGGATACCAAGTAGATTTAACATAAGAAGCTACTCTCCAAGGCATATCATAGACAAATTGGAAAAATCAAAGAAAAAGACAATATTCTAAAAATGGCAAGAAGGAAACACCAACTTACTTACAAAGCTTACCCCATTAGACTAATATCAAACAACTCAACTGACACAATTTAGGCAAAGACAAAAAAAGAAAAACATATTTACAACTCTGAAAGTGGAAACAGCACGTGACATGGTGGTTAAGGCACTGGACTCCCAAATAGC
The DNA here is from genome assembly GCF_000334495.1 of Tupaia belangeri chinensis. Classification (NCBI taxonomy): domain Eukaryota; kingdom Metazoa; phylum Chordata; class Mammalia; order Scandentia; family Tupaiidae; genus Tupaia; species Tupaia belangeri. The sequence continues at coordinate 9,784,521 of NW_006159617.1, forward strand.
CAGTTATGACTTAAGTCCTGGACCTTGTGACTTGCTTTCTCACTTTACCTCTCTCTGTCTCTCTCTGATCAAATTGAATACTAATAATAAATTAAATTAAATTAATAACTCTTTTAAAATTTAAAAAAACTCCAAAAGAAATACAATTTCAGCCAAGAGTATTATATCCAGCAAGATTATCCTTCATATGGGAAGACAAAAACATTCTCAGATAAACAAAACCAATCATCCCCAGATAAACAAAGACTGACAGAATTCACCAAAACTAAACCAACTCTTCAGGAAATAACTAAGGAGATATTGCCTCATAAATACTAAAGGGAGATAGATGTAAGAGAATACAAAACAATAAGAAAAGCAGAGTAACAAAATGATGGGAACAAGTCCAAACCTATCAATCATAATATTGAATGTCAATTGGGTAAATCACCCAATTAAAAGGATAAAAACTCAAATTCAACTATTTTACACAATGCATGTTTAAGTACAGTATTACCAATTATTTGATAAACAGTTGTCTCCACAGATTTCATATTGCATGTATGTATTTATTATTACAACCATTTTTTAAGGGTTCAAATATTACCAGTCATTGACTCTTTCTTTGGAATTAATTTAAAGGAGACTGAAATTGAGAACTTTGTAAAGCCTATCAATCACTAAATCACTGATTTTACCATGTCTTCACTTTTAAACATCTCTTTCCAAACATATTTTGCTTTTGCTTTTTCGAGGACATTTCTTTATGCACAATACAGTACGATGATTTACAAAAACTTACAGTGAGTGAGTAAAAAAGTTTTCTTTTTCTATCTCGTCCTAAAATGAGTTACTGTTATAGATAATTCTGTCCATCCCTAACTGGACAAGTGATGGCTACCACAAATCTTTTCTTTTATAAACTCTTATCTCCCACAATCCTTACATGGAAATTACAAATTCTTCTACCATTGACTATGTTAAGATTATATTTGTTTTCAAAAATCCATTTCATTAATTTATGAAGGAAAAAAAAAACAGAAAGCTTATTTAAGAAGGTGATAAAAACTGATCATGGGAAAATTTGCCAGTACCTGCTTCCTACTTTTCATTGCTCCTATTGTTTTCCAAACCACCAAATCAACTCTAAGAACTTGATAATGTGTCTGGTAATGTCTTTGACTTGACTAATATGCACTGTATTCATGCTATGAAAAATCATATTGTACACTGTAAAGATGTACAGTGATTAAATGTAAATAAAAATTAATTTAAAAAATAAATTAAATTTATAAAAACGTGAGAGCTTTTCACTCAGATAATGCTTTCATAATCCTCTTTCAATAATTCAGCATTTGTGTGGCCCCTACTTAAGGCATTGTGTTTAATAAGTGCTACATGGAGCCTGTACTTCAGCAGCTCACTGTATTGCTGGGGAGACAATCACAGAACAGATAATTATTCTGTCATTAGTGAAGTGCAGTCAATATTAGACATGAGCATGAGTGAATATGAGCAATTCTTTCTCACCAAAGCAAATAATAATTAAACAAAATTTCAAAGGATGAGTAAGAATCATATACTGTGAATGGGTAGGGGGTTATTGTACGTATCACATAAGCACAGGTAATATTGTGCCCAAATCCCTCATCTGGCCATAACTGCCAGAATCTTTTGGAAAGGATCTACATTGAACTTTGCCTACTTCATTTAATTACATGCCTAACCCCTTAAGCAATTGAGTTTAAGATCATTGATCTGCTGAATCCAACCTGGGTCCATCTGACCACAAAATAATAAATCGAGTTAGTCACCTACAATCCAAATATTACTTAGTTCTCTTTATATATATTTATTTTTTAAGGTTTTTACATAGGGCATGTGCACTCACCAGAGTGGAGAAAGACAAACAGAAATAGGGAGAGGGAAAGTGAGAAATCACTCCCCGGGGGGGTGGCCATGTTGCAATTCCTTCTCCATTCTCCTCCTGGGATTTTGGGCATGTGCACAAATGTGCCCAGCATGATTTTCCAATTGCCAGTTCTGGGGCTTGAACTGTAGTTAGCCATGTGGGAGACCACAACTTAACCATCATGCCACTGATGTCCCCTCTGTTTTTATTGGGTTGTCAGAAAAGTCATTGCACATTTTTGCATAGAAAAACATAGAAAATTTTTTTTCCTACAATCCAATTTTTTAATTTAAATTTATTTATTTACATATATTTACTATACATCATTATAGCATACAAAATAAGATTTTCCATCCAGAATACTATTTTTTAACAGATTTGCTTATTTGATATTTTGTATCAACTGACAATACTTAAATGGGTATTTTTCACTACGTGTAGTGATGAGCCAAAATGAAAATTAAATGTTTATGATCAAAGCCAAAATGAAATTTTCTGTCAATTTACGAACAAATCAGTCCTGTGGAGAACAAGCTCAGAAGTCCATGTGTCCCACTAAGTCTATACATTGTCATGAACTGCCTACTCCCATAATAGCCCATAGAGTTCTACTTTAAACGTGCGTTTAGTGATACTGGATCATCCAGACCTCTTAGACGTTGCCCTTGCTGATGTGATGCAGTCTACAGGGTCTGTAGGGGGTAACAATGCAGAGACAAGCTTTTAGCAGCCCAGATTGGAACTTCAGGCCTCTGCCAGCCATGATTCCAAGTCTGCGTCAAAATGATCTCACAGTAGAACAGCAGACTGACCAGATTGCAGTGGGAGTCTGGGTTCCAGTGTGCTCTCATTGCCTGAAGTTAGATTTGAAGTTTGATATATCTGAAAACATCGCTAAAGCTGTCTACATGAAAAACATGTGTAAGTACAAGTGTGTATGTATCAGATATATAACTTAGAAGTCATCCTGTCTCCTTATAAAAAAGATCAGATGGATGTGCTGAAAGTTCTCTAAGAGCAGTCCTAGAAAAACAACATTCCTTATAAAAAGCTACAATGTCTGAAGACACCAGCAGAATTTAGCAGCTTGCTAAATTTGGTTTTGCTCAGCCTTATTTCCTGATTAGGTCTGATTGACATGGTTGGCTTCAATACATCCTTATAGTTGAATAGCATGCACTGAACCCACTATCATACTTTCATTCCCAAATCAACACGATAAATCTCCTTGTTCTTTGTAACTTTATTTATTTTTTTCAGGAAGGGAAGGGGTTAAAGGGTGGTATTTGTGTCTTCTCTATGAAAGGAAGGGAAGAGCAAAGCAAAAAAATAAAGAATAGATTTGTCAGTTGAATCCCCATAGTGGTTGAGGAAAGGAATATGTGTATGTGGAGGTAGGTGTGCATGTGTGCATGTGTGTGTCTAGTGGCTCTAAGAATAAATATAGAAGAACATAAGAAAAATATATCATTAAGATTCTAGAAGATAAATTATAAATAATAGGACTCATCAGAAGTAATTTTTAGGATTTCAGGGAGATCAGAGTATGTCTTAAAATTGTAGAGATTCCAGAAATTCTGCCTGATTCAGTTGGCCCTGAGTATTCTTGCTCACTTTAATATTTGTCCCAACTATGTGGTTAAGGCTGTCAGTTTAGACAACTTTACATAGAGCCTCAAACTTCATACAGCTGCCAAATTCAACTGGAGACCAAAGTTGTGTCTGTGTGACCAAGCAGAGCTAGAAAATCATTAGGTGGTAAATTTTTCTAAGATCTACTTATTTTAGAAGTAGAACTTTAAAAGGGCTGGCCCCATTGTTCAAAATTATATCTGAACAAACTAGGGAACTAGACCAACTCAATAGATCTCACCCTAAGGAAGACAAAGAAAATGGTTGATTTGGATCAGTTCAAATCAGATGAAAACTCATACCCTGAAATCCAGTACAATTGCCTGTAAATAAATTGAACAATGGCAATGCTTATATATCTTTCAGTTGTTTCAACATATGGCTGCTAATAATGATTTTTGAATGTCATTAAACAATAAATTTCAGTAACAGTGTTTCTAAGATTTTCTTCTTCTAATAAGAATTAAACTCAAACTTTTCTATCCACCAGTATGGTCTGTGTTTCATCTTTTGCTCTGATTATGTTGATTTTTAATTTTATTTCTCATCTTCACAGTAGTTTGCACTGAGCAACATTAGAAAGAGCTGTATTCATTTACAGAGTAGAAAGGCAGATGTCCAATCTGAAAACTATTTGAACTCAAATGGAACATCCACCCCAGACTCAATGGTATAAGGGTAATTAAAATTATACATGCTTAGGGCTTTTATAGAAGCTTACATTCTCTTTTATTTTTCACTAATGTAATGTGGATCTTACACATAAGACTTTAGATTTATTTCCAAAAGCACCAAGTGTAATGAATTCTCATCAACTAGGAATCTGAGAAGACCATCTGGAAGGAAGAGAGTGCATGAGTCAGTAGGTCCCAACAGCTGGCATCGATGTGCAAACCTTCTGCCACTCTCCTTTGGATTTTCACTGCTAAGTGATTGTATTTCTAAATACATCACTGCTTCTTTAAATAAGCTTCCAACTTCTGGCCTTCCAAAACATCTTTGGTTTTATTTGTCATATGGTACCCCAAATTAAAAAAAAAAATCAAACCCAAAAAGGAGTGCTAATGAAGTGTAGGAGTTGCAATGTTAATTTTTTTCCTTTATGGTAAAGAGACAGAGGGAGAGAGAGGAAGTAAGAGAGACAAAGATGGGTATTTTTGACAGGGTCTTGCTGTGTGGCAGTCCTCCAGCTCCAGCCTCCCAGTTAGCTAGAATTACCTGTGCACATGACTGCTCTGGGATATTCAGATTGACTCTAGAACCAAACCTGGGTCTCCCAGGTGGCCTCCAACCTCCTAAGCTGTGGTACTATCTGCACACCACTGTGGCTGAGCCTTAAATGATATTTTTAAACACATATCAATTTTTTATATTTTGGAAAGAAAGCATCCCTTAGTCCACTGGGAAAATTGAGGAGAATGATGCATTAAGACTACTATTTGCTAGCCTTCGTTTTTAATTCTGTAAAATTAAGGTAATGATGCCTGCCTGGAGGAGTCATCATGAAGAATAGACTATATGGAAGATGTAAACTATTGAGGTGGCTCTGAAGACTTGAGTTAGAGCATCACAGAGAAGTAACTGAATTAACCCTTCTTTCTTTTAAAACTTAAATTTATTTATTTGCATTCATTTACTATACATCATTATAGCATACAAAATGAGAGTTTCCATCCAGTACACACTGTATATTGGCTCAATCAAGCACATCAACATACATATTATCGTCAACAAATACTTTTCCATTCTTTTTTTTTTTTGAGAGGTTTTTGCCCTAGGGCGTGTGCGCTTGCCAGACAGACAGAGAGAGACATAGAGACAGAAAGGGAGAAATCACCCCCCAGGGGGGATGGCCACGCCGCAATCCCTTCTCATCCATTCTCCTCTCAGGATCTTGGGCATGCACGCACACGCGCCTGGCATGAGTTTTAAGCCACTGGGTCGGGACGCAAACTGCGGTCGACTATGTGGGAGTCCAGCGACATAGCCATTACACTAACTGCTGGTCCCCCTACTTTTCCTTTCTTGACCCTTCTTTGAAAGCACACTTTAAGACAGCTTAGGAGGAACTCTGTTTTCCCCCAGTTAGCTGGCAGCTCCCATGGAAGCTTTTCTGGAACCATGATGGAGGAGGTGGAGGAGGCTATGGCCCCATGACTTCAAAGCTCAGTTCAACCTCAGGGCCAAGAGTCTCGTGAAGTCCTAGATGGCTTCCTTCATTAGAGAAGATGTGCATGCCAGAGCATCCAGACTGATGTAATGGTTCTCAGCACCTGAATGCAGAGCTAGTCCAGGGTCAGGGGCAAAGGCTCTCACATTTTTCTCTGGTGATGGAAGCCACCTTTATGTGCAACAAACAGCCAAGGATCCCTGTAGATTCAAAAGGCTCCAGGTTTTTCTAAAAGTGTGTCTCCACACACCCACTAAAAGGTCACTCTCAGGTAGCAGCTCTGAATTTCTGGAATTTGGATTAAATGAAACTACTCCTGATATCCCTCTGTCTTTTGGGGTGGGGCTCAGTGGAGTCCAGTGATGTCCACAGAGAGTAGTATTCACTACTTACCATTATTGGAAACCACCTAGAGACTCGTTATGGGAAGAATCAGCCAGGGGTCCAGACCAAGCAAGTGATATTTTATCCATTTTTTTTGAGAGATTTTTGCTATAGGGTATGTGTGCTGGCCAGAGAGACAGAAAGTGAGAAATCACCACCCCCAGTGGGGATGGCCATGCTGCAATCCCTTCTCTAGTCTCCTCTTGGGATTTCGGGCATGCATGCACATGCACCTGGCATGAGTTTTAAGCCACCAGGTCCAGGACTTGAACCACAGACAACTACGTGGGAGTCCAGAAACATAACCATTATGCCTTCTACTGGTCACTCCAATTTTTAATTAACTTTTAATCCCTGTACAAGTGATTTTTTTTTTTTTATCATTGAAGTCAAGAGGAAAGGGAAAGCTAACAGAAGAGTATTCCTAGGAAAGTGGAAGTAAATGAGAATCTAAGACACACTCATAGGAAGGACTAAACCAATAAAGGCTTTTGAATGCTAGCTTTATGACCAGCACTTTTCAGAGAAGAAAGGGAATAAAAAATATATAAGATACAGTCTCTGCCTTTGAAAAGTTTATAATCTCATGGAATAAAAGTGCCAAAGCCATGAAAAATGAAATAAAAAGAGATGAGCTATGAAGCAGAAGAAATGATGTCAGATACATGGATAGATGAATGGATAGGTATCATCAGCTACTATGTACCAGGCACTCTAATGAGTGCTTTACATATACCTCATTTTAATCTTCACAATAATCCCATTATGCACTTTATATCCATTTTACAGATTCACAAAATCCTTACCTCAAGATATTGAAAGAAACTAATTAGGGATCTATGGCTAATCAGTAGATCTGGGATTCAGTTCCAGACGTGACTCTACAAGTGCTTTTTAGAGTTGAACAGTTGGGCAGTGCTTACCTCCTCTTGAGAGCCGGTGTTTCCTCTCATTAGGTAGTGAGTTCTTTCCACCTGTCATGATTCTCTTTTCATGGTGCTGACAGGTGGCTCAGTGCCAGGTTTTCAGCTCTATTTATCTTTATGATTGGCATATTTCTGCTATGTTGCTAATTTTATTGCAACTGTCTTTTTCATGTTTTTGTAATTCCTTTTTGGAAAGAAGCATGGTCTACACAAATAAATTGGATTAAACTGACTTAGAAGCTCATGTTCTATCATATTATGTCCTGTGTTAAAATAACAGGTCTTGGCAACAATCAAAATTCAAGGGCAGGACAAGATCTGTTGCAAAATACATTGTTTAGACAAGAAATAAAAAGACTTGATAAACAGTCATGTAAGAAGTGACTCTTTCACTCCCATTCTGGTGGATGCAGAGACAGAGGGGTGGGATTCCATTGGAGCTGTGGAAGACTGAGAGAAGCAGGATAAAAGGCAAACTCCACATAGTAAAAGCAAGAAATGAAATGAGCAACAGAGAGAAGAGAGACATTCAAAACCAGCAAATCAAAATAATTTAGGGATCTAGTCAGTGGCATGGTGATTAAGGAAACTGGATACCATATGGCTGACAGTGTGGTTCGAGTCCTGGACCTGGTAGCTTGGTAAGTACATGGGGCATATGAGTACGTGTGCCCCAAATCCTGAAAGGAGGTAATAATGAAGAAGGGATGGCAGCACAGCCACAGCCGTTGAGAGTGGGGTGTTTTCTTCCCGGAAGGTGCACACACCCTCTGGCAATTTTTTTAAGAAGATAATTCAGATTTGCTACATAGTCTTCAAAGTCATTGTTTAAATTTCATTTCCTTTTGCTTTAAGGAGATGGGGGGCGGTATATTGTATTCGTTGAATGAAAATGAATACCTACTTTCTTTTTTGGAGGGTTTTTCTGTCCTCCCTTTGACATCTGCTCTCCAGGCAGAAATTCTCTACATCAATGACAGGCAGTCTTGCCATTTCTTGGGCATAGAAATCATAGTAGCATACTGAAACATCAGGTGGTTTTAGCCATAGACATAAATGTAAAGGGAGTCCTTTCTCTTCCAAAAATCCATTCTGAGAATACTCATGTTTCTATTGTAATATAGGATAAAACTTTGTGAGGGCCAGTAGGTGGTGTTGCAGTAAAATGCAACACTCTGCAAGGCAGCCCCATGTGGAAATTTTCCCAGTTCAAGTCCCAAGGCTTCTAAGTACGCTGTATATATACTTAACTATGATCCAGAGCTTGATGAAGCCTGGTGGTGGATGGTGGCACTAGGACCCTGTTGAGAGTGCGCTCTCTCTCTCTCTCTCTCTCTCTCTCATGGAAGAAATAAATAAATAAACTTGAAACTGCCCTTCTATCTTCTCTATGCTCTACTGAGATTTCTAAAAGGCCTGGGGATGCCGAAACAATTCTGTTGCTTCACTTCCTCTTCTTCAGCCTATTTCCTAACTGGGCTCTGGTACACATAGGCAAAAGAAAGAGGCAATTGGCACTGCACGGCATCCCTCTTAGTCCCACAATCCTCAGACATGAACAGGAGGCATGCTTTATAGAAAACTATGGCTTGCTGGGCTTCAGGAACAATTTCAACCATGAAAAATGTAGGGAGCTAAAATTTCAGGCTTCATAAGCCTGTATGACTTCAACCAAGTGCCAAGTAGTCAATCATATATAAGTTTCATGACCTTGCCAACAGAAACCAACACCTTCTCTCAAAGGAATACCCTTCCTCATCATTGCTGCCATTAGCAAGCATTTATTAGACACCTGTCTGCATGTGGCCCTGGGTAAAATACAACGCAGGGCCATTTCACACATGTGTAGTAATACTGGACGACAGCTCTCTTACCTTTCTTAGTTTCAGTCAATAAACTTCAACCAGCTACAGAGCAGAGGCAAGAGAGTGAGGATCTTGCAGAGAGATCATACCAGGAAAATGAGCTATTTGTCCTGGCACCCTGAAATAGACATGGCACATGAAGGTGGAACTGGAGGTGCAAAGAAACAGAGAAGGCTCCTTCCACAGTCTCTTCATTTTTCATTAAGGTTTAAAAAGTATGTAATATGTGATTTGTACTGAAGAATGTATGTAGCAAATATATAAACTATGATATACAATAATAAAATGAATATATAGAACTTCAAACTATGGCTTTGGTCTTAGCATCGAATCCACCCTAAATCTTTCTTTGCAGAGATGAACACTGCCCTGAATTGGTGTGCTTCATTAATCTGTCTTAAAATTTTAGCATATATGTTTGTCAATAAACAGTATATTACTTACTCTTGCTTGTCTTGGATTTTTTAAAAGGATCTTTATTTGCATTTGCCTGTTCCCTAGTGAAATTAAACATCTTTTATTATAAACATTTACCACTCATACCACTCGTCAGTAATAATGTATTTTCTCCCTTTCTTCTGTTGGGTTATCTCTTTTCAAATTAATTGATAGAGTTTTTGGCATATTCTAGAAATCAATCCTAATTGTTATATGTCAGGCAAATGCCATTTCCTTGTGTTTTCCTTTACCTTATGGTGTCTTTGAATGTAAGTTCTTAATTTAATGTAGGCAATTTTTAAAAATTAGGTTAGTACTTTGTGTGGCTTCTTTGTATATTTTTTTTAATCCAGGGATGCAAGTCATTTCATATTTTTTTAAGAAAAGCTTTGCCTTTCATATGCATGCTTTAATTCAACTAGAACTTACAGTGTGAAATAGCACTGATTTTTTTTTTCCCCAACGTGGGTAATTAACTCTCTCAGCACCACATATTAAATCCTGCTTCTTTTCCTGGTCATTTTCAGTGTCATCTCTGTCACATAAAGTTCCATACATGGGTCTGTTTTGGTACTGACTATTCTTGTTTAGTTTAATTTGAAACTCCTTATGAAAAGGCCATGTTAAATTGATTGCAATAGCTTTAGGGCTGGTTGTCTGGTAATGCGAGTCTTTGCAATGCTGTTTTCTTTTTGAGCAGGGTCTTGATTCTTTTGGGGACTCTGCTCTTTCATTTGAATATTAAGATTAGTTCACCAAGTTCCTAAAAAACCAGTGTTGAGACTTTTTTTTTTTTTTTGAGAGGTTTTCGCTATAGGGCGCATGTGCTCGCCAGACAGACAGAGAGAGAGACATAGAGACAGAAAGCGAGAAATCACCCCCCAGGGGGTATGGCCACGCCGCAATCCCTTCTCCTCCGTTCTCCTCTCGGGATCTTGGGCACGCACGCACAAGCGCCCGGCGTGAGTTTTAAGCCACCGGATCCGGGACGTGAACCGCGGTTGACTATGTGGGAGTCCAGCGACATAGCCATTACTCTAACTGCTGGTTCCCAGTGTTGAGACTTTTTAAGTTTATTTATTTGTTTCTTCTATGAGAGTCAGAAACATGGAGAGAGAGAGAGAGAGAGAGAGAGAGAGAGAGAGTAAGCACCCTCCAATGGGCCATTGTCCCACCCAAATCCTTATTCCTCTATTCCTTCTTCCTGTAAGGATTTTGGGTATGCACACACACACACACACACACACACACACACACACACACACCCCAGTGTG
>NW_006159617.1:9796161-9804600 GCF_000334495.1 Tupaia belangeri chinensis
GAACCGCGGTTGACTATGTGGGAGTCCAGCGACATAGCCATTACTCTAACTGCTGGTTCCCAGTGTTGAGACTTTTTAAGTTTATTTATTTGTTTCTTCTATGAGAGTCAGAAACATGGAGAGAGAGAGAGAGAGAGAGAGAGAGAGAGAGAGTAAGCACCCTCCAATGGGCCATTGTCCCACCCAAATCCTTATTCCTCTATTCCTTCTTCCTGTAAGGATTTTGGGTATGCACACACACACACACACACACACACACACACACACACACACACACCAGCATGCTTTTCAAGTCACCGGGACCAGGATTCAAACTGCGGGTGGCCATGTATGATCTGGTTTCCCTAGCCACTAAGCTGTAGGGCTGACCCAAAATTATCACATTTTTGTCTTTTAATTTATTATTTTAATAAACTTATGTTTATAGATGTTCTAATATTAAGTTACACTTGTATTCCCAGTAGAAACTTAACCTGATCATGCTCTATTAATATTTTATACACTACTGTATTTAATTTTCTATTTAAAAAAATATTTGCTTTTGAGTGAAATTGACTTATCCTGTAATGTTTTCCATCAGATGTTAATGTCAAGAGATATTACATTAATCTCAAAACATGAATTTAATTGGTTCCCTTTTGCTGCTGCTGTAAGGAAGAATCTATGTACTTTTGGGATCATCTATTTCTTATTAAATTGATAGAACTTGCATATAACCTAATGAGTTCTATTTGCTGGAAAAATCCTTAACTATTTTAACTTTCTTTTCTCTTTCATTCACACAGCAAGAGAGAAAGAGATACAAATTCAACAGGATACCATACTGCAATCCCATCCTGTTAGCCCTCTCAGCCAATTGGGACCAACCTGGCATATAGGTTGATGGAACCGAACTTCAATCTTCCATTGTGACTTCCAGCATTACAGAGCCACATGCCACTGTTGCACTACTGCAGCTGGGACAGATGTGATCTATTCAAAAAGAATTATTATAGGAATCAGCAGATGGCATAGCGGTTATGTTGCAGGACTCCCACATGGCTGGCCACGGTTTGAGTCTCAAACCCAGTGGCTTGAAACACATGAGGTGCATGTGCCTGTGTGCCCAAGGACCCAGGAAGAAAGTGGAAGAGAAAGGATTGTGGCATGTCCATCCCTGCCCCTGGGTGATTTCTCACTTTCTCCCTTACTTCTCTTTCTCTCTCTCTGGCAAGCACATGCACCCTAAGTCAAAAACCTCTAAAAAAAATTAATTTATTTCATCTGTTTTAAAATGGATTAGTGTGTTTTTCATAGTAATCTCCATTTAGCTGTATCTCACTTTATTTTTACTTGTAACATCTTTTTCCTCATATATACCCCCTCTTTGTTCATAATCAATCCAAAAAAAGTGTGTATATTTTGACAATCCTTTTCAAAGAAAAAATGGTTAACTGTGTTGATGTTTGCAACTCTATTCTTGTTTCTATTTCGTGAATTTCAGATCTTACCTTCATTATCTGCTTCTTCGTTTTTTTCCTGGTTTAATCTTGTTTTTTTTTTATTTTTAAGTTTAGTTATTATTTTTTATTTTTAAATTTATTTTATTTAAGTTTATTTATTTATTCCATGTGCAAAAGATTGAGGAAGAGGCACCCCAATGGGATCTTCTCAACACAATCCACCCCTTCCTCAGCCAATATACATGCATACCCAGTTTGTATAGGGATACCTCGAGACACCAGTCCAGGACCTTCGCACATGGGTTGAGCATCACAGAGCACTGATACCATGCACCACTGTGGCTGGCTCTTGTCTTGTTTTCTTACATTTTTTTAAAGTTGGATGTTTAACATTAACTTTTAACAATTCAGTTATAACATAAGCACTAAGGCACTAAGCTTTGTTTTTGATATATAGTGTTTTACTTTATGATCTGAGAACATAATCTCATTCCATTTCTTTTTTTTTTTTAAATGAGAGTTGCTGCATGGTCTATTATATTACCTACTTTGATAAATAGTTCATGTGTACTTTTACAGAACATGTACATGGGGACACAAAGTTTTGTATGTGTATTATTAAACGAGCTTGTAAATTGTATTATTTAATTTGTTTTTGTTTTTTGTCATAGGTGCATGCACTCACCAGAGACAGAGAGAGAGGGTAAGTGAGAAATCACCCACAGGGACAATGACCATGCCACAATCCCCTCTTCTCCATTCTCTTCCTGGGATTTTGGGCATAAACACACTCCCGGCATGATTTTCAAACTTCCAGGTCCAGGACTTGATTCATGGTCAGCCAAGTGGAAATCCAGCACTTTAACCAACACACTACCTACTGGTCCCATATTATTCAGATTTTTAATGCCTTTATTAATTTTTAGCCTGCTTGATCTCTCAACAAGTGAGAAAGTTTCATTAAAAGCTTCCGATAGACAATAAGTAGTCAATTTCCTCCTTAGTTCCATTGATTTTATATATATATATAAAATTAAATTTATACACATCTAGAATTTTTACTCATTCTGGTAAATTACGTCTTCATTACGGTATAATGACCTTCTTCATCACTAATAACGTTCACTGAATTTAAAAAAATTTAGTTACCTACTATTAATAACTATTTTGCTTAGTTTTTGTTTAGCTATTTTTCTTTAATTACTGAACCCTTGTATTTTAAGAATATTTCTTGTGGGGCCAACAGGTGGCATTGATGTTATAGTGTTGGACTCCACTTGGACAGTGGAAGTTGGACAGTTCAAGTCCCAGACTGGGTGACTTGAAAATCTAAACAGGCACATGTGTGTATATGCCCAGAATCTCAGGAGAATGAGGGAGAAGATATTGTGGTATGGCCATGACCCTGGGGGGTGATTCCTCACTTTCTCTCTTTCTCTCTCTCTCCTGAATACATGTGCTCTATAGCAAAAACTAAAAAGAAAAAAAAGTGTTTATTGTAAAAAAACACAACTAAATTCCACTGAATTTTGTTTCTCTCTATGATATTTATACTTTAATGTATCATTTTAGTCTATTTAGACTTATTGTTCCTATTAATAGACATGGAATTCCACCATGAATGTCGTGTTAGGTTCCCCAGAGAAACAGAACCAATATGATAGCTGAAACAGAGATAAATTTTAAATAATGGGTTCATGTGATGATGAGAGTTGGCAAGTCTGAAATCCTTGAGTAAGTCAGGCAAGCCAGACACTCAGATAAGACCTTTATGTTGCAGTCTTCAGGTATAATTTATTGTTTCTCGGAAAACCTTTTTCTCTTCAGGTCTTCAGTTTATTGGATGAGGTCCATCCATGCTATGGAAGGTAATATGCTTTAAAGTCTACCAGTGATAAATGTTATCACATCTAAAAATTAAAAACTCTTCTCAGGAACATCTAGATCGGTGTTTTAACCAAACAGCTGGCAGTATAGCCTAGTAAAATTGCCAAACAGAAAAGTTAACAATTTACAGGAACCTCCTTGTTTTTCTTTCTTTCTCTCTCTTTGCTACTGCTTGGCTTCGTTGGATCTTTCTATTGGATTTGATTTAACCTTTATTGTACACATATGTTACATCATCTCATTTTACCCTCCACGTCTCTTAATTTCTTTTTGACATTTTCATATTTTCTCTCTGTGATACGTTCTGACTTTTTTTTGGCTTTATTTTCCAGCACACCAATTCTCTCCTTAGCATTTACTAATTTCATCAATTTAACTAATTTATTGAGATTTTAAATGTCTTAATTTTACTATTTCTGAGGTTCTACCTGATTGCTTTATAAATCTGCTTGGATATTCTTTGCCATTACTCCTCATTCCAATTTGTCATGTATTTTGCTCATCTATTTATTCTTCCTTTATATTTTTTTAATATTTTAGGCATAGTTTCTTCATTCGATAATTCTTGTCTCTGAGGTATGCAGAGAAGTCTAATTCTGTTGTTTCTATTGATGCTCAACCATAATAATGTGTTTCTTTCTATTTTTAAAGTCATTTATTTATTTACTTTAATTTATTATAGGGTTCATTTACTCACCAGAAAGAGACAGAGAAAGAGAAAGAAAGAATACCCATGGGGGATGGCCATGCTGCTTCAGTTCCTTTTCTCGCAGGATTTTGAGCATGCATGCACACACCTGGTGTATTTTCCAAGTCACTAGGTCAACTTGAGCTGTGCAGTAGACCAAGTGGGACCCAGCTGCTTTAACCAACACACCACCAGATGGTTGTCTTGACTGTCAATGTTTTCTGAACCGTTTATTGTGAAGTCACATTACATAAGACTTAAATTATGGGATTCCTCTGGGCTAAAGAAAAGGTGCTTTCTTCCAGGGAAGATATGCATTAGTTTCTGTTGAGAAGCACAGTATACTACCACTTCGACACACTTTGCATCATTTGAAGGCTCTGGCTCAGTATAGTAGGCTGCTTCTCAGCTCCTCTTCCTTGTTTTGGCTTAGTCTTCCTATCACAAAGTGGCACTGTTCTCAGAGTAAATTGTTTTTATGCTCACTTAATGCCCTACATCCTGTTCTCTTACTACTCTCTGGTTTATGGTCTTGAAAACTGCAGAAGGTGATATTTAAATATCTATGATATATGATATGGAACATGGCCCGATACCATGGTATATGAAAGGCATGTGAATGTCGCCTTCTAGATCTGCAGTATGTGTGGTCTCTGCAATCACACATGAAGGCATTGCTTATTGTTCTTATTCATCACCCTCCTTGGAGATTTTTAAGCTTTGTGTTAAACCCAGCAATGTATTGAAACTGCATTAATTTTTCCCAGGAACTTCTTGTACTTAGTGAAGTTCATCATGTATCTATTCCTCTAAAATGATAAGAACCTATCCCTGTCTCTTTATCCGCCTTTCTTTTCCTACTCTCCACAATATGGCTTCAGTTCCCTTTGGGCTAATGATACAGCTATTTCAATAGTCACTATTTTGCAAAACCAAATCTTTATCTTCATTTTACCTTAATTCTGTATAAATTTGCTACATCTATTATACCTTTATTTTTAAAACTCTGTTTTTCCTTAGCATCCACAATTTTATATTGTCCAGGTATATTAAATAATAGTTTAATATATTGTCCAATCAGTGTATTCTCTGTCATTTACATTTGCTAGATACAAGACCCGTTATCCCCTATCACAGTCAGAATAAGAGACCCAAAATTTATATGATTGTTTTTTAGAGTTTCCAAAGCAAAATTTTACATAAGACAGAGATAGTCAAAAGGCTATGTGAATAGGAAAGTCATTATCTTTCCTTTCCTTGAATAAAGTTTCTAAACTGTGGAAAGTGGAAACAATGAAGAGAAGTTGGGAGGGACTATTACAGGAAAGCAAGAAGGGTCCAGATCAGGAGAGAGCAAGGCCAGAAGACAGTCAGTATCGATTCCTTAGTGCCTGCTCTTCAGCGTCATACCATTTTACTAGCATCAGAAAGGTATCTGTGGGCTCTGCCCAAGCCTGAGGCTCTAAGGAATACTGCACATCATCCTGGTCACTGTCATTCAGTGAAAGCATTTCACCACTGACAGCCATCACCTTACTTAGAATCACTCTGCAAAAAAGACACCTGTACCTCCAGCTCCCCAAAGTAAACAAACCCCTTTTACTGAAATTCAAGAGCTCTCTGAAGAAGAGGGTAAGGACATCAAGAAGAGTAAAGGGGAAAAATGATCATCCTATTAGCATCTTCTTCTATCAGCACTAGAGAACTTTGGTAGTCTTAAACAAGCACCTTGCAATCTTTTACCATGAAGGAACAATGGTGAAAACCACCTCCCATTGATTACATATCTATGCTCTGACTACTGCTTCTTGATTTCCTTAACTAGATTTTCTTCTTTCCCTCACCATCCTCATTCTCAGTGCATGATTTTTCACTGAGTTTGTCTGTGGCATTTCCCATTTCCATTTTCTCCCTCTCAAATAGCAAATCCATACCCTCACTGCCATCTCTAAAGAGATTTGACAAGTTCTATTATAGACAATGTAAAAAAAGATACCATCAAACTACACAGAAGAGAGAGCTTGAGTTTGCCTTATAAGACAATTCAGACACTTCCCCAGGGGATAAGTGACAGAACATCCCGGAAGGGTCGTGTCACTCCAAGATTTATATCTGAATAGGAGCACAGAAGAGATCACAGTTAGTAGTTGCTTGCCAAAAAATGAGATATTCACTTGTGTGGATAATTGGTAACTACATTTGATATTTCATTGAAAGTTTCTCATCCCATTTAGGAAAGCCTTTATAAAGTCTCTCCAAAGTTGCATCAATAAGATTATAACCGGCCATTGGTTTTCAGAGAAAGCTGAGAATGGAACTGGCTCCCTCTGCCAATATAGCAATGCAAAAATCCATCCACCCTGAGCTAATATCCAAATGGTTTGGGGCCAAGTAATCTAGACAGAGTAGCTGGTCCCTTCTCGCTATCCTAGTTTTATTCTCCCTTTGAATTGAAATGTAATGAACCATTTTCCAAATCAAAGGATGAATCAAACTTTATTTTTTAAAGAAGGAACTCTGCAGCAATTTTATAGTTACAATAACTTTCTCAATATTTTCATTACTTGGACATAACAGAGAAATGAAAAGGGCAAGTGGATTCTCAGGTCATTAAAGTCAGCTCCAGACTCTATTGAATGCCCCTGAGATGGGTTTAATTGCCTCTAGTAATATGCACCTTTTCATGTTTTGTTCCCAAAGCTATTAGTGACTTGTTTTGTCTTAGTCTCCCACTTGGCAACAACAAAACTGAGCTTGTTGCAGGAGTGACATTTACAACAGCATTATTAGTCATTGAAGATAAGACAAGGAGCAGGGCCTCAAAGTTTCAGGAAAGTCACACTTATTGGCAGGGTAGAAGAAAAGGAGAAACCATAAAGCATGGAGGCTGCTTATTTGCTTCCCATTTTTATTACTCCGAAGAAAAATTTGATGAGTTAGCTTCATGTTATAGCACCTCTACTTCACACATTCTTGCAGATTTGTTCCCCATCCCCGTATAATTACAAAAGGCTTACAAAAGTCCCAAAGGCTCTTCTGTCAAACAGAGATACAGCAAAAAGCCAGCATAGACCTGAAGCACTTTGGAATCACACATCACATGTTTTCCTCTTAGACAAACAGTACAAGTGTGTTTCATTTTATTAACGAATCCCAGACACTGAACTGTAAAGATACAAGCCCTGTGTCAGGTAGGGAAATATTTCTCAAAAGACTCTCAGAAGACATATCTTCGGGTCCCTTAGGGTGGAATTGTCACACATACATCCACTTTCTGCAACTGAGGCTGGGAAAGTAGCACCAGCCATTTCCAGCCCTTTATTAGGAGATAAGTACTGGGTACCAAGGGAGACGTACAGAGAAGACAACCATATTTCTCCTTCTGGACATTTTTCATTCTTTTCTCTATAATGCAAAAAAAATGATGAAGTTAATGAATTCCTTTCTGGACTGGTTCTAGTTTGCATATTCTCAGGCAGCTTTACTTTTTGTCCTCTTCTCTCCTTTCCATATGTGTTTGTTTCACCTTTTGCATTTTCTTATGTTTTTCACTTTGGTGGTGGTGATGGGTGCTATCTAGGTTGCTCTGAGGATAACAAAAATAGCCCTAGATTTGGCAAATAAAATTCTGCACTCATGAATCTGCCCATCCTTCATTAGCCATGTGGTCACAGATAAGGATCCTAGGCTCTGAGCTCCATCTGTAAAGTGCAAATAAAAATTCTCTGCTCCTACCTATTTCTGGAAGTAATTCTGAGGACCTGATGAGGTAAGATGTGTAAAACTGTTTTGGAAGCTATGGAGTGCTGTGCATAGCAAATGAGCTGTGGAAACATCCTTGGAACCTCGTTTGCACCCAGAATCACCAACACCTTGAATTGCCTTTTCTCATCCATACACTGAGGTCATTTTTGAAAGTAAAGTTCTTAATGTGAGTCAGAGATTTCCAAACACTGGCTGGAAAGAAGCCAATGTGTTCAAGAGCAAAGAAAATTTCATCAGCTGCATTTCAGAATCACGAATTGGGGACACAATGGCCTCTCCCTTCCCTTTTGACTCATTTCCCTGGACAAGTCTCTATAGTAATTAGCTGAATAAGAGCTGTCTACGATGTCATATGCCACAGAGTTACTGCATATGGTTAAATATTTGGACCTGGGTATCTTGTTTTCAGAGGTTTTCTCCTGACCCAACCCTTCTCTATGTCCCAAGCAGTACACTCGGGACACCTAGCTGTTATTCTAAGGTCCAGGTGCTTTTCATGGCTTCATGACTGGGCCTCCTATGGAGCAGGGATGACCCTAAGAAATACCATAAATTCTATCCCAAAACTCAAGATGACTTTCATTTTCTATTATCTACTATATTCTTGAAGAGAGTTTATTTCTCTCTATATAGCTAGATAGATAACATTAACTTCAA
>NW_006159617.1:9804688-9812185 GCF_000334495.1 Tupaia belangeri chinensis
TATATATATATATAATTTGAACCATGGCTCAACTCCAGATATGGATGTACACACACACACACATATAGATATATCTTCTATAGACTCTGTTTTCTAATGAATTTTTAGAAGTTCCCTCATCTGTATAGGTAGGTAAGGAGAGATTGGGGTCATAGGTGAGACATAAATCTATAGATAGATATAGATATTAACTTCATTTATATATATATATATAGATAGATAGATGATATAGATATAGATATAGATGATATAGATATAGATATAGATATTTATCTACCACCAATTAGAAATACTGAGACATGGTCCTTGCCCTCTGTACTCCAGGAGGAGAATTATTCAACAACACTACCAAACTCTACCAAGGCACAATACAACAAGGACCAAGGAGCCTCCAAAGTTCTCAGAACTTTTATATCAAACTTGAAACAAGAGGAAAATCTCAGGCAGGGAAATGCCTGAAATAGTCTTAGGAAGATGGTGTCAAGTTTACAAGTAAAGATACTGAAAGAAACATCATGAGACAAGATGCAAGGTAGAGAAGCAGAACCATGCTTTACAAAGGGGAGTTAATGTAGACTATCTGATGGGTCTCCAGACTTTCATGGAAAATGCAAAACTTTACATGGATTTCATGTATTTGTACCAAAATAAACTCACACTTGAATTCCATTTTTTAATGAACTTTTAGAAGTCCCCTCATATGTCTAGGTAGGTTATGGGGAGGTTGGTTGTTAAGGATTAAGCTCTTGTTTTTACATACCTTCTTTGGCAGGAAAGGGCATTTTTGCTTTTTCTTTTTTCTCCAATTCCTCTGAATCTTTGAGTTCTGCTATCCCCTTCTATACCCTCCCTACTCACCAAAAATTGCTATCAGGGGAAGATCAAATACAGATGACTTATGGTTTGGCAAGATCTGGAGGCAGACTAATACTTCATGCTGTACCATGGCTCAATTATAGAGTGAGGGGTATTGTTCCCTATCAAAGGAATCCTAGGAATCCAGATGGAGAGATACCAAATCCTTTGGCAGACTGAAAGCCAGTGGGACTAAATGTATACCTGAAGTCCAGTCCCAGTTATATGACTTCTTTGTTACTTCTCTCCATTTCAGACTCCTTGTCTCTAGTAAGAAAGTCCCATCTGTCATAGTTACATTGCAGAGCTGTGGTAAAGCTCTCCTGGAGGCTCTAGCCACTCACAAGTATCCTCAAGGACACTGTCACCAAGAGATACAGGTGGAGAAGTATAAGGAGCTGTGTAGGCTTAGGACAGCTGCCCTGTCTTAGCCCTTGTTTCTACCCAGGGCTTTCTAAATGTACAGGTCTATGGCCTGGGCTGGCCCAACAGAGGCAGCTTATGCACTTTTATGCCCATCTGAGCACTTCAGGAGAAGGTTACATGGGCTTTAGTGCCAAGAATGCATTTAGATCTTGTCCTCCCACCAGTGCTGAGTGTGGGAGCCCATTGACCAAGCAGATACCAAGCAGACCCAGATTTGGATTCTGACTACTTTCTCACCCCAGTTCTACACTTGCCTACCATAGGAACTCAGATAAAGGACTCAGGGACTCTTTTGTTCAAACTTTTTTGTTTGGCTGGTTCTTGTTTGCTTGTATAAATTATAAGCTTACCACCTGTCCTGTCTACCTCAAAACCCTAAGACTCATTTTACAAACACACAGTATTCCTACCATTGGTAATGTTATCTGACAGAAGAGCCTTTTGGACACTTTTAGATCCTCTTGGAAGCATGAGACATCCTATGACGTCTATTCCAAGTGCCATTCCAAATGTCTTAGACTAGGTGACATCTTTTCCAGTTTTCCAGGCAAAATTGCTATCCTTTCTGTGCCCATCCAAGCACTTCATTAGTTTCTCTGATATGCATCACTCGAATTGCATGTGTGTATGTTTCCCTACCAAGGATCTAAAGCTTAGGAATCCAGTATTTTTCACCTTTGTATTTTCAGGACTCAACACCGACCTGCACATTGTGTTTGGAAAGGAAATATTTGAACGAAGGAGCTTTTGGGTAGTGGTTTTATTCTGGACTTCCTTCTTGCCTGTAAGCCATTCCTGGCTTGGACACAGGACAATTTTTGAGAAACTTTGTAAAGGCTGGGTCTGGAGAGCCAGAAGGGAAATATAAGAATATTATGATAGGATAGGGACCATCAAATGCAGGGTGGGCCATTTTACATTCCATCTTTCTTTGTCCTTAGGGCTCCAAGGCAATGCTTTTCATTTTTTCCTTTTTCTCTGTATCCCAAAGACATTTCTAGTTTCAACACTAGAATTAGAAATTAGGCCCATGATCATATTGATGGGTCCACGGCAGAAGGACTGCCAATAAGTGACTCAATAACACCACGCTACTGCTCGCCCAGGGCTCCCTTAACTACACGATATCCCACCCTCAGATGCCAAGAGGCATAAACAAGATACTCTCATTGTAAAGCAGAGGAATGTGAAGCTGCTAAACCAAAAATTTTGCTCATTTTTTTCTTTTTTTCTTCAGTGTGATCTCAAGACAAAATGCAATCCAGTGGTTAAAAATGGAACAATTCAAGGGTATTTGGTTCCAAAAGCATGAAACATGCAAAAAATAGTCTAAAAAATATCAAGTTGGGCTGACAATCAGACCCACCAGCCATGCTTGCACACTACTTTCTAAAGGGAAGCGTTATTGGGATTAAGCTGAGCTAGGCAGTCTCATAATATTAGCATCACTTGCTCCATTGCTTTTCATAGTATGAAGAACATCTCAAAATGGTATGTAATCATATTGCACAATGTTGTATCTACAGACATGGTTTATTAAGGAAGAGATGGTCACTGATGTGGCTCTCTATGTGATAAAACACTTCTGGCTAAAAAGCAACCAGGGCAAATGAATATTACAAATGGTTTTGAAAGCTTTGGAGAAAATTGGATGTCCAGGCCTCCACTTGGGTTGCTATTCTTTGTAATAAAATTGATTCTTGAGAGGAATGTGTGTGTGCTGTTTCAGGTTTGGAAGGTATGCCTATAAGCTTCTGCTCCACAAGTCAGCATTCTTTTGTTTTATCATGTGTAATTGCTATATTTCAAGAAATAATTTATGTCGTCACTACACACAAAGCTTCCACAATTGAGCACTTAGAGTATGCTAACATTTTATATATGTTGTCTCATTTAATTCACTTAATAGCCTTATCATCACATACAATTATTATGTCCATTTTATTAGTGAGTAAACTGAAGTTCAAAGAGCTATGTAGCTGTTTCAGTGTCACACAACTAGTAAATAGCAGGTTTCAACTCAAATCCTACTAACTCCGAAGCTCATTTTCCATCTTATGCATAAAGACAATGAGGCCAAGAGAGGTTAATACCTAGACCACAACTGGTGACATTGCAGAACTGGGATGCAAACCAGGTAAGTCAGACTCCAAGCTAAGCTCTTTTGCCATTATATGATCATGTTGGCTCTTGTATTTACCTGCCTTTGTTAAAATCCTGAGTGGGTAGATGAAGGTAGGTACCTCCCAGCATCCTCCAAGCTTAAGCCTCTTTGGCTGTTTAGCACCTTCAAGGCCCTGGGAAAGGTTGATGTACATGAAGCACCAAGAGGGCAAAAGATGAAGCCAGAGCAAGATCTACAGGGATTTTGTGCCATATGCCTCTGCCAGGGCTTGAAGTCCTCTTTGAATCACCAAACAAGAGGCTTCAAAGTCATGAACATGTTCTAAATAGCAGCACACTGAAGGTAGGAAAGCATGATTAGTATCTTGTTTCTCTACAATATTTACATTTCTAGTTTTAATTTGTTTAGAGGTTTTTTTTTTTTTTTTTTTTTTGCCTTGGGTTGCATGTGCTTGCTGTAGAGAGAGAGAGGGAGACAGAGACAATGAGAAAGAAAGTGAGAAATCACCCCCCAGGGGGATGGCCCCCTGTAATCCCTTCTCCTCCATTCTTCTCCCAGGATCTTGAGCACACACACACACACACACACAGCAGGATTTTGGAGCCACTGGGTCTAAAACTCAAACCACAGTTGGCCATTTGGGAGTCCAATGACTTAACTGCTACGTCATCTGCTGGTCCCCAACATTGCTTTTTAAAGGGTGGCTTACTTTTTCAACTCTGGTTAATTCTGGGTGTCTTTTTTTTGCCTCCAGCTGTGATAATGAGGTATACTGAGAGAAAGCAGTATTCTTCTCTCCCAGAATATCATCCATAGCCAGTTTTTAATGAAGTACAGAGCCACCAGGTTCATTTGTGGCAGGCACGCCAAGCAGTACACACTATTGTGCATGCTCTGATTCCTCTCCAGTCTCACATCTAAGAACAGGGGCCCAAAAAGGTGTCAATCCACTGTTTATCTCATGCAACAGTCCCCTAGCTTTTCTCCTTCCAAAGAGGGGCCAAAGTCTTATTATAAGTTTTTATATAATCTTAATTATAATTTAATTTTAAATATAATTATAATTTAATTATAACTATAATTTTAACTTAATTAAAATTTAATTTTATATAATCTTAATTATGTATGCTAATTTTATATAATCTTATTACGATTTTATACACACCCACCACACACACACACACACATACACACATTATACCTAAGACTATGGAGTGATTCATAAAAGCATAGTCATTAAAAGTCCAGAATAAAAAAATGTCATGTCTTGGGAACCAGCAGTTAGCGTAATGGCTATGTCGCTGGATTCCCACGTAGTCGACCGCGGTTCACGTCTCGGACCCGGTGGCTTAAATCTCACGCCAGGCGCGTGTGCGTGCGTGCCCAAGATCCCGAGAGGAGAATGGAGGAGAAGGGATTGCGGCGTGACCATCCCCCCTGGGGGGTGATTTCTCGCTTTCTGTCTCTATGTATCTCTCTGTCTGTCTGGCGAGCGCACGCGCCCTACAGTGAAAATCTCTCCAAAAAAGAAAAAAAAAATGTCATGTCTTAATCCTTGCCACCCAATTGCTACAAGGTATTTGAAAGGTAACACTGAGTGGCAATCATGAAAATCGATAGTTTAACATATTGTAAGGGATCAAACCATTCCTCCCACACTCAGTTGTGTCTTTGGTCCCATCTCTCCCATGTACTCATGTCCTCAGCTTGGTAGAGTTTTTGATTATCCTTGAAAAAGTTCACATGGACTCTTTCACTTCCCTAGACATGGTGGACACTTGTTACAATATTTAGGTTCTGGTTTTTGACCCAAGGAAAGAAAAAAAAGCTTGAGAAAATAAGAAATATGAGATCTACTTAGGTCCCCCAAACAGACATTAAACCCTTCACTTCTGATCACCTTTTCCTCTAAGAATCAACTTTTTCCTTATCTACCAAATTTGGATCTCATATGAAGTAGGGATGACTGGCTACATACAAGAGAAAAAATGAAGGAAGAGAGTTGATAATAAAAACTGAGTGTGGGGGCCAACAGGTGGCATGGTGGTTAAAGGTGCTAGACTCCCACATGGCTGGCCACGGTTTGAGTCCTGGACCCAATAGCTTGAAAATTATGCTAAGTGCATGTGCGTGCATTCCTAAAATCCCAGGAGGAAAATGAAGAGATTGCGGTGTGGCCAACACCCTGAGGGCTGATTTCTCACTTTCTCACTGTCTCTCCTTTTCTCTCTCCAGTGGGTCCACACTCCCAACAGCAAAAACCTTAAAAAACAAAAGGAAAAGAAAACCAAGTATGTTCACATGTTCACAAATAGAATCTAAATACTTTTTTTACTGGATAAGTCCAAAACGTAAATAGAGTTTGAATTAGGACTGAAAAATACGTACTGTCAAGCTCTTGCATACTTGTTTGAGTCCTCAAAGCCACAATTCAGTAAGATCAAGTCATGAACTCAACAGGGTTTCAGAGGTTTTTTTTCTCTCTCTCCAGTCCCCCTGACTCCCCTCATATATTTGTTCATATTTGAACACCCACTTTGCATCCCTTAGTGTCCTGGGAGCCCCAAGGTAAGCATGGCTTTGCCCTCTGTAACTTTGAGGTCCTCAGCCATCCTATATTGATCTTCTTTTGAGGCAGAGACTACAACTAGCCCCAGGAGTAACAAAGCCCAGACACCTCTAACTGGTGGGCTCCTTTCTTCTTCCATTCACTCATCCCCTAGAAGGTAAGTTAGAAGTTAGAAACTTCAGAGGGAAAGACAGTTAAGAAATTTGCTGGATCAGACATTTTTCATTTGCTGATTTACCATCACTCCCAGGTGCAGGTTCCCTACTCCTCCACCACTCCCCTCAACCTGCCAAATCTACATCACTCCAGTTCCTTACGTTCGGATTTTCTCAGCCCAAAACTTGCTGAAAGTTCTGTCTTTAAAGTTCTTTAAATACAATTTGAAAATAGTTGGCTTCAAGAGTCCCCTCATGATTGAAGAATATCTATGACTACAGTCTCCTAAGGATTTTACTTCAAACTGTTTTAAGAACGTCAAAGTGGGACTATTTCAGCACAAATAACTGCCTCTGAAACGTAAGCAATGCTCTGTCATTTTCTAAGCACACAAGCAAGACCTTTGAACACCTGCCGCTCCTCTGAGCTTCCAATCTCTATCTTTTCCTACCTGAGTTTTTCTGAAAATTCAAAAAAAAAAAAAAAAAAGACCTGAGAGCTTTTTAACCACAAAGACAACTTCAGCTGCAATTTATATCATCTGTTTCTATGAATACTTCAAACTGTCTGAGGCAGACCAAGTGCTTCAGAATCCAGGCCCCCCTGAATCTTGGAGGTGGTAAGAGGGAAAGGGATTCTTTTCTCCCTTCATAACCTCAACACAACTGAACACCACCAGTGGAATTCTTGCTAGCTATTGCCAGAGTTTGACCTCGGGCTGTTACAAAAACAATGTTTTCCATGAGCAGCTCTTGGTTAAGAAATTTCCTCTCACCCTGAGAGTCCAAAAAAGCAGTGGTTTATAAACCAGCCGCCTCAATTCAAATAGTCAAGTCTAGGCCATCCGAGCCTATAAGAATTGCAATTTCTGAGTAGCTCTGCCTGTTGTGTTCTCAGCTCTCACTTTATATCTGGGGGGATTTTTTTTTTTAAATAAAAAAATATGTTTGGGCAAGAAGATGTTGAAAATTCCCTTTGGAGCTTATAGACAAGTAGGGAAGGTATGTATATCTCTCAGGCAGGGGGAAGATAGGTCTCTATGTCAGAGGAAGAAGAAAGATTTGCCTGCTTTTCAGTACATAGCTTGAAAACAGGTTCCTGGTTGTTTTTGTTTGTTTGTTTGTTTGTTTGTTTATTCCCCCTCTGTACCTTTTTCTCCTGATAATCCAAATTATTGACGGAAAGTGACTGATTCATCCCTAAGAAACAACCAAAAGAGTTCTCTGATGCTGGGCTGTTTTCACAAGCAGCTGGCAAGTGAGAAGGAGGTAGGAGGGAAGTAAGGAGGAAGAGAAAAAGAAAAATCGCATGATGGTACCTAGACAGAGATGTGTGCTTGTAAATAATAGGGTCTGGTTCTTTCCCT
>NW_006159617.1:9812201-9817809 GCF_000334495.1 Tupaia belangeri chinensis
CCCTAAAGACCAAAATCACTTGCTAAATCTGTGTTCGCTGAAGAGTCATGTATTATATTCTCCACTAAGAGGGTTTCTATCTACTCCTGAGGCTTTTCAGGAGTATCACCACACAACGTATCACCACACAATGTAATATCCTAATGAGTCCACAGTAAATAAACAATGAGGACTATTTCCAGAAGTAATTGCTATGTTTCTTCCTTCCTTTGGGGTTTATTGTGCAGTGAAACTGAGTACCCATCTTTTTCTTCCATGTGCTTTTGCCAACTACAACTCAAACGGGCATCCTTTCCTTCTGCATAAACACTTTCACCTCTCTTTGGAAACATGTGGCCATCTTATCACCCACTTCAGACCTGCTTGCATAAGCTGCCAGTTGTGCTAAGCCTTCAGTGTCTATTTGCAAAGTTGCACAGCCCTGCCGCAGGTGTAGTACACATATGAGCATCGATGGCTCCTTAATGACTCTTCAGGTATTTGTTACATTGTCAACGGGAATATTCTACTCAGTCAGATCATCCTGGCTGCTCCCTAGCTTCCAATTCCTAGGGCTATGAGCTTTAATAGGGCCAATGTTCATGGGTTGCTATTTTTTTCCTTCAGGATTTGCTATATGGACACCCATAAAACTTGAGCAGTGAATAATAGTTCACAACTTACTTCTTATTTTCTTTTACAGTGGACACTACTTCCCCAGAAAGTGTCCACACAGGGCCATGAGAAGTGGGATGCACTGCATTTATCCCCTTTTTATTTAATAATGACTATTATTGACTATTATTATTATTATTTGCTATAGGACATGTGCACTCTCTAGAGAGACAGAGAGATAGTAGGCCTTAAATCACCTCCCAGAAGGGATGGCCTCACTGCAATCCTTTCTCCTCTATTCTCTTCTTGGGATTTTGGACATGCACACACCAGCACCAGTATGAGTTTAAGCTGCTGGGTCTGGGACTCTTACTATAGTCAACTACATGGAAGTCCAGCAATATAACCATTAGGCCATCTGCTAATGCCTTAATTTTTTTCTTAATACTTGATCAAGTGTGTGAGAGAAAGAGAGAAAGAAAGACAGGGTTTATTCCTAACACAATCCCCTTTTTCTAGTCCTGCAGCTTGATATCTTAGGCACTCACATGCTCCTGGAATGGTTCAGGCCATCCAGGTCTGGAGTTTAGACTGTGGCTGCCATGTAGTTTCTAACACTGCAGTTAGGCATGCTATTGCCTATGCTACCACGGCTAGGCCATTCACTGGGAACCTTAGTGCCAAGAGGAAAAACAAAACAAAAACAAAAACTTTTCTTTCCCAAAAAAATTGAAATATGAGGGAACTTCAAAAAAGTTCATGCAGGGCTAGACCCCATGGCCTGGTGTTTAAAGGAGTCAGATTTCACATGGCTGACCATGCCCTTAGAATCCTATCCCCACCCAAGGACCCGACAAGAGAGAAATAGAAGAGAAGTGATTGCAGCAAAACTCTACCCTTTTGAAGGGTACTTTCTTCCTCATTCTTTCTGTCTCTCTGTCTTTCTCTGGCAAGTACACATGCTCTCTGGGGGAAAAAAAGGTATTGTGGAAAGGGGGACTAATGGTGTAGAAAAATCTTGGTATCTGTGCACACGTTTTACATAATACACATTTTCTTTGAACTTTCTGAGGATCCCTTGTACACACTGAACTGGGAGAAATGGCTAGAGAGGGAGAAAATAGGCTGACCTTGTTATAGTTTATGTCTTTTCTTATGGTAGGAACATTTGAGCAAAAACCTTGAGGAAAAAAAGATATATCAACAACAATAACTGTAATCCATTCATTCAAAGCTGCTAAGTTTATTCAAGAAAGGAAAATTGTTTGAAAATGATCTACAATGTCCTATCAAACAGCCTTTGTTTCATCAACCCAGTAAGATGTCAGGCCATTTCTTTTCTCTTCTCTCCTCCCTGATAAGGGTGGATAGCCCTTACAAAGCAAAAAAATCATTTTGTAAAAGCAGCCTTGAGTGATTTTTTTCCCCCTTTGTTACTTGTGTGGGCTTTTCAGCCCCGGGATCTTTTAATCCGATACAACTCATTTAAAATAGATGAGAATGTTCTATCACCCTATCTAAATGCCTTTGGGAACAGAAGTAAGCTGTCATAATTACAAACTATATAGTGAATACCAAAAATTGTCATGCACTGTTGGATAGCACACTCTTACTGGAATGAGGGGTTGCACAGACTGAGTATCCACAGCCAAGGTGAGTAAACAAATGCAGAAATTCCAGGTAGCTGTAGGAAACAGGGATGTCAGGGCCCAGCATGCCTGGTAGCTGTTATAGGAGACCTAGAATAAGGCCTGGTCTGTTAAATCATTGCAGTGAAATTCAAAAGCTCTCCTATGAAAGTCTTCCTGTTGAGGCAAGACGTTGCTTTCGTTTATGATCTTCCTTTTGCATAGATGATATATTTACTGCCTACTAAGATCCCGACCCTGTCTGGCACTATCAGCCTTCCTAAGTATTTTTATCTATATCCCTCCTCCACATTTAGAACACATAAATTTTTTAATTCTATTTGCGAAGGCTTTGATATACAACTTTGCTCCTAAAGAGTTGGGTCGACAACTTGCCTAACTTCATCTTCTTTGCTCTGTACAATATGTGACCTCAATCTGAGGTATTTATCTTGATGTGGACCCTAAAATACAACACGTAAATTATGTGAGTACCTACTATGTGATAGTGACTGCAAGTTCAGTGGTAGATAAGACATCTTTCCTACCTTTACAAATTTTACTATCCGGTATTTAGGGCAGATATTATCATATACTCCGACAAATGTGTATTTACAAATTATAATAAGTACTGTTAAAGAACAAAGCACTTTGAAATATACTAATAGAAAAGGCCTTTACTTGGCAGACACATTATGTTAAAACCTCAAAGGTTAGTGAGAGTCAAATGGACAAGTGAGCTTTCTAAACAAGATAACAAAATGGCCAAAAATCTCATGGCATAAAAGATTTTGTCAAATGCAAGAAAATAAAGGCAAGTTAATGTGACTGGAGACTAGTGAGCAAGGGAAAAATGAATTAAGTTTTCAAAATTAAGCAGGGACTGGACAATGGAAGATCTTTCCAGTGATGGTAAGAATTTTGTTTTCTGGTATATAGTCATGGAAGCCATTATAGCAATTTAAGTAGCAGAATGACTGTGATCCCTTTTATGTTATTTGAAGGTCAGAGGCAAGAGTGAAATCAAGATCACTAAGAAAATATTGTTAGAATCTATCAGAATCTTGATCTGACCCTCTGGATAGCCATAAAGTTTAGCCTTATTCCACATGAATTTTCAATCTTAGATCACAGCTTTGAACTGGTTCTTATCATGGCTTGTTTTCTCCTACTATCCTTAGGTTTTTATGGAGCTCAAGCATCAAAGTGGCTTGTTCTTATTCAGAAGAAAAAGCCAGTCCAGAAAAGAGATCAAGACAACCAAGGGTCATGTGTTTTTTGTTTGTTTGTTTCTCACTTTATTTCTTTCCCGACCAGAAGACAAAGAGAGAGAGAGATAGAGGTGCCCCTGACAGGTCTCACCACACCATGTCTTCCTCCTTACCTAGACTGCCAGCCAGCCAGGATCACAGATGTGCATGTGCATACCTGGCATATTTCAGATTGACCAAGAATCCTAACCCTGGTCTTCCATGTGGCTCTAACATTGTAGAGTGGTGGACTATTCACTACTGCCTGATAACCATGGCTGGGTTTTGTTTGTGTGTGTGTGTGTGTGTGTGTGTGTGTGTGTGTGTATGTGTGCTTTGAAGATAGGATCTCTTTGCTGCAATCCTCCCTCCTGTCTTGGCTTCCCGAGTCACTGGGATTACACATGCACACCACCATGTCTGGCCTCCAACGAGGTCTCAGCCTGTGAAACACAGCATCTCAGCAGCATGCATCACCACACTAGACTCAAATGTCACATGTTAAAGAAATTATCTTTATTTCCAACAATTCACTTGGGGTAAGAAACATGTCAGGCATCAGCCTTTTTTTTTTCAATTCCCTCTTCCAACAATCAGTATGGAGCCAGCACTAAACTGGGAATTAGAAAAGCAAACCTCGAGTCTTACTTCAGATATTGCACTGATGATAAAAAGTGACGGAAACTTAAGTGGCAGGTAGAATGGACAGTATCAAACCTGATTATGAAGGAAAGTAATAGGATTGGCTTTTGATAAAATGCAGAAGTGTTTCTGATTCAGGCACTATGTTAGAGGATAGAAACTTAAACCTCTGAGAGGTCAAATCCAGGCTTTGATCCAAGGGAATAAATTCTTAAATAGAGCAGAAAAACCACATGACCTGAACTTCACACTTACAAGAGATAATCCTAGGTACAAGCTCTCTCACAAGCCTTACTGAATCCCCAGAGACACCAGGAGGTCCTTGGGGTCAGGGGTGGTATGAAGGAAACATCTATTTATTACAATCCCAGGTTTATTGAGGGAAAATTTAGTGAAAATCCTTTTCCATGGTCAGGAAATTGAGTAGTGTTGAAATCAGAGTTAGAGCGC
This sequence comes from Tupaia belangeri chinensis, assembly GCF_000334495.1. Classification (NCBI taxonomy): domain Eukaryota; kingdom Metazoa; phylum Chordata; class Mammalia; order Scandentia; family Tupaiidae; genus Tupaia; species Tupaia belangeri. Next base: position 9,816,766 of record NW_006159617.1, read on the forward strand.
AAAGATTTTTGACTAGAGGCCAGAGTAGTCTTGCAAGAATCCTCAGGGCCCATGGGTAGTAAATATTGATAGAAGCCCCCAGTGAAGGTTACAGAATTGTATGAACAGCATTTTACTGGCTATATCTATCCCTTCAGTGTGCTAGGGGAGTGGAGAGGGGCTTGCTAGTAAAACATGTTGTGTATGTGTATATGTGCATGTGTACACAGGTACATATGTATGTCCAATGTCTCTGAAATTATTACACTTCAAAGTACAGAAATAATAATAGTTCAGGATGATATCTCCTAGGAAAAACTGCGTATTATCACCTTAGACACAGAGAGACCCATTTCTTTGATTCTTAACACAAATAAATATCACTGGTTTAATTCATCTCACAACCTGGGTTGTAAGGCCGGCTGACCGGTGAGATGGAACAGGATGAATTGCCTACTCATGGTAAGCCTTCTTTTTTATGATCACTGTAGACAAAGCTAAACCCAAGGGAGGAAAAACACATTTTATCTTTATATTACCAACTTCTCTGTTCAATACTTTGGGGACACACCCTGTATTAATTCCAAATCTCAATTCTTCTTGACTCCAGCAGAACACTGGAAGGAAAAATTTGAGGTATCTGTGAAATTTATGTTCAACTTTGATACTGGGAAAATGTATTGTTAACATGCTAAATCCAGGAGAAGTAGGAAAGTGACAGGGAAAGCACAGAAAGAACAAGTAGCACAGCTCATGCTGATGCGTGGCCTTGGTCTGGGAGTTGACGACATTGGCTCAAAACCAAAAAGGATTAATCACAAGACAGAATGTGGAACCCAGAAAAATCTCCAGCTTATCCGAGGCAAGGACTTCATGCCTCAGTTTATAGCTTTCTTATGATTATGGTGGCATCCCTTTTATCAGACATATCCAGCATAGGGGTCAGCAGGTGGCGTGGTGGTTAGGGCAGTGGATTTTCACATGTGTGACTGCAGTTTAAGTCCTGGACCTGGTAGCTTGCCTTCTCAAGCTCTGGTCTCTCTCTTTCTCTCTCTGACTCTTTCC
>NW_006159617.1:9817825-9820372 GCF_000334495.1 Tupaia belangeri chinensis
CCTCTCTCTCTCTGGTGAGTGTACATGCTCTATAGAAAACTGAAAAATGATGAAATAATAAAAATAAATAAATAACTCTTTTTAAAAATACCTTGTAATACAGTAAGAATAATTTTTGATTCATCCTCATCACTATCATCACATTACCCAGAAAGTTCAGAACAGTATTAATAAAGTTACACGGAATCTACCGTTTCAGAGTCAGATTTTCAACTAGGAAAGTAATCATTTTGTCTTTTTATTCTTTGTTTACATGATTCTTACACCAAAGGAAATCACCAACTCATAAAAGAAGTCCATAGTTCACTCCTTTGAAGGAGCTATCTCCATTTTCCAAAAATGTGTTTCACAGTTAAATAAGACTTACACTTTTTTCCTCAAAGTTAGGATAGCAAAGAATATAAATGAAAAACCTTTGATGTTAAGTATCTTGTGACCTTGGGCATGTCATTGAACTTGACCTTCAGTCACATTAACTAAAAATGAGGGAAAACAGTCAAAAAATCAAGAGATCAGATTCTAATGCAGCAGAACACTGGAAGGACAGGAGAACACTGTATTATTTAAATAAAACATGGAAACCCTTGCAGTCATCCCTGGCACATGGTAAGTCTTCAATAAATGGCAAATGATCTTGCTATTGTTATTCTTATTAGTATCACCATATGTGTGATTTGGGAAAATAACTAAATTTCTCTTGATCTTCAGTTTTACTCATTTACAAATGAAGTTAAACAGTTATTATGAATATTAAAAAAGATAACATTTGTGAAAGAGCCAAGCACATGTCAAGTGTTCAACAGATTCAAGCAACTAATGGCTATCGTATTAGACAGTACAGATACAGAGCTCTATTATATGGCACGGTTCTAGGGATTTCCAGAGGAACCTCTAGCTAGTAACAGTTGAGAGAAGACTAAGTAGCTATTATCAATAGCACAACCATAAAAATTAGCATCCAAACAGAAACACTTCTGAGAGAGAAAGGGCATTATTAATAATTATCCTTGGACCCGAGAGAGCAAAAGGGAGTACTATGAACAATTATGCTGAAATTACAGTCTAATCTACATGCTTTGTCACCTGGTCACTATGTTATTCTTGGAGGTGCCGTTCTGGTAGATTACAATTTGAATAGTGCCCCCTAGAGTTGTGCATTGGTGTCTATTCTCTCATAGATCCTCACAACTAGAATTAAGACTTTTTTGGTGAAAAGACTATCTCCTGAAAAATTATGCTCTTCCAGAAATGAGTCTATTTCTAGATTGGGTGGAAGTCTTTCTGCTATTATGCAGAAAGAGCATATTTCCAATCAGAGCATTCTAGGCCACATTCGGAACTGTATTTTCCCTGAGTCAGGCTTAGGTGGGACTTGTCTCATTTAAAGTGAGCCAAGTGTTCAGAAACAGGCTTGTTTTTCAGTAGTCTCTGTGATATGAGACTTATTTTAATACAACTGTTCAAGAGTCATTTTATCTGCACTGGGCTACACACTGTGATGTGTCAAATAGTGCTACTGGAAGGGAGAGGGTAGGAGAAGTTCAGAGAATCTCTGAGAGTTCCTACATGGCAGAATCACTTTTTTGTTTCATTGAGTTTGGAGGGGGACCCAAAAAAACTGAACAACTTTTATTTTCAAAGTCCTACCAAATAATGCATTAAGTAGATAGTCCGAAATCTGTTGAAAGTCAAAGTGCAAGCAAAGGGTCCCATGTCCACCTTGAATTTTGAGGTCTTCCCACCCAGAATAGTGTATGAAGTTCTAGTCTGGGTCTTGTGTGGTGACATTCATGAATACAAACACTGATTTCTCTTTGCCCCGGAACAATACAGTCAGCCCCAGAGGATGTGGTCTTCCATCAGGGCCATTGAAGTGGGGTGATCATTTGTCACTTACTTTTTAGAACATCCCTCTAAAAACTCAGTGGACTCAAATATGCATTGTGGCCAAAGGATTAACCCTGGGAAAATAATAAAGGAGATAATCACATTGATCCAACTTCTACTTTGAGTTGCTGACTTTTCTTTTAAAGGGAAAACCAGCAGTAGCATCACCATAAGTTAAAATATCCCATTGTTCAACTTCTATAGACTAGCTCTGCTTCTAGTTCTGTTCAAATATTAGATAGTATTTCCTTTTTCTCACTGATAGGTAATCTCCAATGATATTATAGAGGCTACCAAGGTTCAAAGACCAACCTTTGAAGGGGATATAATTTAGAACTCTTGTTTAAATCCACTACTTCATACAATAAAAATTAGCCCAGCACTTACAATGTGCCAAACACCTCTGTGGGCACTGAGGATATAGCTATGAGCAAGCAAGACAGGACCCTATTATCACAGACCCTGTCTTCTAGTGAAGGAAGGCAGACCACCAGCATTGGTTGGATAAAGATGATTGTTTCAAAGGGTGATAACTGCTACAGAAGACATAAGGGGATATGACAAAAAGTGACGTCACTGAACAGGGGACAGCATCAGATGACATCATCAGTGAGAGCTTCTGGAGAGGACCAGTGGACTTGAAGGTAGAGAAGAAATTCA
>NW_006159617.1:9820537-9829490 GCF_000334495.1 Tupaia belangeri chinensis
CAGGAGAAAAGAAAGAGCTGAGGCCTTTATGGGAAACACAGAGCTCTGCATTTTCAAGGGCAACCTAAGAGAAGGCCAGATGGTCTATGCTTGTAAGCAAGAGGAGGGGGCAGGAGAAGACAGGCTTGCAGGAAGTAGACAGAGGGTAACCACGCAAGGCCTCACAGGCACCTAAAGTATTTTACTTCATTTTAAGTACAATGGGAAGACACTCAGGGGTTCAAGTAGGAAAATAATATGATCTGATGTAGAGGCTCAAAGACTCTAGATGCTGTGTACAGAATGTTCAGTGCAATTAGGCTGGGTTCCCAGGCCATCATCGCTATCATTACCTAAGGAGCCTCAGCTCCTGGAGTTGGGGAGGGCAGACATTCCTTTCCTGCTTTGTCAAGTAGGAGGATGCTTAGAACATGGGCCTGCAAGTCTGCCACTCCTTTCAGTTAGCTCTAAACATTTGGAAAGGTGAAGGTGATAAGAGGAGCCACACCTTATGACTCAGAAATCTAAATCTAAATGCCAAAGTCCTAAAAGAATGTTTTCTATCTCTATCAATGGAACAGAGTTTATAGAGTTTTAAAAAGGAAATGGAAAACCTCAAATCCAAATTAGATAGATATTTTAGAAAAGAAATTCTGTGATAATGACCAAGGTCCTATAATAAGTTAGGGGAGCGTCATTGACTGTTTTAAGTCAACTTAAGTATATGCTCCCCTCAAATGGTAGGACTAGTCCATCCATTCTAGGACACAGTATACAAGGCTCTTCTTTGAACAATTTGTACTTGGGAAGTAAGACTAACTTAAGAAATTCTTACTTTTCTCTTGAGACCAAACACTGCAACCCTGATTCGAAAATGCTTGTATTTTAGAAACAACGGCAGAATAGAATAATTCATTATGGCCCTCAGCAGCAAAGACCATCCCTGCCTGACCACACTTGCAATTGATATTTTATTTGCGGGCAGGCATTCTTTCTTCTGTTGCCAGCCAACATTATTTGTAGCCTAATAAGTTATTTGCCAAATAACCCCACTTATTTGTGTTTCAGATATTTCTTTCCTAGGAGACTCAACATATTTAATGATAGCACCACAAATATGCCCAAAAAGACAGTGCAATTTGCAACGTAATAGAAAAATGTATGTTAACAGTACAATATGGTTTCTGCATGAAGAACAAAAGAATTTTCTTTAAATGTGTTGGCCCTGAGACACTCAAGGGAGAGCAGTGAGACAGCTGCTCACGTGGTCTACAAGAGTAATTTCCCAGCAAATGATGAAAGCGTAGGTCACAACCCAGAACCAGCACTGAGAGAGACAAGCAATAACTGACAATAAGAACATGTCCTGTTTCCCCAGTTTGATCTCTCTGCCATCCTATAATTTGTTGCATTCTTAATGGAAAATATAAAGAATACAGACCAGAAGGAAAAGGAACAAAGAAAAAGAACTAAGAGGAAAAGGAAAAAAAAAATTTAGCAAATGTTAACACAGATCCCACGAATTACTTGATACTTTCAAGAGACAACATTCTTCTGTTTTTCCTTAATAAGTCTGTCTTGAGACCCCATGCCAAATTAGCAGAATATCTGGTATCTTTCCATTGTTACCCTTTTTTTTTTTTTTAACCATCCTAAAAGCCAAGGGCTTAGAGCTTCAAAAAAATAAAAATGAGAGAGGTGGGGGGGGGTGATTCTGTTATCCTCATCTGACAAAGAGAAACCCTGGAATCTGATTGGTCTGTGGTACCTCTTTTTACTGCCGTGTAGTGTTGGTCTTCCATCATTCCCAGGCCTGCCCCTAGAGAATCCACCTTGAATCTATACAGGGACATGATTCTACTCCCTTCAGTGTACCTTTGATCCACAATATCTTTGGTTCTCAGAATATGGCACTAAGCACTCACTTTTCCTAAGCAGTCATTCCTACAAGGACCATCCCACTTCCCGGCACCATCATGGTGGTTCAAGCTTCAACCCGTACTAGATGCAGAGCCACTGTTTTCTGTCCTTCCCTGAGCTCCACTAATTCTCTGCTCCATAAGAGCAGGCAGCTTTTGAATTAATCCCTGAAGCAAAAAAATGGCCTAACTACCCACTTTTGGTGGACCAGAAGGCTACCCATCCAACCTCTAAATGGGATATCCTGATTACCCCACAGGCCTCATTTGCTGCAAAATACTAGAGATAGGATTCTAAGATTTTTTTGTCAGCCACTTCCTTATGTTTATAATATAATAACAAGGGGTGAGAAGTGGGAAGGAAATTCACTACCTCTTCTTCAGGAAAGATGATTTAATCTTCTAAGACTGAACAAGATGAATCTTTTTTTGTTTGTTTGCTTTCTTTTTTTTTATTTGGAGAGGTTTTTGCTATAGGGTATGTGTGCTCGCCAGACAGAAAGAGAGAGACAGAGAGACAGAAAGCGAGAAATCACCCCCAGGGGGGATGGCCACACTGCAATCCCTTCTCTTCCATTTTCCTCTCCGGACCTTGGGCACATGCGCACATGTGCTTGGTGTGAGTTTAAGCTGCTGGGTCCGGGACTCGAACTGTGGTTAACTACATGGGAGTCCAGTGACATAGCCATTATGCTAACTGCTGGTCCTAGCAAGATGAGTGTTTATCAGTTCTTTCACTAGAGTAGAAAAATAAAAGAATCGGGAACCAGTAGTTAGCATAATGGTTAGGTCGCTGGACTCCCACGTAGTCAACCGCGGTTCGTGTCCCGGACCCGGTGGCTTAAAACTCAGCCAGGCGCGTGTGCGTGCGTGCCCAAGATCCCGAGAGGAGAATGGAGGAGAAGGGATTGTGGCGTGACCATCCCCCCTGGGGGGTGATTTCTCGCTTTCTGTCTCTATGTCTCTCTCTGTCTGTCTGGCGAGCGCACGCGCCCTACAGTGAAAATCTCTCAAAAAAAAAAATGAATCAAATTCAATCAAAAGGGGAACATCTTGCTATAATGAATCTGTGAGCCAGAACACCCCACACATATACACAAGCAATGACTTAGTATGATACTTGCAAACATTGTGTGTTCCTGCAAATAGTTACTCCCTCCAACGTGCATCATTACTACCTGCTCCATAAATTTGTGCAAATGAGAATAAGTAGGAAAAATGGAATTAAAAATTAATGTGTTGAAACGTGCTAGGTATCCCATAGACTATGAGTTGTACTTTTCTATACATCTTTATTAGTTATTTAAAACGTCACAGCCACCTTGCAAGATATATACATATGTAATTGAATTTATTTTACAGTTGAAAAAACTAAAGTTCAAAAGGTTAAAAAGCTCAATAACCAATGGTCAACAAATTCTGAGTCCAGAATTTGAATTCTGTTTTTTTCTTTTTTTTTTTTTTTTTTTGAGAGGTGTTTCTCAAACGCTCGCCAGAAAGACAGAGAGACAGAAAGCGAGAAATCCCCTCCCAGGGGTGATAGCCATGCCGAAATCCCTTCCCCTCTATTCTCCTCTCAAGATCTTGAGCACACACAGACACATGCCCAGCGTGAGTTTAAGCCACCAAGTCCAGGACTCAAACTGCGGTTGACTACATGGGAGTCTAACGACATAGCCATTACCCCAACTACTGGTCCCCAGAATTTGAATTCTTAACCTCTTTTTTACTCTACATTCTGATACTCACAAAGGAGAAGACTAGAGAAGCCACTTAGTTTTCTAGCTTCTAAAATAAGTTCATACTGGGTTGGATAGAAAATAAATAAATAAATAACCATTATTTTTCTTAAGAATGTTCTCAATGCCCAGCAGGTATCATGGTGGTTAATGTGCTAGATTCTTAGATTGCTGATCATGGCTCAAGCCCCGGAACGAGCAGCTTGGAAATCATGCCAGGCATGTGTGTGTGTGTGTGTGTGCACAAAATCTCAAGAAGAAAGTGGAGGAGAAGGAAATGCAGCATGGCTATTCCCCTCCCCCCCAGGGAGCGAGTTCTCATTTTCTCTCTCCCTCTGTTTCTCTCTCCCCTGTAAGTGCAGGTGCCTTATGGTGAAAATCTTGAAGACAAAAATGTGCTCTGGAACAATGTCATTTCTGAGTGCTGAACCAAACCCTCTAGAATCCCTGGAGAACCACCCAGGCCATGTCTGTCCAAGAGGACTAAACAGAAAGTCCAAGTCTGGGCAGAGAGAGGTTTGCCTAGGAGAAGGAAATCACGTTAGTAAGCACAACTCTGGGTGATAATCACAGAAGTGAGTATATGAAACTCAGGCAGGGGTAAAGATACCCATGTACAGACCACAGCTTTGTAGTGGGGGAGATAAATTAAAATATTTTAAACTCTTACAGGAATTTATTATGACATGAGAAACCTTCATGATACGGTTGTGAGATACTAGAAATGAAATGCTGTCCTGGTACCGGTCTGAGCATCTGTCCTGGAAAAGTAACAACATTCCCCTATCCAGGCTGTTACATTCCCCCCAAACCTATTCCTATCCCAGTAACTCCACTGAGTTATTGGAATTATGGAAATGTAGAAAGTACAGAGTAGGAAGTCTTAAAGCTATTGCTCAGAGTCCTGGCTTCCTCTGCTTTTTAAAGTACGCTTTGCATCTCATTTGATTGGATGTATTAACTTCATTTTGCAAAAAAGAAAAAAGAAAAACAAAACACAGAAAAGCAGGCTGGCTGGTCCACGCTAAGGGCTAGTGATAGGTTTCAGCACTAGAACTCTGCTTCCTTAACACTCAGCCCTATAGTCCTATTGAACAAATGAAGACAGGAGAATAAAGAGAAAACTCCCTTACTCAAAGCATTTTTTGTTTTATCTTCTCACCTTTGCTCTTAGTTTCTATTTATCTCTCTTTCTCTCCCTCTCTTTTTTTGGTGCAAACACATAGGTATCATTATACACTACTTTTAATAATGGTTCTAGGAGGAAATAAAAATAGCTGAGTGTAGATCAGGGCAGGGCTTGTCTTGCACTAAGAATGTGGTGAACATTCATAATGGAGTGGATTGCTTCATGAGGTCTGTTCACCTTCTGGAAGAACTCTTGATTTTCTTTTAGAACTTTTAAGGACAGGGGACAGATAAAGGAGAAATTTGGTTTGCTAGCACCAAGGTCAATTAAACAATGGGGAAAAGAGTAATGGAAGCCCTACGGAAATTTGTCTATTAGAAGAGCATGGAATCTCTCATTATTTCTACAGTATTTTTTAAAATATATACATAATAAGAAAATAGTGTGACGGTACCTGGACCTTGTTCATGGGCATTATTTTCTGCGTGTCTACTTTGTGTTCAGGCACACTGTGATTTTCTCTGTAACTTCTCAATACACTGGGGAAAGGAAAGCATTTCCTAAAAAGAAACTGGCTCTTTCTACAGTACCTCCCTTAAGTTCAGGCATCTGGAGCCTGCTCTCTGCTTTAAAGGGTGGCACTTTGAACCTCTTACAGGGCAAAAACAAGGAATTGACAGGGCCAAGTGGATATGCCCACCTGGAACCCATGCTCCTAATTCTAGACCTTGCTCTGGGCACCTGGGTCCCTGAAATTACTAAACCAGAACCTGGAATGCATTTTAGGGTCTGCACAGCCTCCTACCCAGACAGCCCCCTAAGAACAGATAGTTCAGCCCATATTCAAACCCTTAGTCTGGGCTGTGACTCTGGCTAGTTGTTTGTAGGACAGGGAGGAGCAGACAGATGGAGCTCAGATAGGTGAATACAGGCTGGTGAATATCCCAAACAGCAGATGGGTAGGACAAAGGGAGGGCTTTGGTAGGGTGGGAGTTTGGGGATGGAATGGGGAGATCGTCTGCATTCATTCTCTTGCTCAGGTCTTGTGAATGGAACCATGTGATGGGAGACTGCCTTTCTCACTGCCCAAGAAGTAAAAGCCTCTTAACTTAGCCTCCTTCTGCTCAACTTACCTCAATACAGTGACTTCCATCCTCCTCAGAAAACATACACACAATCTTAGAAAGTCTCTGATTACAACTATTTCATAGCATATGTTGCTTACCTTATAACCAAACTTGGTACTCCTTACTTATCTTTCCTCCTGAATCCCCTCCACCACCACTTCCTGTGCCTTTAAATTGACCACCTTGGACTATTTCTTATTCCTGAGACACAACCTGTTCACCCAAACCCATGTACCTTTAATCATGGTGTTCCCTTCTCTGCTAGTACATTAAAGTGAAAAATAAATTGGGATTGAATTGACATGAAATAAGATTACTGATATGACAGAATAATTTTTGAGGTGTTGTATTTGTGCCTGTCCTTTTTGTATTTCCCATGTGCCCCCATTTTCAGTAGGTTGCCAATCTTTTCATATTTCATTGCCTTGGGAATTTTTTTTAGCATAGCAATAACATGCTTCCTCTTAAACTTGAAGGTTTTGCTCACCTATTAAAAAAGTCAAAGCTGGGACCAGCAGACAGTATAATGGTTACGTCGCTGGACTCCCATGTAGTCAACCACGGTTCAAGTCTTGGCCCTGCAACTTGAAACTTAATGCCAGCAAATATGCGTGTGTGCCCAAAATCCCAGGAGAAGAATGAAGAAGGGATTGTGGTGTGGCCAACTCCTCTAGAGGGTCATTTATCACTTTCTGTTTTTCTGTGTCTCTCTGTCTTTTTGACAAGTACATATGCCCTATAGAAAAATCTCTCTTAAAAAAAAAAAAAAAGCTTTCTTCAAGAGATAATGCCTCAAAGAGGAAGTCATGGTAGCCATGGGAAGGTTCTGAAGGGAGAGATAATATAGAGAAAAATAAAGAAACTACCAAAGACTAAGAAAAGATAGAGATTGGTAGGCCTCTGAGTTTAATGTCAATGTCCTAGAGGTGGCAAGACCTCAGAGAGGTTGAGGGGCTTCCAGGTTAGGGATGTGTAATGATAATACAGAAGTTAAGACAATCTCCATGGTATTATTGAATATGTACAGCAAAATGTAATGTTCAATTACTTTTGAATAAGATGAATATTTCTATATCCTTGATTTGATTATTATGCACTGTATACATGCTTTAAAAGACCATACTGCACCCACAAAGAGGTACAATGATTATATGTAAACCCTGCCTAGGTGCCACTCAACAGAGTACCTCAGCAAGTCAGTATCTGTGTCCACCTTGGTACACGTGTCCTCGCCTCTCTTCTGGGTTAGAGAAAAAGATTTGGGTAATATTGCCCTTAGATTTGTCCCTCTCTACATTTTTCATTACAATGTTCCCACTGCCTAGAACATCCTCTACTGTCATTACCTGAAAAATACCCTCCGCATCCTAACTAGTGTAGAGCAGATCTCCTCAGCAGATGAGATTGAGTCTGCTTTTGATTTGCCGCCTACTGATTAGCCTTGACATCCATCACACAGCACAGAATTCAAGGATTATATGTGTAGATTTCTTGGCTTCCCTTCCTGATCATAAGTACCTTAGGAGCAAGGATTGTGTATACTTGGTCACTTTTTCCCCCATCCTTCTGACAGTCAGCATAGTGTCTTGAACATACTGGCTATTTGATATGTATTGACTGAGTGAACAAATAAGAGAAATAATGAAGGACTGCAAGGAGGATTCAGGAAGTTAGGTGGTCATATTCAGCTCCAATTCTAGAATGTTACAAGTGGGAGAAGGCTACCATACAATGGGAAAAAGTGTATAATATGTTAGTAATAAACTGACTGTTTCTGTCACCCATTTTCCCCCCATAGGTATCTCTCTGACTACTGCGTACAAAACAATTACCATGCTATTAATTCTTAAGACTAAAGAGAAGAATTGGAAAATTCAAGGCTTTTAAACTGTCATGTCTTGGGACTCAGTCAAACAGTATGATGAAACCTTCATGGATCCTGATATGAATCCATAAAGGCTCTAAAACTCTTTGCATCTTCTTATAAATAAATGTGTTTTACAAAAGAAAATCAGGGGCCGGCAGGTGATGTAGTGGTTAAGGTGCTGGACTCCCACATAGCTAACCATGGTTCAAGTCCTAGACCTGGAGGCTTACTTTCTCAGTTTCCCTCTCTCTTTCTCTCCCCTTTTCTTTTTCTTTCTCTGGTCAAATTTTAAAAATAATAATGATAAATAAAATTAAATAAATAATTTTTAAAACCAAATCTCTTTAGAAAATTCAGAGTATATTTGAAATATGAGGAAGAGCATCTCCTCAGCCTTATTTTTCTCAATACATATTCTACACTTTTTCCTGAGTTCTGGACACATTGTTGTCCAGCTAAAGACTAAATTTCCCAGCCTTACTTATGGTTTGGTGTAGACAAATAACATTGCTCTGTACCACGGGTTGTGAGAAGAAGTAACCTGGACATCTTTCAGATTATGTGTTCAGAGGAATCTGTGCTGTCCACTTCCTTTTTCCTGGCTGGGGCATAGACAGGTGGTAGTGCAATGTCACTGACCACACTGATGAAGGCAGAGCTCTAGCTGATGATAGAGTCGCAAAATGGTAGCCACAGTCACTGGAGGTAGAGAAACCCAAGTCCCAGGATAACCTTACTGACCAGAACTGCCCTTCCTATGAACCCGGCCAACCTGGATTTTTACATATGAAAGAAGTAAACCTCTATCTGGTTCAAACTACTGTTATTCTTATTTCCATAAAACCAATCAGATCAGCATTCTGACCAACACAGAATGTCAACAAGGTGCTATGCAGCATTTTGACTTTTAGAAAATTGAAATTAATTTAAATGAGTGGGTAAGAGAGTGTGTGTGTGACTAGTGATAAGGTAGGTTGAACAAGGTCAACACTGGGAATCAGCCATCAGCCATCAGGCCTCTTTAGAAAACCAAACCTCTTTAGAAAATTCAGAGTATATGTGAAATGACAAAGAGCATCTAGCATCTAGAGAATTACAAGTCTCTAGACTTTCAGGAATCATCAAACTAAGTCTAAGTTTTATTTAATAAAAATTGAAGTCAGTGGGCCAGCAGGTGGCGTGGTGGTTAAGGC
>NW_006159617.1:9831515-9840803 GCF_000334495.1 Tupaia belangeri chinensis
AAAAAAAAAAAAAGCTTTCTTCAAGAGATAATGCCTCAAAGAGGAAGTCATGGTAGCCATGGGAAGGTTCTGAAGGGAGAGATAATATAGAGAAAAATAAAGAAACTACCAAAGACTAAGAAAAGATAGAGATTGGTAGGCCTCTGAGTTTAATGTCAATGTCCTAGAGGTGGCAAGACCTCAGAGAGGTTGAGGGGCTTCCAGGTTAGGGATGTGTAATGATAATACAGAAGTTAAGACAATCTCCATGGTATTATTGAATATGTACAGCAAAATGTAATGTTCAATTACTTTTGAATAAGATGAATATTTCTATATCCTTGATTTGATTATTATGCACTGTATACATGCTTTAAAAGACCATACTGCACCCACAAAGAGGTACAATGATTATATGTAAACCCTGCCTAGGTGCCACTCAACAGAGTACCTCAGCAAGTCAGTATCTGTGTCCACCTTGGTACACGTGTCCTCGCCTCTCTTCTGGGTTAGAGAAAAAGATTTGGGTAATATTGCCCTTAGATTTGTCCCTCTCTACATTTTTCATTACAATGTTCCCACTGCCTAGAACATCCTCTACTGTCATTACCTGAAAAATACCCTCCGCATCCTAACTAGTGTAGAGCAGATCTCCTCAGCAGATGAGATTGAGTCTGCTTTTGATTTGCCGCCTACTGATTAGCCTTGACATCCATCACACAGCACAGAATTCAAGGATTATATGTGTAGATTTCTTGGCTTCCCTTCCTGATCATAAGTACCTTAGGAGCAAGGATTGTGTATACTTGGTCACTTTTTCCCCCATCCTTCTGACAGTCAGCATAGTGTCTTGAACATACTGGCTATTTGATATGTATTGACTGAGTGAACAAATAAGAGAAATAATGAAGGACTGCAAGGAGGATTCAGGAAGTTAGGTGGTCATATTCAGCTCCAATTCTAGAATGTTACAAGTGGGAGAAGGCTACCATACAATGGGAAAAAGTGTATAATATGTTAGTAATAAACTGACTGTTTCTGTCACCCATTTTCCCCCCATAGGTATCTCTCTGACTACTGCGTACAAAACAATTACCATGCTATTAATTCTTAAGACTAAAGAGAAGAATTGGAAAATTCAAGGCTTTTAAACTGTCATGTCTTGGGACTCAGTCAAACAGTATGATGAAACCTTCATGGATCCTGATATGAATCCATAAAGGCTCTAAAACTCTTTGCATCTTCTTATAAATAAATGTGTTTTACAAAAGAAAATCAGGGGCCGGCAGGTGATGTAGTGGTTAAGGTGCTGGACTCCCACATAGCTAACCATGGTTCAAGTCCTAGACCTGGAGGCTTACTTTCTCAGTTTCCCTCTCTCTTTCTCTCCCCTTTTCTTTTTCTTTCTCTGGTCAAATTTTAAAAATAATAATGATAAATAAAATTAAATAAATAATTTTTAAAACCAAATCTCTTTAGAAAATTCAGAGTATATTTGAAATATGAGGAAGAGCATCTCCTCAGCCTTATTTTTCTCAATACATATTCTACACTTTTTCCTGAGTTCTGGACACATTGTTGTCCAGCTAAAGACTAAATTTCCCAGCCTTACTTATGGTTTGGTGTAGACAAATAACATTGCTCTGTACCACGGGTTGTGAGAAGAAGTAACCTGGACATCTTTCAGATTATGTGTTCAGAGGAATCTGTGCTGTCCACTTCCTTTTTCCTGGCTGGGGCATAGACAGGTGGTAGTGCAATGTCACTGACCACACTGATGAAGGCAGAGCTCTAGCTGATGATAGAGTCGCAAAATGGTAGCCACAGTCACTGGAGGTAGAGAAACCCAAGTCCCAGGATAACCTTACTGACCAGAACTGCCCTTCCTATGAACCCGGCCAACCTGGATTTTTACATATGAAAGAAGTAAACCTCTATCTGGTTCAAACTACTGTTATTCTTATTTCCATAAAACCAATCAGATCAGCATTCTGACCAACACAGAATGTCAACAAGGTGCTATGCAGCATTTTGACTTTTAGAAAATTGAAATTAATTTAAATGAGTGGGTAAGAGAGTGTGTGTGTGACTAGTGATAAGGTAGGTTGAACAAGGTCAACACTGGGAATCAGCCATCAGCCATCAGGCCTCTTTAGAAAACCAAACCTCTTTAGAAAATTCAGAGTATATGTGAAATGACAAAGAGCATCTAGCATCTAGAGAATTACAAGTCTCTAGACTTTCAGGAATCATCAAACTAAGTCTAAGTTTTATTTAATAAAAATTGAAGTCAGTGGGCCAGCAGGTGGCGTGGTGGTTAAGGCCCCTGGACTCCCACGTGGCTGACCATGATTCAAATCCCAGACCTGGCTGCTTGCTTTCTGACTCTCCCCCCCACCCCGGTCAAATTAAAACTAAATAAATAAATAAATAAAGTTAAATACAATGATTCTTTTTTTAAAAAAATCTAAGTCAAGATGCAAATGAACAGGAAAGTGAAACATGGCCAGGGGCTTTTTAGTTGCCTAGCACCTAGAATGGTAGTGTATTAGATAAATGGGTGGATGAGTGTGTAGGCATACCTGGAGTACCTCCTATGTGCCCGATACAGCTATATGCTACATCTTGGCCATTCGATCGATGATAAGCCACACATACAGCAGTGGTGCCATAAAATGATAACGAAGCTGATAAATTCCTATCACTTGGCGAAAGTACAGCTGTCCTAACATGATAGCCCAGTGTGTTACTCACCAGTTTGTAGAGATGCGAGTGTAAACAAACTACTGTGCTGCCAGTCATGCGGAAGTGTAGCACACACAGTTATGTCCGGTATATAGTCTTTGGTAATGATAGTAAGGGCCTATGTTACCGGTTTGTGTATTTGCTATACTATCTTCCCCCAACACACGCAAGGCAAAAATAATAGATTCCCAGACAAATTCAGCTTCAAAGGGAAGTCTTTTAGCCAACTTGAACATTCAGCTTACTCAGTTTTACACTTCTTCTCCCTCCATACACCAAGACAGGCCATTACAATTTCAAACCCTTCTCAGTAGAGATGTGGTCTCCTTAACTAATGATAAATAACTTTTCTGTGTCTGTTTCCTCTTCTTTTTCATGGTTTTAGATCTGATTTTACCATAACCCCTAATTGACAAATTTGATCATTTCTGTAACAAACTACATTAGAATTATTTAGCATTATAAGTATGACTTATACTAATCCATAACAGATATTTAAAAATCTCATACAATTTTAAAAACCCATTGACACAAATTTCTATACACCAGTTCATATTTGACAATGTTTCCAATATAATTTCAACATGTCAGAAAGTCTAATCTCTTTTATTTTTTTTAGATTGTGGCAATACTCAACACCATTTTTTCTTTTTAGCCAAAGTACATGAAAAGTAAATGTAGTTTCAAAAGAAAAGCAGCAGATTTAACTTGAGATTCGATTTTTCTAAAAGTTATTCTAAAGTATTTCATTTCTACAACATACAAAAAAATTTAATTTTGCCACAAATACTTTTTTTTCCCATTTGGGTCACAGTAACTTTTGTAGTGTATGAAAAAAGCATAACTGGAGATAGAATTTTAGATATTAAGAAATCAAATTTAGACTCCCCACAGAAAGTGAGCACGTAGCTAGTCACTCTACTACACTTTTTATTTTAATTTTTAGGTGTATTCCTTCTACTTATTAAAAAAAAGTTTACTACAAAATAGTGTGTCTTGTGCCACCAGCAGCTACCTCCTCCATCTCATTTCCAATTCTTTTTTTTCTATTTTTTAATTATTATTATTATTAATTTTTTTTTTTGGAGAGATTTTCCCTATAGGGCACGTGCGCTTGCCAGACAGAGACGGAGAGACAGAAAGTGAGAAATCACCCCCCAGGGGGGATGGTCATGCCGCAATCCCTTCTCCTCCATTCTCCTCTCGAGATCTTGGGCACACACACGCACATGCGCCCGGCGTGAGTTTTTTTTGTTTTTTTTTTGAGAGATTTTTTTTCTTTTTTTGGAGAGATTTTCACTGTAGGGCGCGTGCACTCACCAGACAGACAGAGAGAGACATAGAGACAGAAAGTGAGAAATCACCCCCCAGGGGGGATGGTCACGCCGCAATCCCTTCTCCTCCATTCTCCTCTCGGGATCTTGGGCACGCACGCACACGCACCTGGCTGAGTTTTAAGCCACCGGGTCCGGGACACGAACCACGGTCGACTACATGCGACATAGCCGTTACGCTAACTGCTGGTTCTCCCGGCGTGAGTTTTAAGCCACTGGGTCCAGGACGCAAACCATGGTCGACTACGTGGGAGTCCAGCGACATAGCCATTACGCTAACTGCTGGTTCCCTCATTTACCACAATTCTTGATGGCATCATTTTCTCATGTGCTTGATTTAACCTCATGTTGTTTTGTTTATCTTGGCCCTTCTAGTAGATTAAGATGGAAGACAGTGGTATTGATGATCCTGACCCAGTGTAGACTAATGTGTTTTTTATCTTAGTTTTTGACAAAAAAAATTTAAAAAGTTTTTTTTTTTTTTAAAAAAAAGAAGATAAAAATTGTTAAAAGGTGTATAGGATAAGGATGCAAAGAAAGAAAAATTTTCATATGGTTATAGAATGTATTTGTGTTTTAAGCTAAGTGTTTTAAGCTAAGTGTTATTACAAATGATTTGAAAAGTTATTAAAAAGTAGTTTATAAAGTAAAAAAGTAAGCTAAGGTGACCAGCAGGTGGTGTAGTGATTAAGGTTCTGGATTCCCACATGGGTGACCATGGTTTGAGTCCTGGACCTGGCAGCTTCAAAATCGAGCCAGCCATGTGTGCATGTGTACCCAAAAATCCCAAAAGGAGAATGGAGGAAAGAGGATTGCAGTGTAGCCATCCTTTTTGGGAGTGATTTCTCACTTCCCCTTTCTCTCCGTCTCTCTCTGGAAAGCACATACATCTTATAATAATAATAAACTCCTAAAAAAAGGTAAGCTAAGGATAGCTTATTATTGAAAAAAATACATTTTATAAATTTGATCAACCAAAATGTACAGTATACATATATATATATATATATATATCCTTCATATCCACTGACCACTCACTGACTTACTCAGAGTAACTTCTAGTCCTAAATGCTCCTGTCAGAGTTAAGTGTCCCATTTGGGTGCACCATTTTTTCTCTTTTCTACCATATTTTTACTGTGCAATTTTTATGTTTAGATATATTTTGACACAGAAAATACTTACCGTTGTGTTACAATTGCCTACAGTATTCATTAGAGTAACAAGCTGTGCGAGTTTGTAGGTTAGTAGCAATAGGCGATACCAGGTGGTGTATAGTAGCCTCTCCCATGTAGGTGTATATGACAACCGAGTTGTGATGTTCGCACAATGACAAAATCAACTAACTTCACATTTCTTAGAAACTATGGCTGTAGGGACCAGCAGTTAGCATTATGGCTATGTTGCTGAACTCCCATGTGGTCAACAGCGGTTCAAGTCCCGGACCCTGTGACTTAAACTCATGCTGGGCGTGTGTGCGTGCATGCCCAAGATCCCGAGAGGAGAATGGAGGAGAAGGGATTGCGATGTGGCCATCCCCCTTGGTAGGTGATTTCTCACTTTCTGTCTCTCTCTGTGGCTCTGGGGAGCACATGCATCCTGTAGCAAAAACCTCTCCAAAAAAAAAAGGAAGAAACTATGCCTGCTGTATTTTTTAAGAGTTTTTTCTTTTTGCTATAGGGTGCGAAAGACAGAGACAGAAGGTGAGAACTCACCCCCCAGGTAGGGTGGCCATGCCACAATCCCTTTTCCTCTATTCTTTTTCTGGAATTTTGGGCATGCACACACATGCACCCAGTGTGTGTTTCAAGTCACCATGTCCAGGACTCGAATTACAGTTGACCATTTGAGAGTCCAGTGATGTAACCATTATACCATCTGCAGTCCTGCCCTGTAGTTAAGCAACACAGGACACCATATATTTTCTTTAAAGAGTTTAAATTCAGGGCTAACCCTGTAGCATAGTGGTTAAACACAGCTATACACAAACCACAAAAAGAGAGAGAGAGAGAGAGAAAGAGCTAATTAGAGTCTTAGATTCACTGTGACTTCTTTCTCACTTGGAAACTGAAGATGAAGTTTCTCCATTACATACTTGAGCTACATCATATTTCAGATCAGAAACAAGTATAGTGGTCATCACATAAAAGCCGCTATGAAATCTGGAGTCAAAATATGTCACTAATAAGCCTTGTAGCAAAATCTGAACTACTACGCTCTGAGTTAATATCATCCATGGTAAATGCAATGAGCCAGATTATAATGGATGTTTTATGAGTTTTACTTAAATTGCTTGATGAATTAAGAATTTCAGAATTAAATGGGCATAAGAAAAGGAATCATTAACATCATAAAAGAAATTATGCAGGTTTAGAAAGTAGCATACACTTTATAAAAGGAAAGGAAAATTAGAGAAGATATGAAATGATGAATGACAAAAGTAAAAATAAGTACTGAATGCTGATGCAATATTCAAAATCATGAAGATCTAAGAAATTTTAAAATATAGATAAAATCTGCTCTCAATCAAGTGGGATTCATTTGCTCAGAAATTTCCCGAAGATGTAAGCAGCCTAAAAATAAACAAATTATAAATGCTCTATGATTGTTTGGATTGGTTTGGCTTTCCTTAAATACTGGAATTTAAAAGGATGAACAACAAATTCCAGACCACTGTGTTCATTTGCCAATGACCTCTTGGCTACTATTTATTTGTTCCTTCTTATTCTCTCTGCATTTCATACTTTTTCTATCTTATTTTTAAGCAAAATCTTTCACTTAATAAATAAATTTATTTCAATATTTTAAGGTTATGAAGCTCTAATTAATGATTCTCTCAATTAATCCTCAAAATTCTTCTGGAAGTGTAGAAAAGGAGAGCATTATGATTCTATATTTTCTTCAATTTACCAATGATAAAAATGAGTTCAGAAAATGTAAGTAACTTGCCTAAGAGCTGACAGATCTAGAATGCAGGGTTCCAGGGATTTCATGCAGCTCTGTCTGTACACATTAGAATGCCGGCTCAGGGGGAAATCCCTGGCTCTCCTGAGCTTCTAGGGCATGCTATGAAAACTTTTAACAATACAAATATTCAATCACTTACCAAAATTTCTTGAGCATCTACTATGTGCTAAGCATTGTGCTAGATACTAAATGCTCATTAGTGAACAAATAGACAAGAGGGTAAGCTCAGACTACTATAAGAAGAGAATAAGAGAATGAAGGAGGGGATTTTATTTAATGAGTATATGTGTGTGTATGTGTGCAGTGTGTGGTGTGTGTGCATGTGCGTATGTGTGTGGTGTGTAGTGTGTGTATGTGTGTGGTGTATGTGGTGCATGTGTGTGGTGTATGTGTGTGGTGTGCATGTGTGTATTTATGCATGTGTGCATGTGTGTGGTGTGTGTATGTGTGCATGTGTGTGGCATGTGTGTATGTGTGTATTTATGTATGTGTGTGGTGTGTGGTGTGTGTGCATATGTGTGTGGTGTGTGTGGTGAATGTGTATGTGTGCATGTGTGTGGTACGTGTGTATGTGTGTGGTGTGGTGTATGTGTGTATGTGTGTGGTGTGTGTGTATGTGTGCATGTGTGTGGTGTGTGTATGTGTGTGGTGTGTAGTGTGTGTGGTGTGTGGAGTGTGATGTGTGCATGTGTGTATTGTGTGTATGTGTGCATGTGTGTTGTGTGCATGTGTGTTGTGTGTATGTGTGTGATGTGTGCATGTGTGTGATGTGTGCATGTGTGTGGTATGTGCTGTATGTGTATGTGTGATGTGTAGTGTGTGTGTGGTATGTGTATGTGTGTGGTGTGTGTATATGTGTTGTGTGGTATGTGTATGTGTGTGGTGTGTGTATGTGTGTGTGGTGTATGTGCATGTGTGTGGTTTGTATGTGCATGTGTGTGGTGTGTATATATGTGTATGTGTGTGGTGTGTGTTGTATGTGTGTGTGTGGTATGTGTATGGGTGTGGTGTGTGGTGTGTGTGTGTGGTGCATGTGCATGTGTGTGGTATGTGTGTGCATGTGTGTGGTGCATGTGTGTGGTGTGTGTATATGTGGTATGTGTGTGCATGTGTGGTGTGTGTGGTGTGTGTGTTGTGTGTGTGTGTATGTGTGCTGTGTGTGTGTGTGCACGTGCATGTTTGGTTGTCAGAAAAAGCAGCTGAGCTGAGAGTAGAGATGAAAAAGCAGAGCCAGGGTGAAGAGTGAGGAAAGTGTGTTGTGACAAAGATCACCGTGCAAATTCTCTGGGTGTTCAGGAAGTAACCAAAGAACCAGAAGAAAGCCAGCATAGTTGCATCTTTCAGCACAACGGGGAAGATTTGGGGATTTCATACAGGATGCTGTAGGTATGATGATGAATTTGGGTTTTACTCCAAGGATAAGAGGCTGCTGCAGCTGAGAAAAGACCTGATCCAATTTATGCTTTAAAAGATCACTCTAACTTCTCTGTAGAGAATTGATTGGAGTGGGGCAAAATGATAAGTAGAAAGATAAGATAGAGGCTCTGGTTCTGTGAGATGAAGGTACTTCAGCCAAGACAGCAGTGAAGGTAATAGGAGAATTGAATGGCTTCGATATATTGAAAGCAGAAATGGAAAGACAATGTGGAGACGGAGAGATGGGAATCAAAGCTGGCTGTCAGGTTTCTGGAGATGTCATTTATGGGGTAATTATAGACTGTTGAATGTTTTCCTTGCTGCCACATTCACAGTAAAACCCCCATGTACACATAATGAGATAATCAAGTTCATGTTCCAGGTTTATTGACATATCATCTCTTATTCTAAGCAGTAGCAACCTGGTGATATTTTTAAAAGAAATTTACCTTACTCCTGTTTGTATTGAGACTGTGTTAGAGTATATAAAGATGTATTTATACATTCAAAAGTGTGAAAGGAGAAAGAACCTGGATTTTAACAACTTTCTACAGAAGGGCACAGATGTGGTTTTTGGTAGATACTACAAAGGGATAAAAAGGCATCTCCCTGGGGACCAGCAGTTAGCATAATGGCTATGTCGCTGGACTACCATGTAGTCGACCACGGTTCACGTCCAGGACCCTTAAAACTCACGCCAGGCTTAAAACTCATGCCAGGCGCATGTGTGTGCATGCCCAAGATCCCGAGAGGAGAATGGAGGAGAAGGGATTGCGGCGTGGCCATCCTCCCTGGGGGGTGATTTCTCGCTTTCTGTCTCTCTGTCTCTCTCTGTCTGGTGAGCACACG
>NW_006159617.1:9840834-9848271 GCF_000334495.1 Tupaia belangeri chinensis
CGCCCATAAAAAAAAAAAAAAAAAAAAAAAAGGCGTCTCCCTGGGGTCAACAGGTGGTATGATGGTTAAGGTGGCAGATTCCCATGGTTAGGGCCTGGACCTCGTAGGTTGAGAATCATACCTGGGCACATGTGTGGGGGCCCAAAGTTTCAATAGAACAATGGAAGAGGACTGCAGTGTGAATATCCCCCTTGGGGGGGAAGGGGTGGTGTCTTCTCACTTTCCATTTTTCTGTCTCTGTCTGTCTCTCTCCAGTGAGCACACGCACCCTATGGTAAAGGCCAAGTAAAAAATAAATAAAACAAGTCTAATTTTTCCAACTTTCTCAGGTTCTTTCACAAATAAATTAGATGTTAACATTTGAAGATAAAACGTTAAATCGAAAGTCCTCCTGCCTCACTATAGGTACCTCATTTCTTTGTAATCTCTAATAAATGTTAGCATGATCCTAATTTTTTTCTATACCTCAAACTGGATGAAGAGGAAACAAAACATAGAGTTAATAATAATAATAGCTAATATTTGTATGTGCTTTACAGTTTAGGGATGACTTTTACATTTGTTGCCTTATTAATGTCCTCCTTTTCATTAGGTGATTATGCTCATTTGAGAGCTAAAAATACCAGACATGTCGTAGGTGTTTTTATATATTAACTCATCTAATCTTCACAACAGCCTAATATTCCAAGGCTTGCTAAGGCTGGAGCACAGATGAGTAGATTTGATTTCTTAGCATTCTTCAGAGGGCCCTGTTTAGACCCATGTGGTGTACGAGGTGCTTTGCTCCAATAAAGGGATTGTGCTCCAGCAGAGTGCACTATTCCCTATCACTTTGTTGGAATATGGGACAAGCATGAGACAAAGGACAGTTTAATTTCCATGTACTGTAGGCTTAGGTGCCAGCTGTTTACTTCAATAGCTGGAGAGCTGGCTACTCCATGTCTAAAAGCCTTAGCAACCTCTGGGAAGTAGTAGTCTCTTGCTAGAAGGGAGAATTCAGTAATCTCCCCAGATTTTGAGATTGGGGATGCTTTCCTCTCCCAGTTGAGGTGAAAGCAGTGCCTCCAAGTCTTGGTCAGTTTGTAATAGGCAAGCTGGTCATAACTACTGAAGGCCATTTTGGGGTTACCCTGTTTCTTTACATTCTATGTAACCTTATTCTTTAGACACCAATATCATTTCCACATACAGGTGAAGTAACTGAAGTCAGAAAAATGAGAGGAACCAGCAGATGGCATAATGGTTACGTTGTTGGACTCCCATGTAGTTGATTGCACTCTGAGTCCTGGACCCAGAAGCTTAAAACTTACACCGGTGCATGCACATATATGCCCGAAGTCCCAAGAAGAGAATGGAGAAGGGATTGTTGCATGGCCATCCCCATGGGAGATGATTTCTTGCTTTCTGTCTCACTCCATCTCTCCAGCGAGCACACGCACACTATAGCAAAAATCTCTCTATATATAAAAGAAGCAGAAGAACAAAAGACAGAAAAATGAGATAGTTTGCCCACCATGGCATCAGAGGGTGTGGCAGCCTTATATCTTAGTAATACCTGCTTCCCTACCATGCTGGGGAGCATGACAGGGAAGCAAATTCCTGGCAGCTCTTAGTGCGGGTGATCTTGTCAACACCCTACAGCTGACCAGCCCTAAGAGGGGCAGGCGTTGCTTCCCTGCCATACTTTATAAAGTTTTTGAAGACCCCTCTTATTATATAGAACTGGAATTCGGGTTTCCTGATGTTTTCTTTTGTTCGTTTTCTTTCTTTCTTTCTTTCTTCTGAGAAAGAGACAGAAAAAAAAAAAAACAATAGGAGAGAGACCGATGTCTTCAGAAAACTAAGATCACAGGCAATCTAGGACAAGCATGAAATCATCTTTTACAAAGGACTGCTTGGTTGGATAAGAACTGAATTTAATGCAAACAAGTTGATACCCTACAGTTTACTTGTAGAACTGTAGATCCATATGCCCTTAGGATATGCCCTCTCCCCCCAAAAATACTCTACTCCTGTCCTTGCAATGATACAGAGATTAGTGGTTACATTTATTACCTGGGGTCAGATTCCAAGAAAGATGATGCCCTGAACTATGTGAGTTTATAACTGATTAGGAAAAAAAATATATCTTACAGCAAAAATAATCATTCTTTTGGAATTCTTCCATTTTGAAGAATTTGTAGAATTTCCCAAGATGTGGCAATGTTGCTGTTACTCATTTCAAAACATCGAGGTGGTCAGCTACAGTGGTGCAGTGGTAATTCAATGCTCTGTGATGTCGAGGCCACATCAGAAGGTCTCTGGGTCGAGTCCTGAGGTCTTCCTTACATACCAGGTAGGCACGCATGTGCCCATGATTCTGGATGGCTGAGGCTGGAGGAGGATTGAGGCATGAAGATCCTGTTTAGAGTGTCTCTCTCTCTTTAAAGAAATGAATACATGGGAGAGGAAAACAAAACATCAAGAGAGCTGAATTCTAGTTCTAACTAATAGGAGATTTTGAAAAGTTCATAGAAAAATGGAATTAAAGTAAGAGCTTGTTTTAATATAATTTTTAATTCATGTATAATTTTTTTCACAGGGTCCTTTTCCATGAACACTTTGAAAATGCCTCATAGTGTCCTTGGCCAAGTAACTTTAACTCTTCAGACTTCAGTTTTTCATGATAAAATAAAGATGTTGGACTGGCTGATTAGCTCTGATGTTCTGCAACCCTTTGCTAGAAGAAAAATAATAGCATCTTTGTCCTTTAACAAATATATATGATCAAACAGACCTAGAATAACATTTTAGCTTGAAAATATCAACTGCAAAGATGCAAAGGGATCCTTTAAATATTTGGACCCAATCTGGTAGTGATTTATAGTATCAGAGTCAGTGAATTCATTAGCAGACATAATGATCAGAAGAACTATCAGTAGTAGCTCTGGATAGTAGGGCTTGCTTCCCACAGGCAAAACCTCTAGAAAAACATCTTCTTTTTTTTTTTAGTATTCATGTGTCTTTTGGTCAATTTTATATGTTTATTGGATAACTTCTATTTAAATTTTAATTTTTAATAATATTTTACATTTAATCACTGTGTATTATTATTGCATACCAAATGAATTTTCCCATCCTGAATACACTGTATTTTGGTTCAATTAATGATACTATCATATGTATTATCATCAACAGGTAATTTTCCACTCCTGTATCCCTCAAATGTTCTTCTTCTTTCCTTTTCCCCTTGACTCCCTCTCTCTCATCTTCCTCCATTTCTTACCCTCCTCCCACAGTGTTTCTAGTATCCACAGTTGATCTTCATGCTTTTATACCTTCCAACTTTTCAGCTTCTTCCATAGAGTGCAGGCATTCAGTATATATTGAGTGGGGACATACAATGCCTCTCGTTCATAGTCTGATTTGCTTCACTTAACAGTAAATCTTCCATATTTGTCCACTTTCTTTCAAATACCAGGGTTTTATTTATTTACTTATTTTTTTATGGCTGAGTTGTATCCCATAGTGTATATGTGCCACAATTTTTTGATCCATTCATCTGTTTGTGAACATTTGGGTTGATCCCATGTCTTAGCAATTGTGAATAGTGCCACAACAAATATAGATACACAAGTGTTTTTCCAACTGAAAGCATTCCTATTTTCTGGGTAGAGATCCAGGTGTGAAATTACTGGATCACATGGTAGTACTATTTTAGCTCTTTGAGGAATCTCCATATTGTTCTCCACAGTGGCTGTACTAATTGACATTACCACCAGCTGTGTAAGAGAGTTCCCCTTCACCACAGACTTACCAGCATTTATCCATTTTTTAAGTCTTTTAATCTTAGTCATTCTGATAAGAATTAGATAATATTTCATTGTGGTTTCGATTTGCATCTCCTGTGAGATAAGTGATGTTCAACATTTTTTCATATGCTCTTCAAGCATTTTTGTATGTCTTCCATAGAGAGTTGTCCCTTCAGCTTATTTGCCCATCTTCTAATTGGGTTGATCATTTTTTTTAGACAAGTTGCTTACATTCCATATATATTCTAGTTGTCAGTACCTTATCTGAGGCATAGTTTGCAGGTATATTCTCCCATTCTGAGGGTTGTTTCTGTACTCTAATTATTGTTTCTTTTGCTATGTAGAAGCTTTTTAGCCTGATATCATCCCACTTGTCTATTTTTGGAGTTATTGCCTGTGCTTTAGGGGTCTTATTTAAGAAGTGGTTTTGCCTGTCCTTATGTCTCTAAGAGTTTTCCTTGTGTTTTCCACCAGTAGTTTCATAGTTTTTGACCCATTTTGAGTTGTTTTTTGTTATTGATGAGAGTTGTCCAGTTTCATCTTTCTGCAGCTGGATACCCAGAATTTCCGGCACCATTTTCTAAAGAGATTTTTTCCCCCACTGGATTGTCTGGTGCCCTTTGTCAAACATCAGTTGGCTATAAGTTTTGGAGATTATTTCTGGAGTCTTTATTCTGTTCCATTGGTTTACATGCTTGTTTTCATGCCAGTACCATGCTGTTTTGATTATCACAATTTTGTAATACATTTTGCAGTCAGGGAGTGAGATGCCTCCTACTCCACTCTTGTGCAGTATTACTTTGGCAATAAGGGTCTTTTATGATTCCAGACAAATTCTATGACTGTTTTTTCTAAATATGTGAAGAAAATCCATAGTAATTTGATTGTGATTACATTAAATATGTAGATTAATTTGGGTAGAATTGACATTTTGATTATATTAATTCTTCCAATTCAGGAACAAGGGATATCTTTCCACTTTTTTATGTTGTTTTCTAATTCTTTATCAATAAAAGAAAAAAAGAAAGAAAGGAAACAGTTGATCAAAATTAGATCTCTCCAAGTTTCAGCCCATAGTAGAGAAGTGTCTTTCACTCACATTTTTAATCAGGACTGGAAAAACAAATGAATAGTTAGCACTTTCCTTCTCATCTTATGCATATGCTTTCTTAGTATACAAAGTGACTCTAGCCTCCTTTAATCAACTTTTTTCCTTCCTAGTTCTTGCTCTAAATCTAAGTGTGACCACAATTCAAATAGTATTGTCAGGACTCTAAAGGTCTCAATGAAGAGATACCTCTCAGAAACACTCCACCTCATCTGGGAAGCTATTTTTAGATTAAATCATTCCCTGACTAGCTCCTAGATGTCTGGATAACCAGGCAAACTGGTTATCTTATTTCTTGATTTTTCTTTCTTTCTTTATTTTTTTCTTTTTTATTTGCTAAATCCAGATGCCATTAAAAGTCTTTCAAAGTTAGTAAGACTATCTGAAGACAAGTTCTGAAGAATCTACTCAGAAATTCATTAGCCATCAATCCTTTTATTACATAATAGATCAAAATTGATAGCAATAATTAAATTTTAATTAGAAAAAATGTTTAATGATACATCTCACTGTCTCTTTTAAATGCCCTATATATATGCATTCATTCATGTATTCAACAAACATTTTTGAATGCTAAATCTGTGCCATGCTCCATTTTAAGCATGAGAGATTCAAAGATAAAATAAGCTTGTGAAAATATACCTATGGCATATCTAATTTATTCACAGGACAAAATGTGGTTCCTAAGAAAATGTTGATAGAGTTCACTATTCACAAAACATCTCATGCCATTGGGGTATACTTTGTCTGCTTTCCAAAGACTGGAATATGGAAAATAATATCCAAGTTTGATCTCAATCTCATGGACTGAGAAAATACATCCTCTATCCAGAAAAATGGGTTCTGGCTTCCGATGGTCTGTGTGACTTGGAAGATTTTGAGTTGATTAGCAGGAACTGTGTTATTTTGAGGCTGAAACCATTTCTTATTTCAAATAGCATAAAGTTGTATCCCAGGAATGAAGAAAATGCCCAAAGTAATTTCCAGCATTCCAGAAGATTAAGAAATTGAAAACCAAATATTTGGGGTGAAAGCAAGTGTATAATAAGTGTTTATACAAATTTTACATAAGAATATTATTGCTTGCACATGCCAGCTCAAGATGTCTGGGTTTTACACCCATTCTTCCTTTTCCCATGTAATCAAATAGCACATACAATTTTTGAAGCAAAATACATATGAAGTTGTTTTCTTTTGAGCTTCTTTGTTATAAATACAGTTTTTTGTTCATCTTTCCTAATGTTCAGAACTCTGAAGCTGGCAAGATTCCCCAGTGGTTATATGCTTCCTACCATCTTATATATGGGGGAAAAGGGAGTTCCAATGGATCAAGACTTGCCTAAAGTGGCAGAAATGTGAATAAGTTGGACCTGTGACTCCAGACCCCTAACTTTCTTCCTAGAACTGTTTCTATGTCATCATACAATCATGTTCAACTTACAGATATTAAAGCTAGAACCTCGGGAAGAATGAGTTAATATCTTTCTCAAAAAGTAGGAGATTTTTATGGAAGAGAGCATATTCATATAACTTTTATTTCAAGACTTCTCTTTTCTTCCTAGCTTCTTGCCCCCAAAAGAACTGATTCTCTTAGGTATATTCTACAGTTTTCCCTATAGTGTGTCTTCTGAATCAACTTCCTTCTAGCATTAATAAGAAAAACAAAGAAAAATACAGCGTCCCAGAGCCACTTGTCTTGAATTTCTCCTAGGTTGCCTCTTTCTTCAGGACTTCTTAACTTCTTTAACACTGTGTTGTAAAAAAAATGTATCTTTAATAACTGCCATCCCCTTTAGGATTTCAAAGGAATAGCCAGCAGTTCCTCTTAGAGATGCAAACATTTCCCTGACCTGTTCATTTATCTCAAGTCATATGTAGAAAGTTCTTTGGCAGCTGCTCAGGGGAACAAAGGTGAAACCTCCAATTAAGAATGACTTATGTGTACTCCTCCAAGCCAAAAGTCACCCTGCCTTGTTAACCTCCTTTGCTCTGCTGTAAGAGGTGGGAGCCTATGCACTCAAAATTCATTTATTCCTGTTAAGGGTAATTATCTCTTTTTTTTGATGATGCCTCCAGCTATCAAAGAGTGATGATATGCCAGAGGGATCTTTCCCTCCATTCGGGAAGAAAATATGAAGGACTATATAACACAGATTAGGTCTCAGTTCATAAACATGGCAATTTAATAAGCCTCTTTCAAGCACAAGATTCAAATTTAAACTTCCCAATAGACTATGCATTTTATGTCTTGACTGTGTTCTTTAAATCTAAATGACAGCAGGGACATAGAGTAAAGAACTATGAAGGCGAATTGTGTAGAATCAAGGTATTGCCTTTATTAGAAGAGACGATTACACTATCCTGGGTGAATAGGCAGCTGCTGAGATAAAAGTTTCATCCCACGAACATTAAAATATGCTCAATTTTCTCCTATCACAAGACAATCCTTCCTAGCCACCTGGGCCTCCTACCTCCAGCTATTCTTTTCTCTCTCTCTCTTTCTCTCCCCCCCCCCCGGCCCCCAATGGACCTTTCTTC
>NW_006159617.1:9848366-9870867 GCF_000334495.1 Tupaia belangeri chinensis
ACATGTATCTTTCCTGCCTTTTCTAGCCAAACTTATTTAAAAATTATTGTTGAGCCCATTCATTCATTTCTAAATTAATATACTGGCTATTGACTCTGTCTAGATCACTTTATTAAAACTGCTTTTTCCAAGATTAGTAGCACCACGCTTGTGACTAAATTCCATGGATAATTTTCAATCATTCTTTTATATAATGCCAGTGTCATTTAAGAACTTCCCTTGACCTTGAGCCCTAAGGAAAACTGACTTTATCTCCACTCAACTCTCCCTCCACACACACACATTGCTTGGCTTATGAAAGCACAAAGCCTTTCCAAATGGCTTTGCAAAATTTTGTACAATATCTACTAAGAGCTATTATGTGCCAGGAACATGTAAATAATAGTTCTAGGAGCATTGTTGTCCTTATTTTTGCAGATAAGGAATCTGCAGCTCAGGGTAGCTTCATAGCTGATAAACTGGATAGTGAAGGGGAAGCTAGACTTAAACTTAGATGCTATGCCCACCCTGGTCTCCAGGCTTCTTCTGTATCTTCAATTTCAGTTTTGTAATTTGTTTTCTTTGTCTCTTACCACATCTTCTCAAGTATAAAATGTAACCCCTTTTTCAGAGTAGAAAAAATATTATAAATCAAGCACACATTTATTAAATTTTATAGAATACTATGACATTCCTGAAAATTTCATACCACACACAGATCCAGAGCCTCTTATATCCACCTGGATCTTTCCTTTTCATCTTCTTTATTCACTCTCTCCTTCCAAAAGATCAATTGTTTCTTCTTTTGAAATCTTGACATGGGTGCCTTTACTCTCAAATACTTATAAAAAATAATTTTTTGAGAGGTTTTTGCTCCAAAGGTTTTTGCGTGCACTCACCAGAAAGACAGAGAGAGAGAGTGAGAGAGAAATCACTCCCTCTGGGGAGATGGCCATACCGCAATCCCTTCTTCTCCATTTTCCTCTCGGGATCTTGGGCACACATGCACACGTGCCCAGCATGAGTTTAAGCCACCAGGTCCGGGACTCAAACTGTGGTCAACTATGTGGGAGTCTAGCGACATAGCCATTACGCCAACTACTGGTCCCACTTACACAATTTTTTTTTAAATTTCCTTCGATAAGCCCATTCTTTTCTACAATAAGCATTTTGGTATCAGCTGTTAAAGACAAGCCACAACAAGAACTTTCCCTAACTTTCTTTGGCTCTCTTTGACTCTTCACTGGTCTTATCCCGGCATGTTCTCTCCTCTGGCCTCTAAAATGCCATAGTCTCCTAATTTTTCTTCTGTCCTCTAATTAATTCTTACAGGTTCCTTTTAAGACCATTTATTTTCTACTCATCCCTTAAACAAACATGTCTACTGCATTCATCTCCTAAACATTAGCATTTGTTATAATGGGTAATGGTTTGTCCCCTAAAGATTTATGTTTTATAATTTGGTCTTGGTAAACAGTGATTGGATGATCTCCAAAAGTTCCTGGGTTAAGACTTGGCTGTACTGTAGAGATGTTAAGTGAAAACCTAATCTCTTCATGGTGTCCCAGGATGCAGTTTTTCAGTGGGTCAAAGTCATTAGGGCAAAGCTCCCGTGACTGAGTTCCTCTGTGTGTACAAGGAGGAAATGAGGCAAGCAAAGGCCACATGGACACAAAATACAAATCAGGGGCAACCACATCTCCCAAATTTATAACTCTAGCACAACTCTTGCTCACTTTCCAGACAATAGTTATCCCACAGTCTAGACCCTATGTCTATAGCTCAAACCCAACTTCTCCATTATCTCTGAAACTTTTTATCTCCTACTATATTCACACTTGGCAGCAGCCAGAAATCTCAGCATTTTTCTTGACTCCTTTGTTGTCATCACCCTATCAATTTAGAAAAGCCTCTTGATTCTAATTCTCACACATCTAATTCATTCATTTCTTTACACTTTTGCTATCTCTTCTAGGAAAAGTCACCGTAATGTCACACTAAGTGGTTCCCTTGTTTTTGGTCTTGTCTTTCCCTTCTTCAAATTACTACACAGCTACCAGAGAGAAACGTCAAGGATGAAATTTAGATCTTGCCACTGCCCTGATTAAGATCTTTTCACCTGCCTGAAGGATAAAGTTCAGCATATTTGACCCTGCATGACCTCTGAACTGCATGTACCTTTGGCATGCTTGTACCTTTATCCCTTCTCGCATTCTGTGTGCCAATCAGACAGAACAACTTTTAGTGCCTCAAGTAAGCTGAGCTCTCCCTCAACATGAAGTTATCCAACATGCTATTTTCCCTGCTATAAACACTCTCCTCTTCCTTCTTAACCTGACTTCCTTGGGTAGATCATTTAGATTTTACTTTTTCAAGACATCTTCTTTTGCTCCCATAAACTGCATTAGGTGTCCCAGTTGAATGCATTTCAGTTGCATGTGAAAGAAGTCCTTCTCAAATAGATTTTTTTAAGAAAAGAATTTATCGGCTCATATAGCTGAAAAATCCATAAGTACAGAGAAAAACCTGATTGAATTCTAGTCCTCAAGAGGTCTCTTCAAAAATGCATCTTCCAGATCAGCCACATAGTCACAGGCGGTAGGGTACTGCTTTATGGTGCTGATGCTACATGGTTGACCACAGATTCAGATACCAGATTGACCTAAAACACACAAGAACCCTGAATGTAAATCTGTGATCCTGGCTATCTGGAAAAGGTTGAGTAGGGGGATCACAGGATGATGAGACATTGTTGAGGGTACTTCTCTTGCTTTCCTTCTCTCTCCCATGAAATAAATAAATAAACTTTTTAAAAAATGTGTCTTCCTTCATCACAAATTTCTTTTTTTCTATGTTTAGCTCCATATTCATATACTTCTTCTATTTGTGATGATAAGATGGCCACCAGCAGCTCCGGGATTAAACTCTGTCAATTTAGCAACCTCAGAAGAGGGTGCTTCTTCTTGGTTATTCCAGATAAAATGCCAGGATTTCCTCTCAATGGCCACACCTTCACACCTTCATTCCATGCCCTCTTGTGACACTGAAGTGAAATTTCAGCCTCACTCAACCACACAGACTGGTATGGGAAAGGGATGGATTCCCAAGGGATATCAGGATGCTATGTCAAGAATAAAGGGAGTGAAGATAGAGGCTAGACAAACACAAAATAAATACATACATACATATATGATGGATATGATAATATGCAAGTAGATGATAGATAAACTTATGATAGATATAATATAGATCAATAAGAGCTGATAGATACATAAGCAATAGATATAATAGGTAGGTAGATGTTAGAAAAAAGAGATATAGAATAAATATGATAGGTAGGTAGATGATGATGATAGATAAGAGTGAAAGGAAAATAAGCGATTTCTTTAAATCACCCTTTAGAGTAATTAGATTTGTTGAGTATAAGAACATGGCATTGTTTCCTTATTGTCTCCAAAGGATACCACTGAGAAATAGCATACTCTGAAAAAAGGTAAAGAAAGGGAACAAGGAGAATACACAGGGACTTCAAATAGTGATGAAAAATAATCTTTAAGTATGAGATGTTTTGGTAAAAAAAATGTTTTGAATTCATTTCTTTGTTATATGCAAGAAATAGTAGCAGAAGGCATTAGGTTCTAAATAGGTAGCAGCAAGTTGCACTCAGAGGGCCTGACTTATTAATACCATGTGAAATAGCACAGGGTTCCAGAGAAGTCAAATACATAGATGCACTCAGGTTAAGATAGCAATTTTGAGAGAAAAACATATTTGAAGAAAAAATGGTTATAGCAGATAAGAAAGACATGAAACTAAAATTTCTTTTAGAGAAAAATTTGCCAAGTAATTTTAGGTTTTTTCTTGTTTGTTTTCAGTCTTGTTATGGTTTCTACAGTGGATAAATTTAAGCTAAGTAACATAGACTATTACATTCCAAGCTGCCCTATTTCTTTTTTGTTTAAAGAGTTATTTATTTATTTTTATTTATTATTATTTGTTTGTTTTGTTTTGTTTTAAAAAGGGGGGGTCAAGTGAGCTAACTAGAGAGAGAGAAAAAAAAAAAAAAAGAGTGAGAAAGAAAGCCACCAGGTCCAGGATTTGAACTGCTGTTGATCATTTGGGAGTCCAATACTTAACTATCATGCCAGTCCCCTTCTGGTTCCCTTAGCTTTACTTCTAAACATGACAGGGAAATCCTAAAACAATCCTAGGAAGAGCTTTAAAAATAATCACGATAAAACCATGTGAAACTAAAATCTCATGAAAACATGATATAATAAAAAGTGAAACTATTTGAGGCCATTGGCCTTTAATCTCTAATTCAGATACAATTATTAGACTTTTGGGAATTTTTAAAAATTATGCTTATTTCATGTTCAGCATCTTATTGTATATTGAGTCAAATTGTCATAATCCTTTTATGGGGATGGAGAAATGGCCTTTCATAGAGTGTGAAATTCTACCATTATATTTATTCAATAGTTTTTTGCTTTCATAAATTTTTTTGTGTCAGAAACTGTCATAGACTAAGGATACACAAATTTGTAAGGCATAGAGCTGCCTCTAAAAAGTCTCAGTCTAACAGGAGAAAGAGAAGAGATGTGAATACATCCTTGCAGTCACTGCATTGGAGGGGATGTCCTAGACCAGTGTGGGTAGAACAGTGTGATCGATTTCACTACACATAAATTTTAATGAGAAATGAGGTCTATTTCTTAATGAAAATAGCTTCAGCATTTCATGTTTATTACAATGTTTGCTACAGGGTTTTGGTTGAAATGAATCTATCACGTATAAACAGTTTCCTTTATTTCTAACTTACTTGAAATTTTTATTAGAAGTGGCTGAAACTTTATGATGCCTTTCAGGCACCTATTGATATAATCATTGGCTTTCTTCACTTACTTTGTTGATGTAATAAATTAGATTGATAGATTTTCAAATATTGAACCATCCTTATGGTCTTAGAATAAGTGCTACCAGATCAGGTTATGCTGTTCTCTTAATATACAGTTGAAATCAATTGTTATGTGTTATGCAAAATTTTCATGTCTATTTCATGTAGGAAAGCATAGGTTTTTCCCCCATTTGTGTAATATATTGATCAAGTCTTAGTATTAAAGTCATGCCAACATTATTTTAAAAAATTAAGAAACTTTTGTTCATTTCTATAGTCTGCAGTAATTAAAAATATTACACAATTTTTCTTTGAATTTTAAAAGGTAGATTCAGTTTTCAAAAACACACATATTCTTTCTATTTTAACCCACGTTAAGCCAAAACAAAAGGTAATTTGGTCCTCTAAGATGTATACATTTTTCTTGGAATTCTTTAGTCATCATATAGATCATGCTATCAAGGGTGGGACTGCCTGTGAAATAGCCTATGAGAGAAATTTGAGTGTAAGGAGTTTATTGGGAAGTCCTTTTGGGAGGGTCGACCTGTAGAAGGGTGAAGACAGCCACATTGACCATATGGAAAGGAGCTAAAAGGGTGGAAGGAGAGGATAACATTCACAAAGGCTTTGGTCGTCATTTTACTATGAATACTACATATATATATATATATATATATGTGTGTGTATACACACACACATATATATATATATACTATCTATCTATATATATGCTATATATATATATGCTATTCATCTATACTAGATATGCATAGATATAGAGAGAGCTATAGCATGTATTTCTATACAATATATGATCATCCATACTATTTCAATTATTTATTTAAAATTTTCATTGAGCACCTATTATTACTTTTTTTGTTGTTTGTTTTTGTTGTTGTTGTTGTTGGAGGGAGCATGTGCTTGCCAAAAAGAGACAGGGAGAAGAGAAGAAAAAGCACTCCCCATGGAAAATGATAATGCCACAGTTGGTTCTCCTCCTTCTCTCCATCCTATCAAGATTTGGGGCATGCACATACACATGTCCAGCATGTTTCTCAAGCCTCTGGGCCCAGGACTTTAGCTACACAGTCAGCCATATGGAAACTAGCTATTTCAACCACCAGGCCACAGAGCCAGCTCTGATAAACATTTCATTAAGCACCAGAGCTAGACTCTGAGTTGGATTAGATGCTAACGAGGCTAAAAAAAAAGCTAAGTGGACCCTCTGTTGATGTCAGAAACAGCAGAAAAAGTTGGAATGGTGTCCAGTAGGTATGGAACACAGGTACTACACAGCTCGGGACACTGGTCTCACCCTCGAATTGCTACCATATTCTCATTCTACTTTATATTCTTCCTATTTATTTTCTGTTCCTCTTTAAAATTCCAAAACAGCCCAAAAAGAGTTTATCAACTTTATCTTTGTCACCGACCATCAACTCTTTCTGTCCATCTCTCTCCCTTGCATGTGTATACACACACACACACACACACACACACACACGCGCGCGCGCGCTTAAGTCTAAGTCTCCTTATATTCTCCCCAGATTCGCACATATTTTCTCAATGGTCACCATCAGCATCATATGGTCTACCGTTGCTACCCAGAATACAGTTTGTGGAACAGCATCTCCTGTATCATCTGGTTTGTCAGAAATTCAGAATTTCAGGACTCCCCTGAGGTCACTCCTTCCCCATCACATACTCAGAGAATACATCGTAATTTGCATTTTAACAAGATCCTCAGGTGATTCATATGCACATTAAAGTTGGAGAAGCACTTACCTCATCTGTGCTGCTGTGGCCACTTTGACCTCCCATTTGATTTTTTATTTTATCATGGTTTACATTCCTCTAATAACTAGGCAAGCTGATCCTTTGATGAAATGTTTGGCCAGGGAAAGTTCTAGTCTCCTGAGAAGCAGTGTGATGATATGAAATCAGAAAAAGGATCATTTATATTATATTGTATCCCATCTTTTAAACCTAGATACTTTTTCTTTTTTTACTTCATATTTCTAAGATAGTTTTTCTTTTGAGTGTTCAAATTTTGTCAAGTTAACTTTCCTACCTTTCCTAAAGATGAACTGTCTAGTTCTGCAGTGTTTTATGTAGGTATGACATCTTCAGTTCTATATTCTAAATCAAACTCTGAAACAGTTTATTTTGTGTGTTGTGTGAGTGTGTGTGTGTGTGTGTGTGAGGTCCCAGGTCTCTCGGCTTTTTAAGCAATGCACTGTAGGCTGGCCTAGACATATTTTTCCCTAATAAATGAAAAGGACTCTATAACTCTTTAATGTATTTCTCTGCTTTTGGCTACTGCCCAATCTTACCATCTTATCTGTTTCATGCCATAATTTGACACTCCTTACAGAAATCACCTTTATTATCTTTCTACTGGAATTTCAAAGCCCTTACTTACCTGTAGGAGATAATAAATACATAGAAGATAACAAATTGTGAGGAGTTTTTATTCAGAGATTAAAACCAATTCTGACCCTACTCCCATGCATAAAGCGCTTTTGTTGTGGAATAGGGCCAAACTCAAGACCTAGAGCTTAAGGCAGCTACATCTCATATGGTTGACCACAGTTCAAATTCCAGTTCTGGCAGCTTGAAAAACATGCCCACTGTGAACGTATCTGTGTGTGTGTGTGTGTGTGTGTGCGCGTGTGTGTGCATGTGCACATGCTCCAAACCTGGACAGGATGGAAAAATAAAGGAAAAGGGATGAAGGGATTATGGAATGACCATTCCCCCAATGGGAGGTGGGTGCTTTCTCCTTTTCCCTCTCTCTGTTTCTATCTCTCTTTCACACTAGCACACGTGTCCTCTGGTAATTAAAAACAAAACTAGGGACCAGAAGTTAGTGTAATGGCTATGTCATTGGACTCCCATGTAGTCAACCACGGTTCGCATCCCAGATCTGGTGGTTGAAAATTCATGTTGGGCGCATGTGCATGTGTGCCCAAGATCCCAAGAGGAGAACGGAGGAGAAGGGATTGCAGCATGGCCATCTCCCCTGGGGGATGATTTCTCGCTTTGCTTTCTGTCTCTCTGTCTCTCTCTGTCTGTCTGGCGAGCACACGTGCCTTATAGCAAAAACCTCTCCAAAACAAACAAACAAACAAACAAACAAAGAGCAACAATAACTAAATTCACACAAATATATTAATCTATTCAACATATATTGACTGGGAACCTATTATGTGCCAGGTGAGCTCCAAGTAGTAGGGATACATCAAAGAAACAAGTCACTGCTTCCATTAAACTTGACATTTAGGGTGCAATAAATAACCATTTAAGCTACTGATAAAGTAGTAGAGGCTGAAAATTCTCTACTGTGAATGAGTATAGCTGTTCTGAACTAAGAAAGTAACTAGTATCACATCGACCACCATAGATTAACCTAAAGCCGGAAAACAAATTAAGAAACCATTTTCAACCACCAGAACTTCCTTGGAGAAGATGATCTAGGTAGAAGTGGAGACATTTTCCTCATTCACTTTTTTTTTTTTTTGAGAAGTTTTTCAAGATAGGGCGCGTACGCTCGCCAGACAGACAGAGAGAGACAGAGAGACAGAAAGCGAGAAATCACCCCCCAGGGGGGATGGCCACACCGCAATCCCTTCTCCTCCATTCTCCTCTCGGGATCTTGGGCACGCACGCACACACGCCCAGCATGAGTTTTAAGCCACTGGGTCCGGGACACAAACCGCGGTCGACTATGTGGGAGTCCAGTGACATAGCCATTATGCTAACTGCTGGTCCCAATCACTTTTTTTTTTAAGAGAGATTTTTGCTATAAGGAACATATGTTCACCAGAGAGATAGAGACACAGAAAGCAAGAAATCACCCCCTAGGGAATATGGCCATGCCACAATCCCCTCTCCATTTTTCTCTTGGAATTTTGGGCATACACACACACACACCCACTGTGAGTTTCAAGCTTCTGAGTCTTGTACTCGAACCACAGTTGACTACATGAAAGTCCAGAGATGTAACCATTACATCATCTGCTGGTCCCACTATCCTCACTCTTAATAAGGATGGCCTCCTCTGTAGTTATAGCTGTATATGTGCTTATGCTTAAGTTAGTTGGTGAGCACATTGTATATAGAAGCTTTTTCAACAAATTTTTTATTGTTATTTTATAAATCTGGAATTAGAACAGTCTCTTTATGTAGAATTTGATGGAACCTGAACAGGATAGGTATAACTGATAGTATGACTATAATTGTGGAAACTGGAGGAGGTAAATTCTAGCAAGTGTTCTCTTCTGCACAGTGGTGTCTGAATAGGAACCTTTGTCCTATTGTCTATCATCCCTTTATCAATTTATCTCCCATTTTGTAATTTCACCTTTGCAATTTTTTACTTATAATTTGCAGCAGAAAATTTAAAGCTCCTATTGTATTATAAGAACCAAAATCAAATTTAGCTTATTTCCAACTCCTCTGTTAAGTCCAATTCCTGCTTCATAGAATGGCTACTATGTATCTTTCCTCTTAACTCTTACAGTCTGAATTTTATGTATATTTTATTGTAATTTTTTAAAAAAGAAATATAGGTACCGGCAGATGGCATAATGGTTATGTCAGTGGACTCCCATGTAGTCAACTGCCATTTGAATTCTGGACCTGGCAGCTTAAAACTCATGTTGGGCACATGTGTGTGCATGCCCAAAATCCTGAGAGGAGAATGGAAAGAAAGAATTGTGGTGTGGCCATCCCTACTGAGGGGTGATTGCTTGCTTTCTGTCTCTCTGTCTTTATCCATGCATGTACCCTACAGCAAAAAACTCTCTGAAAAATAAAAATTGAAGCAAATGATATCTTAAAAAATTTTTCATAAGACTTTCATTATTCATGATAGTGTCCGTCCACACATAAGAGAGAGGAAGACAAAAACACTCCATCAGAGTCCGATGTAAGTTATACTTGTCCTGCTCAGGTTCCATCACACTGCAATGCTCCCTCCCTGGCTCTCCAGCTCACCAGAATCCCAGACACAGACACACAACCACAGCATATTCCTAAACTGACCTGGGAATCTGAGCTGGCATTTGGCCACATGGCCTCCAACAGGGCAGCTTGCTCAGTCTTCCACCAACTGTGCCACTAAGCTGGGCCAAGGTAAATTGGATTAATCATGAAAGTATTATAAACTCCTGGTAGAAAGGACTGATTCAGTTACATTATGGTTAAGATCAAACTTCATATGAGGAAAACAGGAAAACGGCCAAGTTTGTGAGGAAAGACACTGTTAGAACAGAAGAAATTTAATGTTGCTAGGGGAAAAAAATGGTGACTTCTCAATTTTCTCCCTGGGGCTTAGAAAATTCCAAGTGTGGTTACTTGTTAGACTGTTTCAGAAAGGGCAGCTGATCCCTAAACAATCTAGGTGAAATCTGAGTTCAATTATGTGGTTTCTTAGGACTTCCTCCAATCCATTTACTGTTTCATGAACCAACCAAACCAGGCTATTTGCTGGATTTTCTGAGTGATTTCCCTATATGCTTCATGTTTTCATTCATACCATAACAGGAAATAAGTTTCTTTGGTCCTGTGAGCCCTAGCCACCACCACCCCTACTCCCAGCAACATTGAAACATTGAGACCACGATACTTTTCTCAAGGCCTTGTCATACATATGCTATGAGGCCAGCTTCTGTCCTGGCCTTTCATCTTGCTGTGGCTATTCTGGATCAACTGTGGCATATCACACGCTGCCAGGTGTTTGATCAGATCATACGGAATCCTTACTTTGGTGTATGGCCATGAAAGATCAAACAAGGGTAACTTACTATTAGTTTAAATGTCCTACAGCACTTTCTGGGATCTGTTTTTAGATCCTGGCTTCATTATTCTAAGAAGCAGAAGGGAAAAAACAAAGTTATTTTCCATGCTGGTCTTTCCTTGGAACATCATTAAGAGGAAGAGCAATAGGAAGGGGGCGTTTCTAGCCTTATTCTACAAATGACAAGTTTGAGAATCAGAGCAATAAAGAATGACAACACAGCAAACTGCCTGAGAAGCTGAATTCTAACCTCAGCCATGACCAAGATCAAGTTCTGGTTTTATCACTACCTAGTTGTGTAAAATTCAGCCTGTTTTCTTATCTGTAAAATATACATCATAATAATAATAAATATTCCACCAAATGGCTATGAGGAAGAAAGAAGATGGTGTGCATAAATACTGAACACAATGAGTGGCACATAAGTGCTGATTAAGGTTAGCTGTTTGCTATAGTTTGAATATGTCCCCCCAAATTCATGTGTTGAACAACTGTGACAGGATTAAGAAAGTGAAGAATTGATTGAAGTATGATGTTGAAAGATGGGGCTTTGGGGAAGAGATCAAATTAAGGGTGTTAGATTGGGGCCCCCATGGTTGGGTTCTGGTGTGTCATAGGTGAGGTAGTGGTAGAGTGGAATACAGGGAGCACAGACCACACTTTCCTGCCCTCTGCCATGTTGTGATTCAGCCAAAATGATCTCACCAGAGACGGCCCCTGACCCTTGAACCTCCAAACTATGAGGTAAATAAAGCTCTGTTTTTATAAATCATACATAGTTTCAGATATTTCCAGCTATTAGCAACAGAATGGGCTAGAACATTGTTGTTATAATTATGATTATCATGGTAGTGAAGAGATTTGCACTGTCTCTTAGCTACTGTAAAACTAGTTATTTCTTGTAGCTATTAAAATGTTCTCAGTGTTGCTGCAATAACAACTAACCTCCCCAATCTCAGTAGCATGCTACAAAAATGTTTTCTCACTCTTGGAAAGTTATCTCTCATCTGCATCATTTTCACTATCTAACGCAAGTGTATGGGGCCAAGAGTTGTACTTGAAGGAAGACAGATGAGACACAAACTGGCTTTTTCCCCATTTTTTAATTTTATGTTTTTATTTACATTTGCTACAAATCATTATTTTAAAACTTTGCCCGGAAACTGCGTGTGTCACCCCATTCGCATTCCATAGCCAAAGTAAACCCAATCTGAATAGAATAGGAAGTATATTCCTCCACCTTGGAGGGACACACATTCGGTTAACAGTGATAGACCCAACATTGACAGAAAAGCAAGAATGGGGTTCTCAGGCTTAACTAAATTCAGTGGGATAATCTGAAGAGTTAAATTTATGATACTAAAATATTAAAGTTTTCAAAAAAAATGGACAATCATGACTTTTTCCTTGGTGCTATTGTTCCATAAATTTTTAGTAATGTCATTTTGCTATCATGGAAACAAAATGAAGTAACCAGAGGCAACAGCAACATATAGGTCTGCAGAAGCCTTATTACCCACCTATGCCCCTTGTGGGTTGATGGGTTTCCCTTTCTACACATCATAGGCTGACAGGTAGTCATTGTTTTAGGCAGGTGTCAAAGTG
The DNA here is from genome assembly GCF_000334495.1 of Tupaia belangeri chinensis. Taxonomy (NCBI): domain Eukaryota; kingdom Metazoa; phylum Chordata; class Mammalia; order Scandentia; family Tupaiidae; genus Tupaia; species Tupaia belangeri. Next base: position 9,860,648 of record NW_006159617.1, read on the forward strand.
ACATTTTTTTTCATTAAATTTATCTTCTTTTCAGTAACTCATGGTCTTTCCACAAAGAAAGACCGGCAAGACCGTCAGTTCTATCCTTTCTTTTATCTGTTTTTCAGTTTTTTTTTTTTTTTCTGTGTGTGCATATGTGTTTTCAAATTCTGTATCCTGTGACCATTTAATTCTCTGACAAATAAAAATTGTATGTAATTAAGATATTTGGCTTGACATGTTCATATACACTGTGATGTAATCACTGTATTTGAACTAATTAGCACGTCTATGACCTTTACATAGTAACCATCTTTGTACCCTTTGATCAGCATCATCCCTTCTTGCTGGCCTCTGGCAACCAACATTGTACTCTATGCATTGATGAGTTTAACTACTTTAAATATCCTGCTTACTTCACTAAGCATAATTTCCCAGTTACACCTATCTTATAATTAGCATGATTTCTTTCTTTTAAGATCAAATAATATTCCATCATAGATGTATATGCCACATTTTCTTTATGCAATAGTTTGTTGATAGACATGTACTTCGTTTCCTTATTTTGGCTATTGTGAAAAATGCTGCAATGGTCATGGTGGTGCAGAATATGAAAGTGCATATGTCTTCATGATCCTATTTTCAATTCCTTCAGATGTATGCCATGAAATCAATTGTTGGATTATATGGTAGTACTATTTTTATTTTTATTTTTTTGAGAAACTTCCATACTTTTTATCCATAATGGCTATAGTAATTTACCTTCCCACCAACTGTGTACAAGGGGTCACTTTTCTCCACATAGTTGACAACACTTACCTTTTGCCTTTTTTGTAATAGCCATCCTAGCATCGTGAAGTGGTATGTCATTGTAGTTTTGATTTGCATTTTGCTGAGATGTTGATCAACTTTTTATATGCTATAACTATCTGAATTTCTTCTTTTGAGACGTGTCTGTTTGTCTTTTTGCCCATATTCAAATTGAGCTATTGGCATTATTTTGGCATTGAGTTGTATAAGGTCCTTACATATTTTGGAAATCACTCCCTTATAAGATGTGTGGTTTACAAATATGCTTCCCATTCTATAAGTTGCCTTTCATTTTATTGTTTGTTTCCTTTGCTGAACAGATATTTTTTATTTTGATGTAATTCTACTTGTCTATTATTTATTTTATTCCCTGTGCTGTGGGTGTCATATCCAGAAAATTATTGTTAAAACCAGTATTGAGAAGATTTTCCCTGTCTTTTAAGAGTTTTACAAGTTTTACTTTTAAGTCTTTTTATTTACTTTTATTTTTATTATTTACTTACTTTGCAACCCAAGATATGAATATTATTCTTATGTAGGAAGAAATACCCATCTTCTAGCCTGAATGGGAGATAGGATCCCTACTTCTGATGTGCAAACTGAAGACAAAGGAATAAAAGGCAAAGCTCTTAAAAGAGAGAGAGAGAGAGAGAAAGAAGGAAAGAGAGAGAGAAAGAAAGAAGGAAAGAGAGAGAGAGAAAGAAAGAAAAAGAGAAAGAAAGAAAGAAAGAAAGAAAGAAAGAAAGAAAGAAAGAAAGAAAGAAAGAGAGAGAGAGAGAGAGAGAAAGAAAGAGAGAAATAAAGAAGAGAAAGAAAGAAGAGAAAGAAAGAAAAAAGAAATGCTGGAAGGCATATACACTTACAAGGAGAGAAAGAGGGAGAGACCAGCAGGTGGTGTTATGGTTACATCTCTAGACTTCCACACATCCAACTGCAGTTCAAGTCTCAGAAGTTTGAAACTCACACCAGGTAAGTGTGCAAGTGTGCCCAAAATTCTAAGAAGAGAATGGAGGGGAAGGGATTGTGGCATGCCCATTCCCCCTGGGGGTGATTTCTTACTTTCTTCCTCTCTGCCTCTCTGGCAAGCACATATGCCCTATAGGAAATTATCTCTTAAAAAAAAAAAAAAAAAAAAAAAAAAAAAAAGAGAGAGAGAGAAAGAGGAAAAGCAAAAAAAAAAAAAAGCACTCACTTCATGGGATATAGCCACACTACAAACCTTCTCCACCTTTTTCCCTTTTGGGATTTTGGGCACAGACACACAAACCTAACATCTTTCTCAAGCCACTGGGTCCAGGACTTGAACTATGCAGACAGACATATGCGATCTAGCCACCTTAACCACTACACCACCAGCTGGCCCAATATTTAAGTCTTTAACCCATTTACTTTTGGGGATCTCTATTCTGTTTCTTTGACTGATGTCTGTTTTTATAAAAGAGAATCAAACTATTTTTTTACTATAGTTTTGTAATATAACTTAAGTAAAGAAATGTAATGCCTCTGGTTTTGTTCGTCTAGCTCAAGACTACTTTGGTTATTCAGAATTTTTTGTCATTCCACTTGAATGTTAGAATTATTTTTTGTATTTCTATAAAACTTAAGTTGGGATTCTGATTAAGATTACATTGAATTCATAGATTGCTTTAGGTATTACTGACATTAGGACCATACTCATCCTTTTAACTTATAAATATAAAATATCTTTTCATTTATTTGAATCTTTTAAAATTTCCTTTACCAATGTCTAGAATTTCCAGAATGATGACGAATATTTGTGTTGAGAGTAGCTTTTTTATGTTTTCAATCTCTTTTTTTAAAAAAATAATTATTTATTTAACTGTATTTATTTAGTATTACTTTTTCAATTTGACCAGAGACAGACAGGGAGAGAGAGAGAGAGAAAGTGAGAAAGCAAGCTGCCAGGGTTAGTACTCAAGCTGTGGTTAGCCATGTGGGAGTCTAACACCTATGTCCCTTGCCAGTCCCAGCCTTTCTTCTTAGAGGTTTTAGCCTTTGGGTGCATATGTTTGCCAGAGAGAGGGACAGAGACAGTGAGGGGGAAAGTGAGAAATCACTCCCAGAGGGGATGGCCATGCCACAATCCCTTCTCCTCTGTTATTCCTCCTGAGATCTAGGGCACACATGCACACACGCCTGGCTTGAGTTTGAAGTTACTGGGTCTGGGACTTGATCTGCAGTTGGCCATGTGGGAGTTCAGCTATGTAACAGCTATGCCACCTGTTGACTTCAATCTCTTTTGAATTTTCTCATTTTGTTACTTTATCACGATCCTGGGTTCATTGAATTATTTGCATGTGTTCTCTTATAGTTTGCCGAACTATGCTAATACAAATAATTTGAATTTTTAATGTGTAAGTTCTAGATCTCCATTTCTTTGTAGTCAGCTACTGAATATTTATAGTGTTCTTTTGGTGATGCTCGTGTTTTCCTGACTCTTTATAATTCTGGTAGCTTCCATAGATCTCTGTGCATTTGGTGGAGCAGTCACTTTCTTCAGACTGTGTGGACTGGTTTGAGTAAGGAAAGACCTTAACTTCTGTGAAAGGATAATTGGGACCATGCTGACTGGCAGTGACATATCTGGAGTGTGTTGTGGTAGCAGATCTAATGGCATAGGACAACAGTGTGAGTGTGCAGCAGCTCTAGGTATTAGGGGATGTAGAGTGTGGTATCTCATCGGCTCAGGCATTTGGGGTCCACAATATCAATGATGGAATTTTTTTCATTACAAGGATTACTGCAAGAGATTTGTAGTGACTGAAAAGGCTTTTAGAATTCTCAGTGGTACATCTAGTTGCAGTAGCAAGGAACTACAGAATAGGTAGATATGAGAACTGGGGCCAGTGGTATGTACACACTCAGATGCAAGGATTGGCAGTGGGCAGGTGAATATGGACAGAATATCAGAGGCCAACTGAGGCTGGATATGTGGTGGTTGGGTACCAGTGATGAAGTTGAGGCTGGTGGTATGATACGAGGACCTTATTTTTTAAGTTCATGTTCATAAACTCCATTCTCTTTTAAAATTCAGTTAGTCATAGTATTTGTCTTATGCTACAGAATCACAGAAGCTTAGCATGAATGGAATCCTTGAGTTTAACTCAACTCAACATCTAATGTAGAAATCCTTCTTATTCCTTCACATTACCAATAGATTTAAATGCTTGAAAACTTTTCAGGAATCCAGGCTCGGTCTAAGTATTTCCAGCAATGAAAAATCCTTACTTCAGAGACAAGATATTCCAATTCTGGGACCAGCTGCAGTGGCACAAGAGACTCCAAAGTCTCCCTGTACACAACAGATGGGAACATGCCCATGGACGAAGACGGGGGTAGATCAGCGTAAACATCCTGCTGGGGGTGACTATCTCTCTCTTGTTTGCTCTCTCTCTCCTTCCTTCTCTCATGAAAGAAATAAATAAGCTTTACCAAAAATAAAATCACTTTTGGAATATTGTGACTTTGGGATGATCCTCCTCCATTTGTGCTAACTCTTTCCTGATTAAACACAGGAAAACTGTAGCACATCTCTAGAAAGAACTTCTAATACTTGAGAAAAATCCCTTGGAGTCTATTCTTGGTTCTTGCTCCTTATTCTCTCATCATTTGTTTATGTGATAGAAATTCCAGAGCTTTCCATATCTACCCTGCCAATCCGGCTAGCAAGTACTTGGCAAAAACCTCAAACTTCTTTTTTTGAGAGAGATTTTTGCTATAGGGTGTGTGTGCTCAGCAGAGAGACAGAAAGAGATAGACAGAAAATGAGAAACCACCCCTCAGGGGGGATGGCTATTCCACAATTTCTTCTCCCCCCATTCTCTTCTTGGAATTTTGGGCACACATGCACACATGCTTGGCATGAGTTTTAAGCCACTAAGTCTGGGACTTGAACTGCAGTCAACTATGTAGGAGTCCAGCAACATAACCATTTTGCCATTTACCGGTCCCAAAACTCAAACTTTTTAATCAAAGCCACATATATCCTTAAGTCACTGCCATTGTTTGCATGTTTTGTCCTAAAGAAAATTATATTTTTAAATTTGCTCCAAGTGGATGGTAATCACATTGTGGTGATTGGATCATGGAGGTATTGGATGAATGGATTAATGGGGTCTCATGAGAGGCAGAGTTCTAGCTACCATGAGGAGAGCTTAGTTTTTCACAAGAGTGGGTTATTACAAAAGAGAGTTGACTGCAGCTTCATGGGTGTGTGTGCTCAGCAGAGAGACAGAAAGAGATAGACAGAAAATGAGAAACCACCCCTCAGGGGGGATGGCTATTCCACAATTTCTTCTCCCCCCATTCTCTTCTTGGAATTTTGGGCACACATGCACACATGCTTGGCATGAGTTTTAAGCCACTAAGTCTGGGACTTGAACTGCAGTCAACTATGTAGGAGTCCAGCAACATAACCATTTTGCCATTTACCGGTCCCAAAACTCAAACTTTTTAATCAAAGCCACATATATCCTTAAGTCACTGCCATTGTTTGCATGTTTTGTCCTAAAGAAAATTATATTTTTAAATTTGCTCCAAGTGGATGGTAATCACATTGTGGTGATTGGATCATGGAGGTATTGGATGAATGGATTAATGGGGTCTCATGAGAGGCAGAGTTCTAGCTACCATGAGGAGAGCTTAGTTTTTCACAAGAGTGGGTTATTACAAAAGAGAGTTGACTGCAGCTTCATTCATTGGCTAATCTCTCTGGATCTTCTGGCCATGTAATAGGCCAGTTCAATGTTAATCTCATATCTTTGGACTTTCTAGCCATAAGAGTTGTGACTCAAATAAATCTCTGTTTTAAAATCACAAAGTCTCTAATATTTCTCTTAGTAACACAATAGCAGACTAAGTCAGCCACCGACAGGAAATATCAAAATAGAAAGGTTAAGGAAACCCATAACATTTAGAAGTGTCACTTATTATTCTGTTTATATTTAACCAATAAATGAGGTAATGAAGTCCTTTCAGAAATACTTAGTGGATTAAAAATAAGACTGAATTCTACATTATATAGTGAACAATTTATTGTGCAATAATATAAAGAATGTTGTGCTTTTCAAGATTGTCTCAACTAAAACTATCAAGAGAGCCTGCTTTTGAAGTGTCTTCAAGAAGTAATAGGAAGTAAATACAAAAAAGGCAAAGCACATTGTCCCAGAACACTTTAGGACCAACACCCTTCAAAAGTAAGCAATTACGAATCTTGGGAATGGAAAAATTATTTTCCACTCTTAAGAGTGAAGCAAACTGGGAACCAGCAGTTAGCATAATGGCTATGTTGCTGGACTCCCACATAGTCGACAGCAGTTCATGTCCTGGAGCCGGTAGCTTAAAACTCACGCCGGGCACGTGTGCATGCATTCCCAAGATCCCAAGAGGAGAATGGAGGAGAAGGGAATGCGGTGTGACCATCCCCCCTGGGGGTGATTTCTCGCTTTCTGTCTCTCTGTCTCCCTCTGTCTGGCGAGTGCACGCACCCTATAGCGAAAATCTCTCAAAAAAATAAAAAATAAAAAAAAAAAAGAGTGACGCAAACTGACTCCATGGAGAATGACACTAGAATTTTCATTTGGAATATCCACTCATCTTATAAGCCATAAATATAAAACAAGGCAGAAAAATAAAGAGAATTAGCCTTAAGATGAAATATCTGCTATCCCAGGATCTATATTAAAGTTTATATATAGAGGTTCCTCCTAGAATGCTCTCTTCACTAATCCTCATTACTAATCATAACAGGCTCACCAGTGTACATTTTGCATTTGTTTTGAACACTGTTTCTTAGATTTTTCTCATGAGCATTTCCTTCTTTTTATTTAGGCCTTTCACAGAAATAGAATTTCTTCAGATTGGGCTTCCATGGACACACACATGCACATGCACTCACACACCTCAGTAGTCTTGAACTCTTTATCTTGGGTCCTTGATAACATGTATCACTACCTAAGTCTTTCTTTTTTAATACTTGTCAGGTTTCTTGCATCCCACCAGAATGTAAGCCCTAGATAATAAGGATGCTTTTCAGTTCTAATTCAGCAGTATATTCCCAGTGTCAAGAACCATGCATGGCATATGATATGTGTTCAAAATTATTTTATTTATATCTTAAGTAAGTATTCTAGGGAAACTAATTTTGAAGTAGAAATTGTATTTAGGAAGTCTATAGGGGGTGATCTTAGGGAAAACATGCAATAGAGTAACCAGAATTGCACAGGCTGAACTGTGAGCAAATGCAATTGAACTGTTAATAGGATGGTCCTTCAGACATGCACCCAATAGAGAACCAAAGAGCCTGCTCTTATATTTTCACAGGGAACACTCATTACAAGTGAGCTGCTTCAGAGTGGAAGCAGATTTTAGAGGAGGCAGATCCCTTCAGACAGGGTAAGTCCTAAAGAAGCTTAGCTGTGAATCAGCAGCAGCCAGTGCTCAGGGAAGTTGGAAAATAAAGAGCTTCTAACCCGAAAGGAAGAATCACGACAGCATATGAAAGCTTCCACTGCAATAAATGTATGAACAATGAATGAATGCATTCTTACTACCTAAACATATGTAAAACATCCCTAAAGTAGCTGAACACATGCAGAATAATCTTATCAACCTGATCATATGGCATACCTCTTTGTTTATTCTAGCAGCATTGTATATAAATGTGAATGTGGACACATGGGGCCAGCAGGTAATGTAGTGCCCTAGGCATAGAACTCCCACATGGCCAACTGGACCTGGTGGCTTAAACTCACTCTGAGCATGTGCATGCATGCCGCAAATCCAAGGAGAGTGAAGAAGAAGGAATTGTGGCATTCCTCCTGTAGGGGTGATTTTTCACTTTCCCTCTCACTGTCTCTCTCTGTCTCTCTCTGGTGAGTGCATGTACCCTATGACCAAAAAATAAACAAACAAACAAACACCTTAAAAAATGTGTATATATATTATAGAATTTTCATTTGGAATATCCACTCATCTTATAAGCCATAAATATAAAACAAGGCAGAAAAAAAATATATATATACAAAACACTAAAATTATTTGTAAATTAAAGAATTTTAAAATCTGCATTTAGGTCACAAAGGGTTCTAGCCCATTTGTTATCCTGTGTCCCCACAACCCCTGAAAAGAGAGAAGCTTCTTTAATAGGAATATCACACGTATTTTCAAGATGATTTTGGAGTTAAAGAATGAACCTGCTTAAGGCTTTATCTCCCTATATATACTCTCAATTCTTTACGTTTATTTTATTCAGTGTCTCATTATTGGCTGACTATTATCCTGCCTTTAGCCATTAAAAAAATAAAATCAAGCCATGTGATTCTTCAGCTCCTCTGCTTCCTCCTGGAGCCATTTAATTTGTGAATATTTTATGATGTTTGTTTGTTTTTCAGATATGTGAAATGGTTGAAAGTAATCATAATAATATTGAACTGGGGCAAGTCATTCACTGTGAAGTGCAAGCAGGTAAACATGGAGATGATAAAATATCAGTCTTTTTACTATAAATGTCCAGATTTCAGGGAGCTTGATATGGACAGTTTCATCTCCTGTTTTAGAGTCATTTCCATGTACAAACGTAAGGTGCTAAAAGAACTGATGAGTAAGATGATCCAGTGCGATAGTTCTTCCTTTTTAAACCTTCATTTTAAAAATACCAATGTGCAGCAGAGAATCATAACAGCACAGGAGTCATTTTCATGGTAAAGTTGGGAAATGAATATCCTTACTCTATAAACATGCCCAACCTGATGATGGTAGGCACTGGATTTTGTTGACTGGACAGAGACTCTGACGTCATTCAAACATGGGACTGGGAAGATGAGAGCATGTGAGCAAGTCACAGACAAATAGACAAGGAGCAGTTCTTAGTAATTTTCTCAGTATGAGGTCTGTTTTCCTTAACTAGATGCAACATGGTGCATGGGTAGTTCAGCCTGGATTAAAACATCAAGAAATGGAGTGGATGCTGACTGTAAAACTGACCAGCTTAAAATGACTAGAAATGATGTAACCTATATCATGACCTGTAGTGACAAGCATCTGGGAAGAAGTAAGTAGTTTATTTGTGGCGTACAGAATGTGGTTCTGCCAAATGCATTTTTATTCCATGGGCTGAGATCCAGACGAGCCTGCTTGGACCTCCACAGAGCCTCCTCACTTCCATAGCCTCAACTTCTCCCTCAGACAATAAACTTCTTTATGTCCCTCCTGTTCATGGTGGGTGACCATTAAATAGAATCTTGTCCACAATGATGATTAGCTGTTTGCTAAGATAAGGGACAGATAAATAGGGGAAAACATGTGAAGTGGAAAGAAGGGGGAAGAAATGTGTCGAGTTTTACTGACTTTTATGACACATACCTTGGAAGTGAAAGCATTCCTAGTTTATACACAGACATAAAATAAGGAAAATCTTCTAAAGCACAAAAGCTTCTAGGCAAGATTCCTTACAGAGATAGGGCAGGTTAGTACTTGCATATATTTTAATATATGTGTTTAAGGACAGGGAAAGCTTACTACCCTCTATAATATTTTTTCCATTCACTAAGTGTCAGCAGAAATACATTTTGAATTTTATGCCTTCGAAGTAGTAGTAAAAGATAATGGTGAAAATTTTATTTTTTCCCCTCACATTTTTTTCCAAGGATCAACTCTGTCCTTTTGGGTGGTAAGGCAATTTTATCAACTGATTCTTGTTCCCGAAGGACGCCATACCGGTGAGGTGACATCATTTTCAAGTAATGGAGATGAGTTGGGTAAGGGACAGAGGTAAGAAACAAAATGACATGCTCAGGTTACTTCACAGTATGGAAGCCGAGCTGGTTCTAGAATGAGGGTCTCCTGACGTTCAGCCTTTGGACTTTCATCCCTCTTTGATAAGTCTTCAGTTTCTATTGTCATAGGACTGGATTTTGTAGCACCGAGTAATGCATGATGGAATATAAGATGACAGATCATCAAAGACGATGTAGGATTTGATGATTCCCAGTTGGCTACTTCATAGAGTTAGACTATGATGCTCAACTTGGTAGAAATTGGATGTGGTATTAAAAACTTACAACACAATGTTCTATTCAGAAATTTTACAAATCTCAATTTTTCAATGTATTATCAACCACAGAAATAACAATTTGACAAAAACTTATTTGTAGGAGTATAAATAATATGATTATTTTTTCTTAATAGGGACAAGGGGGACCAGCAAATGGCAAAATAGTTACATCACTGAACTCCCACGTAGTTGATCACTGTTCTAGTCCCAGGCCCAGCGGCTTAAACTTATGCCAGGTGTTTGTGTGTGTGTGTGCCCAAAATCCCAAGAGAAGAATGGAGAAGAAGGAATTGCAGAATGGCCACCCCCCTGGGGGTGATTTCTCACTTTCTGTCTCTCTGTCTCTCTCTGTTCTCCA
>NW_006159617.1:9870898-9875620 GCF_000334495.1 Tupaia belangeri chinensis
CCCCATGAAGTACACGGCCCTATAGAAAAAAACTTTAAAAAAAAAAAAAAGGGGGGGACAAGGAAAAGAATCCAACTTCCTTCTCCTTATCCAATGACATATTAGGATCTTTGGTGGGGTAGGTTTGGGATATTTATCAGTAATGGGCATGTGTTAAAAACACAGGACTGAGACCTAGTTCTGATCCAGATCAGGTAGTGTTCTTAAAGATTCATGATTTATTGAGCAAATGTTTAACCTCTCTATTTGGGGACTATAACCAATATGTGGAGAGAGGGAGAGGAGGGACAATATGAAACTATTTCTACTGCTCAGAAAACAACTCAAAAGCATTCAATTTTTTTTTTAAGATAGAGATTCTTTTGCTATAGGATGCATTTAGAGAGCCTCTCCTGCCAGAGAGACAGAGAAACAGAAAGCAAGAAATCACGCCCACAGGAGGAATGGACATGCTACAATTCCTTCTCCCCCGTTCTCTTCTCAGAATTTTGGGCATGCACACACATGTGCTCGGCATGTTTTAAGTCACCAGTTCTGGGTCTAACTGCAGTCAACGATGTGGGAATCCAGCAAGATAACCATTACGTCATCTGCTGGTCCCAAGAAGTGTCTAATTTTCTAAGATGCTCCATGGCATCATTTACGTATGTAAATCCCTATGTTATTAAGTCCATGGTAGAATAAATTCTTTCAAAATTCATACTACAGCTTTCAAGGCTTTCTGTGATCTGGCATTCTTTTTCCTTGCCATTTTCTCCCTGCTTATCCTACCCTGGCCACACTTACATTTGATCATTCATACTCCACAGCTGTCTCAGGCTTTGGTTATGGTATTTCCTCTCCCTCTTCCCCAGGTCTTCATGACTGTGTTATCTTCAAATTTAAAATTGTTTAAACAACATTTCTTCAGACAGGCCCCATAGACTAGTGGTTAAGGGAGTCAGATTCCTCATAGTTGACCTTGGTTAGAATCCTGGCCCCAAGGGGCTTGATAAGCATGCCAGGCACATGTGCATAAATGCCCCAAATTCCAAGAGGATGGAAAAATGGAGAAGGGAGTGCAGCGTGAACATTCCTCACTTGGTGTGCTTTCTCCTTCCCCTCTCTGTCTTTCTCTGTCTCTCTCTTATACATGCTCTCTAATAAATTTTAAAAAATGGAATTAAATAACTTCTTCAAAGAGAGCTTTCTGATCAGCTAATCTAAAATAGTGCCCAATCAATTCTCTGTACTATTCTCTTAAGAAATTCTAGCATCACATGAAATTACCTAAATGTTTTCAAATGTGTTTTGTTAATTATTATCCCAGTAAGCTTCATGGGGACATAGACTTTATTTCCATTTTTGTTGCTCTATTTATTTCCAGTCGCAGCACAATAGTAGATCCATGAGAGCCACTCATTAAAATGGCATAAATAATTGATTCAAAAAGTCAGTTAACATGTCAGAAATGCTCATTCCTTATTTGCCCATGCAGAAACATAAAATGAATGGTACATACCAGAGAGTTTATGGGCCTATGTACTTATAAGTATTAGGAACACTTAGTAGTAAAAATAGTAAGAGAAGCCCAGTTACAGTGGTACATACTGCTAATCACGATGCTCTGCAGGCTGGGACCACATAGGAGGCCCAAGTTTGATCCCCAGTCCAACCTACAGGCCAAGTGCAGTGGTGTGCACTTGTAATTCCTGCAACTTGGGGAGGCTGAGGCAGAAGGATCACCCATGTGAGATCCAGCCAGCCAACCACCACACGACTTGCCTGGCCTCCACTTCTTAATGATACAATAACAGAAATATTTTACTTTGGTGCCTGAAGTCTGAGATCATTTGAGCTTTGTCATGGAAGACAATTTAAAAAAAAAAAAAAGAAAAAAAGAAAAAAAGAAAGAAAGAAAAAGCTTTTTATTTTTTAAATTTTTTCAGAGGCCACCCAGGACCTTCGCGCATCCCCACCCCTACTCTTCTCTGGACCTCAGGTTGGTTGCATGGGATTTTAAGAAGAAAAAAGGGACAAGGGAAAGAATCCAACTTCCTTCTCCTTATCCAATGACATATTAGGATCTTTGGTGGGGTAGGTTTGGGATATTTATCAGTAATGGGCATGTGTTAAAAACACAGGACTGAGACCTAGTTCTGATCCAGATCAGGTAGTGTTCTTAAAGATTCATGATTTATTGAACAAATGTTTAACCTCTCTATTTGGGGACTATACCCAATATGTGGAGAGAGGGAGAGGAGGGACAATATGAAACTATTTCTACTGCTCAGAAAACAACTCAAAAGCATTCAATTTTTTTTTTAAGATAGAGATTCTTTTGCTATAGGATGCATTTAGAGAGCCTCTCCTGCCAGAGAGACAGAGAAACAGAAAGCAAGAAATCACGCCCACAGGAGGAATGGACATGCTACAATTCCTTCTCCCCCGTTCTCTTCTCAGAATTTTGGGCATGCACACACATGTGCTCGGCATGTTTTAAGTCACCAGTTCTGGGTCTAACTGCAGTCAACGATGTGGGAATCCAGCAAGATAACCATTACGTCATCTGCTGGTCCCAAGAAGTGTCTAATTTTCTAAGATGCTCCATGGCATCATTTACGTATGTAAATCCCTATGTTATTAAGTCCATGGTAGAATAAATTCTTTCAAAATTCATACTACAGCTTTCTAGGCTTTCTGTGATCTGGCATTCTTTTTCCTTGCCATTTTCTCCCTGCTTATCCTACCCTGGCCACACTTACATTTGATCATTCATACTCCACAGCTGTCTCAGGCTTTGGTTATGGTATTTCCTCTCCCTCTTCCCCAGGTCTTCATGACTGTGTTATCTTCAAATTTAAAATTGTTTAAACAACATTTCTTCAGACAGGCCCCATAGACTAGTGGTTAAGGGAGTCAGATTCCTCATAGTTGACCTTGGTTAGAATCCTGGCCCCAAGGGGCTTGATAAGCATGCCAGGCACATGTGCATAAATGCCCCAAATTCCAAGAGGATGGAAAAATGGAGAAGGGAGTGCAGCGTGAACATTCCTCACTTGGTGTGCTTTCTCCTTCCCCTCTCTGTCTTTCTCTGTCTCTCTCTTATACATGCTCTCTAATAAATTTTAAAAAATGGAATTAAATAACTTCTTCAAAGAGAGCTTTCTGATCAGCTAATCTAAAATAGTGCCCAATCAATTCTCTGTACTATTCTCTTAAGAAATTCTAGCATCACATGAAATTACCTAAATGTTTTCAAATGTGTTTTGTTAATTATTATCCCAGTAAGCTTCATGGGGACATAGACTTTATTTCCATTTTTGTTGCTCTATTTATTTCCAGTCGCAGCACAATAGTAGATCCATGAGAGCCACTCATTAAAATGGCATAAATAATTGATTCAAAAAGTCAGTTAACATGTCAGAAATGCTCATTCCTTATTTGCCCATGCAGAAACATAAAATGAATGGTACATACCAGAGAGTTTATGGGCCTATGTACTTATAAGTATTAGGAACACTTAGTAGTAAAAATAGTAAGAGAAGCCCAGTTACAGTGGTACATACTGCTAATCACGATGCTCTGCAGGCTGGGACCACATAGGAGGCCCAAGTTTGATCCCCAGTCCAACCTACAGGCCAAGTGCAGTGGTGTGCACTTGTAATTCCTGCAACTTGGGGAGGCTGAGGCAGAAGGATCACCCATGTGAGATCCAGCCAGCCAACCACCACACGACTTGCCTGGCCTCCACTTCTTAATGATACAATAACAGAAATATTTTACTTTGGTGCCTGAAGTCTGAGATCATTTGAGCTTTGTCATGGAAGACAATTTAAAAAAAAAAAAAAGAAAAAAAGAAAAAAAGAAAGAAAGAAAAAGCTTTTTATTTTTTAAATTTTTTCAGAGGCCACCCAGGACCTTCGCGCATCCCCACCCCTACTCTTCTCTGGACCTCAGGTTGGTTGCATGGGATTTTAAGAAGAACTCACACCCCACCCACCCCACCTGCAAACCAGATTGAGCCGGCCAGCAGTTCTGGACACCAGGCGGCCTGCATCTGCAGGCCCATCTGCCCGGGACCCCTCGCTCATCCTCTGGTTTTTCCCCACTTGCCTTTGGATTCTCTGAATTTTAGTGTTTTGAATATGGAGCAGCGTGCAATGTGTGCCGTGTGATTTTTTATAATTTTTTAATTTTTTTGTTTTTCTTTGCTCGTGAGGTGTTGCTTATTAGGTCAGTTGGAGGCTCACCACTCCTTAGAAACAGAGAGGTCTTTGGCCCACCCAGGACCAGTGGCAACAGTTGATAATAATGGTGAGCAACAGGTAGGCCAACCACAAGAGAAATCATCAATTTTCTAATCTCCTATACAACTTTTAACACTCAGAGATACCTTAGACAAGTTAGGGAGCAACATATAGATCACCTGATGACTAGAAACAATCTCAGAGGCTCAAGAAGTATGAGCAATTGGGGACCAGCAGTTAGCGTAATGGCTATGTCACTGGACTCCCACGTAGTCGACCGCAGTTTGTCTCCAGGACCTTGCAGCTTAAAACTCACGCCAGGTGCGTGTGCGTGCGTGCCCAAGATCCGGAGAGGAGACTGGAGGAGAAGGAATTGCAGTGTGACCATCCCCCCTAGGGGGTGATTTCTAGCTTTCTATCTCTCTGTCTGTCTCTGTCTGGCTGGTGAGTGCACACACCCTATGGCAAAAGCCTCTCATGAAACAAAAAAAAA
>NW_006159617.1:9878737-9885860 GCF_000334495.1 Tupaia belangeri chinensis
CGGTGATTTCTCACTTTCTGTCTCTCTGTCTCTCTCTGTTTGGCAAGCGCACACACCCTATAGCGAAAACCAAAACAAAAACAGAAAGAAAAGAAAAATCTTCTTGAAGTAATAAGTGAATACAGTAAAGTGGCAGGATACAAATCAACATGCAAAAATCGATAGAACTTCTATATATGGACAACAAGTTGAACGAAGTAGAGCTGAAGAAAGGAATCCCTTTCACCATAGCCACAAGATGTGTAAAATACCTAGGAATAAACCTACCAGAGAAAGTCAAAGACCTTTATAAAGAAAACTATGAAAATCTTAAAAAATATATTGAAAGTGACATAAAAAAAGTGGAAGGACATCCCATGTTCCTGGATTGGAAAAATTAACATAATCAAAATGGCAATTCTACCCAAATTAATCTACATGTGTAATGCAACAGGATTTTGGGCATGTATGTACACACGTCCAGCATCAGTTTTAAGCTGCTGGGTCCAGGACTCAAACTGTGGTTGACTATGCAGGAGTTCACGATATAACTATTACGCCACCTCCTGGTCTCTTAATTCTATAGTATGTAAAACTACCACCTTTAATGGAGAATTACCTTTCTGGGTTTCATTCAAAACTAAAAAGCTAATTTACAAAATGATAACCTGACAAAGCTCATTCCTTAAAGGTTCAGATTTTTTCCAGAACTTTCCCCTCCCTTGCTTTTAAAAAACACTGCTTTTAAAATGTTAAAATACATAACTATGTGTATATGTATATATCTATGTCTATATATTATACACACACACACACACGAAACTCAAATTTTTGCTATTTCCAATTTTGGCTAACACATAAACTGTGTAAGTTATCCTAATAGTTTCATGTTTACTGTTTTTCTGTGCTTTAACCTATAAACTAATATAAGGCACTTCATAGAATGCTGTATTTATTGAAATATTAATAAAATCCTCTACAATGAGAAGATGAGGCAGACAAGGGAAGCAGTACTTAAATGCAAATGAACCAAATTTTACATATCTACTTTTTAATGAGCCTCTAGTTGGGGAAAAAAAATTAATGAATAAAACTGGAATAACAACACAACCATATAATTCTATATTACCAAGCATCCATAAATGTAGGGATACATTTAAAGTAACTCTATAGATAAAAACCACAATGAGATACCACCTAACCCCTGTCAGAATGGCAAAGATTGAGAATATAAAAAGTGATTAGTGTTGGCAGAGATGTGGTGAAAAGGGAACCCTCCTACACTGTTGGTAGGAATGTAAACTGGTTCACCCACTGTGGAGAACAATATGGAGGTTCCTCAAAGATCTACAAATAGAACCACCATTTGATCCAGCAATCCCACTTCTGGGTATCTACCCAAAGGACAGGAGAACTCTCAGTAGGAAAAGTGCTTGCACATCAATGTTTATTGCAGCATTATTCACAATTGCCAAGACATGGAACCAATCTAAATGTCCACAAACTGATGAATGGATTGGAAAAGTGTGGCATATATTCTCTATGGAATACTACTCAGCCATAAAAAATAACAAGACCCTGACATTTGATAGAAAATTGTCAGATATGGAGGATCTATTGCTGAGTGAAATAAGCCAGGCTATGAAAGAAAGATATTGTATGTATCCCCTTAATATATACCAACTATCCACACTCTATGGTAGCGATCAAAATATTGAAGGACATAAAAGCAGCGGGAACCAGCAGTTAGCATAATGGCTATGTCTCTGGACTCCCAAATAGTCGACCACGGTTGGCATCCCGGACCCGGTGGCTTAAAACTCACGCCGGGCACGTGTGCGTGTGTGCCCAAGATCCCGAGAGGAGAATGGAGGAGAAGGGATTGCGGCGTGAAGAAGTATTTCATGATGGGTGAAGTCTTTTTACAAAAAGAAAATGAGAAATAGTGATTGTTTAAAAATAATAATTGGAAAAATAATAATAATGATCAGAAAAGATATTGAACGATGAAGTAGAGAGTTTAATGTCTCCATATTGACTGACATTCATGGCAATCCCTTTTAAAAAATCAATGTAATACACTGTAAAGTTATATGCAATTCAATGTAATATAAACAAGATTATGATAATAAATAAAAAATAATAAAAATTTTTTAGAGAGAGATTTTTGCTAAAGAATGCATACACTCACCAGAGAGACAGAGAGACAGAAAGTGAGAAATCACCCTTCTGGGGGAAGGCCATGCCACAATCCCTTCTCCTCCATTCTCCCCTCTGGATATTGGGCATACACTCACATGTGTCAGGTGTGAGTTTCAAACTGCTAGGTCTGGGACTCAAACCATGGTCCACTACATGGGAGGCCAACACCTTAACCACTATACCACCTGCTGACCCCCTTTTAAAAAAATGTTTTTTTTATTTACCACTCTGCTGTGATTACTTCATCTTGTAGTAATTTGTATCCTTGTGTAAACAAACTCCGCATAATTCAAGAAATAAAATTTACTGTAACAGGACAGAGGGGGTTAAAGAATTGAACCTCATTTTTGTTTCTGAGCTCTCAGTTTTTGCTTTGATAATGCAAACCACACAACCAATTCAAAAGTGGTCTGAAAAATTCTTGAAGGGTCTGTACTTTTTGGACTTCCAAATTCTTCTTCAACACTTTGTTTTTCTCCTCCCTGGTAGATGAGTTATTTTCAAAGTGTGTAAAGGAGTCAAGAGGTAGGTAATTTGTTTCTTTTTTTATTTTAAAAAGTGTGTTACTGATTGTGGCTGTGAAAAATTTTCAAATTGGGATCTTCAGCCAAGCTTATCGAAATGCCAAGTTAGAGCTAGGCGGCATATACATAACACTTCCCACTAGAGAAACTCAGCTGTCTTGCAGTCTCTGTGGAAGGAGTTACTCTGCTAAGTATTGAATTGAATATCTGGGAGATTGAATTTTCTGTTTATCAGAGCAAATAAATTTCAGCTTCTCAATAAATTTAAAGGAAATCTTTGGACCATGTATTGTTTCCCTTTAAGCAAGCAGTCCATGTGAAATGTGTCATTATCATAAAATAAATCAATATATACCTTGAGACAACCAAAGTAGCATATATGCTTACATAATTCCCCCTAGCTTTAGAACCTCTTTTTCTATAAAAATAAAATGATTTTTTTAAATCAAATAAAAAATATCTCTAGTGTACTATTAAATATATGAACAAATCCAAAATAAATAGCTAGAGGAATGGTTTAATTTTATTTGATAGTCCACAGAATAAGGTCTTGGCTGAAATTCATTTCCAACCGGAATGGTTTTTATTAACCCTAAAACCCTGGTTAGTCTCAATGGGAATCTCTTTTTAAGATGATCATTCTTATGTACATAAAGTTCAGCTTGAAGATAGTTAAAGACTTTGGGATGCAGAGTTGCCTATGTATGTGTTATTATCACGTCTATTCCCATAATAGTTAAGTATTCCAATGAAGATGGACTGTACTAGTGGTCAGCTGTGAGAAGAAAGGTAGAAGAGACAAAGAAGAAAGAAGAGGGAAGAAAAGCAAAGAGAAATGAAAAGAAAGAAAAAAACAGAAACACTTTGCCTTTATCAGATGGTTCAAAAGCATTTTGATCTGGGTTATTCTTCTGTTTTGTTTTTATCTGCAGAAAGTAAATAGCAGTTGATTTGAAATATTTGTGCTTGATAATCACACATTACTGAAAGATAATCTATGTAAATATTTAGTGCTTATAGGTATAAGAAAACATAACTTTAGAAGACTATCTATCTAGCCTTATACATTTTTTGCAGAGTTAAAATGTCTTTACCATCTTCTAAACAGTATTTAGGCCTCAAGCTCTTTGGGATCATCTTTGTATTTATTAACAGATTCAAGCATGGGTCACAGAAAGTGGCTAAAATTTGAGTAACTGATCTTGTCATCAAGACAACAAGAAGTTTCTGAGTCAGAGGAACATTATTACCATTAAGATTTAAGTAAATATCTTCAAATTGTGATCCACTGAACATTACATTCATGTAATATTCATCAGTTTCCTTGGGGGTGAAATATTGCATGATCCATTAGGTTTGAGAAACTCAGTTTTAACAAAATACTAATCTAATTGTGATTCTCCATGAAAGGGATGTTCTATGCCAAATTTCTCAACCATTTTTGTGCAGAGAATATCCAAGGGCTAGTGTTTCAGGAAATAACCTTTAGGTCACATGCATCTAGATCAATGTCTACTTCACCTCTTTCACTGAATAATCTACTTGCTTTCAGGGTAACCAAATGACTATCATCCCTACAAAATGAGTAGACAAGTTTCATTTTACATAAAGTTATGTGATGGGAAGAGAAGCATAAATCTCAATTATTGTAGTATCTATATAGTCCTTAGAGTTTCAGGAGGAGCTGAAATCATCCTTATTGTAGTAGAAAAAGGAGAGCTGAGGAAGGCATCATGCATTATGTTGAAATGAACCAAGGCTCAAGACTGAGCCTCAGCAACTGCTTGCTGCATGGCCTTATGGAAGGTTTGATGAGCACAGAGCTTCTAATGGTCCTTTTTTCTTTTCTATTTTTTTTTCTTTTTTTTGCTATAGGGTCCATGCACTTGCCAGAAAGAGACAGAAAAAGAGAGGAAGTGAGAAATCCCTCCCCAGAGGGGATGGCAGAACTGTAATCTCTCCTCCTCAAGCCTCCTCTCAGGATTTTGGGCATGCATGTCCATGTACCTGGCATGATCTTCAAGCCACCAGGTTCAGGACTTGAATTGCTCTGCCGGTCATGTGGATCCAGTACCTTAACCTCCATGCCACCTACTGTCCCTAATTTCCCTCTTTAATGTGAAGGTGATGATGCAAGCTTCACAATATCATAAGAGGTTTAAGCTAAATAGTATGTGGAAAAGCACCTTTCCTAAAGTTGGCCTCAGAGTTGATATTCCATTAAAGTCAATTATTTCCCCCTTTTTCTTTTCTCCCCACACCTGAAGCCCAAATATTTCAGGAAAACTGACGAAGTACATAAACATAATCCTTTAGCTCTAAAACAAACAACCTAAAGAAACTCTCTTTTGTATTCCAGTCTGGGTGGAGCAGACACACAGGTTTGATGCTGCTCACAAATGATGAGGTTTCTAGATTATTCCTCCTGAGACTGTTCTGGAAAGGCCTCTTGTCAAAAAACTCAAAGATCAATCTCATCTCAAAGGTCAACATGTTTGTCACCTCCTGTCTAGACTATTGCAATGTTCGGGACCTGAACCTCCCACAGGGAACTGTCCATTGACAGCAGATGACCCAGACGTGACAGCATGCCTGCTGGTTAGTCAGCCTGCGGCAAGCCCAGCACACCCAGGCGGATTCTCAGCCTTGGCTGCTGCTTGACGTTAAGTCCAATTTATGATCTGGGCTCTCAAATTAAATCATTAGGCAGTGATGAGCCTGGATTGCTGGAAAACTTTTTCATTCCACAGGGTAGGCTGATAACTTGCTGGACACAGAGGTATTGGGAAACAATGCAGATATCTCTTCACTCAGGTCTGTTTTTAATTCAAGTAACTGGAGCCATGTGTTCTTCAAGACCATGTAGGTATACCAGGGCCAAGAGAGGTTTGCAGGCAATCCTGCTGCCCCAGATCAGAAACTGAGGTCCAGGACTTTTAAAAAGTTAAAGAATTAAATAGAGAACAAAGAAGTTAAAAAAAAAAAAAAAAGCCAGAGGTAGTTAAAAATCAGCATTCTTGCCTGTATTGCAGTGCCTTCCCCAAGTCATGCTCTTCAATTGTGTAGAATGAGACACACGTTCTGACCTACAAGTCCAGAAGGTGTCACACAGATGTTTTTCCAGTAGGGGTGGTATCATTAATACTCTTTATCAGCACCTCTAATGACCAGTACTTCTCGTTTGTTTATTAAGAAGTCATTGGCAAGAAGCTGCCAGAAAATATAATTATGTATCATAACCCTGCCCTGCTGGAGACACTCGGTTTAGGCAGACACCTCAGTCATAGAATAAAATGAGTCTCTTTGAAAAGGTAATTAGCTGTTTACAGAATTCAAATTGTATCACTTTAGTTAAGAAATCAGTTAATTGACCTATTACCATTTGGCCTTTCAAAGACAGGAGGCTGATCTTCCTGTCTATTATTTGTCAATTTGCCCACAAAATGGGTTTGCTTTTATTTAGAGAAACTTGACTGCTAGCAATAGCAGTGCTAAAGAAGTATGTGGAGAGCATGCAAGGAAGCCCAATAGTATCAGGAAGAGACAATTAAGTAGATGCAGAACTCCCTGTCCAGAAAGCCACAAAAGAGGAGTATATGTGGAGGGAGTGGGGGGAATTATGCCTCTATATCTTATTATTCAGTATGCCATCAACCTTATCATCAGAATATGGAGTCATAAACCACATCCCATCTTCCAGTTGCAATTACACAAGATTGGAGTGTTCAGAGGAAATGGCAATGATGATTTTAAAGGGAGTTTTATAAACAAATTATGCTCCATTTCTATCTGAGGAACTCCCTCCACTTTCTTGATTCCTTTCCTTTGCATATTTTTCTCTTCTCATGAAATATCCTCCTTCAGCTTGGGAGAAGATGAAGCATTCTACATAAGACTCTTGAGACTATCTAAGATTCTGTCTAACTGTATGTGGTCCCCATAGAATCAGACAAATTTGTTTTTAAGTATTCCTTCCATATCAAGATTGGCTAAAACTTGCACATCTGTGCCTAGGTTTTCTTTTGCCCTCTTGTTCTGCTTCGGATAAAACTCAAGGGGGCTGAGAGGTTTCCACATAGTTCTTTTTCCAAGCAGTCTGTCATTCTTGGTGTATCACCCACACTTTCCGAAAATGGCATAAAAGTCCAGCCAGACTCTTCCAAGAAGAAGATTATGTCACTCCTTAAACCTATGCTGCTCTTAACCCAAACAAGTTTTCTTTCCACTGGAGAAAAAGTGTGCCTGCAGTTCTCTCTGACGAATTGTAGCTCAGTTCTACATTGGTACCATCCCAGATATAAACAACAGTGATTTACTTCTTTAGATGAACATTTTGTACTGAGTGACACCTTCTCTCAATTTAGAGTGAATCACATGCTCTAAACTGTTAGCTTTTGATATTTCTATATCTTTCAATA
>NW_006159617.1:9887181-9894002 GCF_000334495.1 Tupaia belangeri chinensis
CCCCTGTGGCTCTCATTCCTAATGGTTGGATGGTTCTAAATCAGGGCATTTGGATAAATGACATTGGAATGAACAGAAGAGAGAAATAGTGAGTAACAATCTGGTTAGCAATTTCCTTAACTGACCAAAAAGCAGATTAGATTTATGAACAAACACAAATAATATACATGTTATGTATAAATCCTAATCTCTACCCTTTGGTTTTTCATACTTCTATGAGCCTTCTTCAGGGAACATGAATCAGTTCTTGCATAAGAAATCTGTTTTTTTTTTTGGACCAGCAGATAGTGTAACGTCTACATTGCTGGATTCCCATGTGGTTGACCACGGTTGGAGTCCTGGACCCAGTGGCTTAAACTCACTCTGGGCACATGTGCATGCGTGCCCGAGATCCCAAGAGGAGAATAGAGGAGAAGGGATTGTGGCGTGGCCATCCCCCCCCCGGGGGGACCCCCCCCCCGGGGGGGGGGTTCTTGCTTTCTGTCTCTCTGTCTCTGTCTTTCTTCTTTATTTTTTTTTTTATTTTTTTGGAGAGGTTTTTGCTATGGGGCGCGTGCGTTTGCCTGACAGACAGAGAGAGACAGAGAGACAGAAAGCGAGAAATCACCACCCACGGGGGATGGCCACGTCGCAATCCCTTCTCCTCCATTCTCCTCTTGGGATCTGGGGAACGCATGCACATACGCCGGGCGTGAGTTTTAAGCCGCTGGGTCCGGGACACAAACCGCGGTCAACTACATAGGAGTCCAGTGACATAGCCATTACGCTAACTGCTGGTCCCGATCTCTGTCTTTCTGGTGAACGCATGTGCCCTACAGCAAAAAACTTTTCCAATTAAAAAAAAAAATCTTGTTTTTAAAAAAAGAAAACTTTTTCTCCTGTGTGTGTGTATATGTATGAATTTTACTTGAGATGAAAAAAATTATGAAATATAAATTTCCAAAGTTATAGTTTCATAAAATTGTATATGGAGGGACTAGCATGGTGGCATGGTGGTTAAGGCACTGGATTCCCAGATGGTCGACCATGGTTTGCATCCAAAATACAGTGGCTTGCTTTCACTCTCTCTCTGATGAGCGCACATCACCCCTAGAAAACTTAAAGAACAATAATGATAAATAAAATAAATTTTTAAAATTTTATGTGGGGATTTTTTTAAACATTTTTACACTGAAACAATAAGCAAACAACTTTGATCAAAGATCTCAAGATACAATTGATAGAAGTTTTATCCTGACTGGATTGTAAATATTAAGGAAAGTACCACATAAGTGTAAGCAGTATGATTTTGTACCATTAAGACTGAAGAGTTGAAATATATCTTTTAAAAATCTCAAATAAGTGGAAAAAAATACATTAAAGAGATTATTATTTATGGGGTATACAAATTAAAATAACTCTTGATATTTTCTCCTCAATGCAATTGAGCATATTAAAACATTTAGTAATTCAACACTTATTTGTTGAGTACCTGTTATATACAAGCCCCAATATAAAGTTTGTGGAGGAACACAAACAAAAAATTAATATTGCATATGCAAGGTGTTATTGGCATTCCTTCTTGATAAGGAGATCATAGAAGGTTTCATGTAGGTATTTGATCTGAGTCCTGAAAGAGGGCACGGTTTTGACAGGCAGCAGTGCACGCAGAGAACATTATACAGTGAGGAATTCATTTAAAGAAAGCAAGAAGTAAGGAAGTAGGAGCAAGTGCACATTTAATAAGCAGTGAGCAGTTAGTTTGGCTGGAGTATAGCTTATATAAAGGAGAGCAGTGGGAGGTAAGGCTGGAAATTTGGACTGGAATCAAGTCATGGAGTATTTTGAATGCTTTGTGAAGGAACATGAATACTTTTAGCTACCAATGGAGAATTATTGAAGGTTTTTGACTAGAAGAATGATATAATCAGAATAGAGCTTTTAAAAAGGTTAATCTGGTGATCAAATTGGAATATTTTGCAAGAGGCTGAGGAGTTAGGAGGTCAGGGCAATAATCCAGATAAGAAATAACAGGGGTCTGATTTAAAATGGTGAAAGTGGAAATGGGAAAAAACATGAGAGACAGATGTGAGTAATGTTAAAAATGTAGAATTAGGGGTCAGCAGGTGGCATAGTGGTTAAGGTGGTGGATACTTCCACATGGCTGACCACAGTTCAAGTCCCACATCTGGGGACTTGTTTGCTCACTTTCCTTCTCTCTGTGTGTCTGTCTTTCTCTGGTCAAATTAATATAAATGAATGAATAAATAAAAATAAATAAATAAATATTTTACAAAATGTAGAATAAAAATTACTCTTTAATTAATTATATGAGAAAATGTAGGTGAAAGAAGAAATCGGACCTGAACAACTATAAAGACATTGCTAGTTATTGAAATTTTAAAAATTAATAAACAAGAGGAGCATATTTGTAGAGAAATAATATGGGTTCAGATTTAACCAGGTTTGGTGTTCATCAGAGACGTATGATACAACATGTAGCTTTATGGCTCATCTTCCCTGCCACATTCCTACTCCTACACACATACCCAGAGGCCAGAGCGATTTGATTAAGAACTTACTTAATAAGCTTTAGAAGAGGGCAGGAGTTTGTATAATGAATGAAGGAGCTATAAAGAAAAATGTGGTCAAAATTGGGACATTATTTATTTCAAATAAAGGCATGTGTTAGGGTAATACTAGATACTATTTATAGAATACCTCTTAAATTTCAATAGTCTCACATTGCAGAATTTATTTATTTATTTATTTTGCTCATCTAAGCCATTGGGTTGTTGGAAAACTTATGACACAGTTTTACATAGAAAAACTATGTCATGACTTTTCCAACAACCAATAATTGCCACTGGCAACAGAGGTAGGAATTCCATGCAGTCACACAGGGATCCAGGATAATGGAAGTTCTTTCATTCATCTTGACTTCCAAGATCATCCTAATATTGATGCTCGGTTTGCAGTTGAAGAACAAGAGTGAGAATGGAGAATTTCATGGATGGGTTCTATGGACTAAGCCTAAAAATGGTATACATCATTTTTGCTTAAATTTATTTAGCTAAAACTTGGTCATGTGACCATAACTTAACTGTAAGAGGCTGAAATATATGAAAATAGTTGTGAGGGCAAAAGGAGAAGGGAAGAATTTTATTGAACAGATAGCTTCTACCTCTAGACCACACATTTCGAAGGCAGTCAAGATAAATAAAAAGAACCTTAGTTCTCTCTGTAAAAACACAAATTACTGTTATCAACAAAGGAAGATATAGGCTTACAGATTATGGGGGATTTGGCAAAATAAATATCCCCTTATATGACCCAGGTAACACCTAAGCACCTTTCTTCTTAAAACTTTGATGGCAGGCCAGCAGGTGGGGTGGTGATTAATGCACTGGACACCCACATAGCCAACCACAGTTCAAGTTCTGGACCAAGTGGCTTGAAAATCACACTGGATTTGTGTATGTGCCCCAACATCTCAAAAGGATAATAGAGGAGAAGGTATCGCAGTGTGGCCACACTCTCCCAAGGTGAGTGATTTCTCACTTTCTCACTCTCTCTTTCCAGTGAGTGTACAGGATGTGTGTATGTGCCCCAAAATCTCAAAAGGATAATGAAGGAGAAGGTACTGCAGTGTGGCCACACCCTTCCAAGGGGTGTGATTTCTCACTTTCTCACTCTCTCTTTCCAGTGAGTGTACACATCCTATTGTAAAAATCTAAAATAAATAAATACGTAAATAAGGTAGTGGGTGCAGTCAGTACTGAACTACCTTGCTCACCTATCCCATTATTTATTTTTCCCATCAATGTCATGGTGTGTGTTTATTCCAGACTTGAAACCCAGACTTCTGAAATCCTCCGTTGAAAATCATTGCATCCCATGAAGAATCTGATGGTGTAAGAGAATGGAAACTAGTGAAAATGAGTCAAAGTCCCAGAGGACAAAAAGTAAGGTTTCCCAAAAAGAAGACTGAATGGTTGTCCCTTGGAAGTTTAAAGAATTTCCTTGGTGACAGACAAGGACCTAGGCACGAAGGCATAAATTTAGAAGTGAGTTTCATGAAAATTGCTTTTATGAATGGTTAACGTTTTTTATGATTTCTTTTTTTTTCTTAACTATAGAAAAAGTTAAACTTAACTGCCAGACAGTGGTGTGGTGGTTATGGTGGCTGAATCCTACGTACCTGACTGCAGTTTGAGTCCTAGACCCAGAGATTTGAAAAATCATATTGCACATGTGTGCATGCATGCCCCAAATCCCAACAGGACAGAAAAATGGAGGGAAAGAAAGCTTGCAGGGTGACCACAACCCACCAAGGGGTGCTTTCTCCCTCTTCCTCTTTCTTTCTGTCTCTGTCTCTCTCTGGCAAGAGTGCACACTCTTCAGCAAATCTGGAAAAAAAAAAAGAGCTGAAAGTGCCTAGGAATTTATGAATAGACTTCTCCCTTCCCCAGGGTGATCCATAGCTAATGACTGTTCTAGGAGTATGGAAGTTCAATTCTCTGTTCCTGTGGGCATAAACTCTATGGCGGAATCCCAGGAGGGATCAAGCTGAAACAGACTTCACAGCTCTGCTTGACTGTTCCTCCCTGTCCAGTTTCCCCAATTCAAGGGCTTGTCTTCTTGGATATGTTCCCTCAATAAGTCATGAACATCTGAATTCTTATCTCAATTTTTCTCCTGGTGAGCCTAAACCAAAGCTACACACATTAAGAATGCCACCATTCCTGGACCAGCAGATGGTGTACCCGTTACACCACTGGACTCCCATATGGTCGACTGTGGTTAGAGTCCTGGACCCGGCAGCTTGAAACACATCAGGCACATATGCATTTATGCCCAAAATCCCAAGAGGAGAGTGGAAGAGAAGGGATTTCATCATAGTGATCCCTCCTGGGGTGGTGATTTCTCACTTTCTGTTTATCTCTGCTCTCTGGGAAGCCCATATGCCCTTTAGCAAAAATCTCTCTAAAAACAAACACTATCACTACTCCCACCTCCCAAAAGAGTGGGTTGTCATAAGATTTCATGTTTTAGATTTATCAGGGAAGATAAGCAGTACAATAAGATCACTGGATTTAGCAACTGTGTGATTACCATTGGCTTTAATGCTCCCATTTATCATACACCATTGACAAGGAGGCAGGGAGTAAGCTATGCAAATGATGGTGGCAATACCCAGGACACCAATATCGACTGCAGCCATCTTTCCCCAGAAACTGCATAGCCCAACATTGTAACTAAAACTGTAAGCAAACAATAGAGGCAGAATTTATTAAATTCTTGTAAGAGGTCACAAGGTACATTCAGTGGCTTGAAGGGATCTAAATCAGATACATTTTAATGTCCTGTCAAATGGCACCAGGACTGGCTTGGTGGGAAGAATACCGTGGATTTCCATTTATCCTATATATATAGTGCCACAAACAAACTCGAGTAGTAGAATAGAAAACTTATAACTGAAGGAGAGTTCAGAGAAAGTCTCATTTTATTTTTATAGTTTATGAAAAAGTCCATGATAATAAAGGTTTTGGCTAAAAGTATTATTGCTTCAGTTCAAGTCCTTTGACTCCCTGGTGATCTTTCTAGTACAACACACAGCCTTTCAAGTCCTTATTTATTATTATAGCTAGTGAGAGTATTAGTATTACTACATGTCAAGTACATGGCTAAGTTCTTTACATTCAGAGTCTCATTTAATGCTTCCAGTGACTTATTATAAGATGGATGCCTTTGTTCTCATTTTATAAAAAAAGAAATGAGCTTAGAAGAGATCGGTTTAATCAATGTCATCTAGTTCATTGTGGCAGTCCCACATAGTATCCTGAATTCAAAGTTCATGCTCTTCTCACCACACAAACAACCTGCTCCTGTTCATTGTTTGAGAAGCTAAAATTCCTAAGTCCTCTGACTTTGATACTAATAACCAGATCACATCCTGGAACAATTGTAGAACTGCATAGTCTATCACCCTTCATCACACCCTTCTGTTTTCAGTAGATAGATAATAGGTAGATCCACTCCACATTTGAGTTACTTACTTAGATATAAAAAGCTTAGGAAATTTGTTTGGATTACACCAGTGGAATCAATTCTTTTCTTCTTTTGTATGAGGAAGACACTTTGTAACTTCTTTATCACCTCATGGTAGAAAGCTTCTACCAGAAAGCCATCTTACAGCATTCTTTCCACACAAGAAAAGACAAAAATCATTGAGACTATGAGGTAGATGGGAAGAACATGAAAGAAAGAGCAGAAAATGTAAATATCAATCCTAGTAAAGGGACAGAGATGACTCTGGCAAACAACCTAGATTCTAGCATCCCAGTGAATGATGCTCCTTTAGAAGTTCTGCCTCAAAAAACTTTACAATTGTCAAATGAAACAGTTGCTCAAGTTTTATTGAAAATCCTTTGAAACTGCCTCTGAGAGAGATATACAGTTTAGTGGGACTGAGCTATCTTCCAGAATAAAACCTTGCTCCTTATCCAAAATAAAATAATCCTACTTTTTGGTCTCTAGTGTAAAGTCATGATCAAGAAACAGGCACTGCTCTCTGAGATCTAGTGTTGCCAGCTATCTCATGGGGAAATAGCAATGTCTGGGTGTCTGAGGGTAGAATGAGATGATGTTTGTAAATGTGGTTTTGAAACTGAAATTCTTTATTCAGATAAGACAGAAATGGGAAGTCCACCTTGACCATTTTAAAATGGGGCAAATATCCTGCTACCTTCATCCCTAACTAGAGGTGATAAACAGTTTAGAGGTTGTGGTGACACTGACCATTCCTGATTCATTTTTCCCAGAATTAGAAGGACCCAATT